>NW_006408720.1:3331909-3339889 GCF_000296735.1 Chrysochloris asiatica | reverse complement strand
TGACATGACCTATAAACTTGTGTGATACTTAATCAGGTTTAAGTATCAGTATAATATTTGCCTCATACAATAATTTGAATGTTTCCTTCCTTAACAGTTTGTTGTTGTTAAGCGCCATCGAATTGTTACCGACTCATAGGACCCTGTACAGGGTTTTCCTGGAGCAGCTGTTACATTTGAACCACCAACCCTGTGGTTCGCAGTACAGTGCTGATTTTGCAAAAGTCCCCTTAACAGTTTGTTGTTGTTATATGCCGTGGAGTCGGTTCCTCATAGCGACCCTGTCCAGGGTTTCCGAGGCTGTAAATCTTTACGGGAGCAGAAAGCCTCATCTTTCTGCCTTGGAACAGCTTGTAGTTGCGAACTGCTGACCATGAGATTAGCAGCCCAATTCGTAAACACTATGCTACAAGAGCTACCTTCTTAACAGTTTAGTAGCATTAAAATTATCTAATCTTTGAAAATATTATAGATTTATCCTGTGAAATATTTGAATATTTTCCTTTGGGACAATAAATTTTGTATTTCTTGGATTGTAATAGGTATGAATAAGCATTCGGTTCTATTGGAGTCAGTTTTAGTTCATTTTCCTAGTATATTATCTGCATCCTTTAAGTTTTCAAAAATATTTACATCTTAATGTCTGCTTTATGAAGATAAACTGACATGTTATTTGATGCATGAATGTTCAGACCTATAGTAACTTTACTATAAATCTTGGTCTTTTGCATTATAAACTGTCCTTATTTGTCTCTTTTAATGCATTTTAATTCATTATGAATCATATTAATTAAGCTTATCTAATAATTTGGGAGTCCTAGTGTGGTGCTGTGGATTGATGCACTGGACTGCAAAGTTGATTTGAACTACAAGATTGGCGGTTCCAACTCACCAGCCACACCTCAGGGTCCCTATGGGTCAGAACTGACTTGATGACACTTAACAACAATAACAACATATCTAATATCAAGATTGTAAATGCTGATATAACTGTCTACTTTATAAGATAATCTATTATAACTGCATTTTCTGTTTCAGTTATAATTTCCCTTCTTTTTATTACTTCATGTTACACATTTGTGTATTTGTGCTCCTCCCCCTTCCCCTTTCTTTTTAGATTGGATTAGCTAGTAATTCGTGTGCTTCATTATTTTTTTTTAAAAAAAGGATCAACTAGAAGTTTGATTATTTGTACTTCAACTATTTCCTATTTTATACTTCATTAATATCCACACTAATCATTATTATTATTATTATTATTGTGCTTTTAAAAGTTTTTTTATTCTTTACACCAATATAAATATTTGACTATCAATTTTCCTCAGACAGGGGGTCAGTTGCTATGCCTGGGGATTCAGCACCATAGCTTGGAGGATATGAAAGTCAATTTGCATAACATAGACCCACAGACAAAGAACTACACTCTACTTGGTAAGTAGTAACTGGGTTCTTTATAGTTTATGAGGGGGCATCTAATGTGCAACCATTGGTGTCTCCCTTCCTAGAGCAAAGAAGAGTGAAGAAATCTAAGATACAAGGAAACAACCATCTAAAGGACTAATGATCCACATGAACCCCAGCTTACACAACTCCTGAGACCAGGAGAACTAGATAGTCCCCCTAGTTCCAGGGTTGACCACAACAGAAGGTCCTGGATAGAATGTAAGAAAAATATGGAATAAAACTTCAAAAGCATTTAAAAAATAGATTGAATATTCATTTGATAGAAACTGGTAGAACCTCTGTAACTATGCACTTAAATCCTCTTTCCTACCATTTTATATCTCGGCAAAACCCCTTGTCCAGCTACAGTGAATTCTGTGTGTTCCTTTTAGCATGCAAGGACATAAACATTCATGAAAACAAAATCATACCAACAGCTGATTGACATAATGTTGAACTCAATAGTTTGATCAAAAGATCGAAACTACAATAGGCTCAGTTGTTCTTTCTCCAATTACCTATTGTACACAGTGTCTTCTCTATCCACACCATTTACATCTGTTCATCCATTTTTTAACTCAGTTAATTGCTTCACTTGTTCTTGTTATTGTTAAGTGCCATCAAGTTAATTCTGATTCTTAGTAACCCTGTATAAGATTTCCAAGAAGTGGCAGGTGGGCTTGAACCACCAACATTGCATTTCAAACTGGACTTAACGGTCCAGTGCATTATCCTGCAGTGCCACATCTGGACTAGATTATAAAAATTTCCAGGTAGAAATTAAACTATCTCAACACTTTAAATCTGTGATCTACCTGTGTCTTTACTCATCTTTTGTTTATTTATTTTCATATAAAAGGCAACCCAGTTTTAAGTAAGGAGAAACTTTATTCAATGGGAAAGTGGAATTGTTGCAATAGGACAAATACTCTGGATATGAATTCTATAAATCTCTCAAAGATCAATTTGAAATGAACAAAGCTAGCGGGAGGGGCAAACAAAGCTAGAAATAACCAAATATTAGGGGAATGGGTGGCATGATTGAACAGCTGATTAAGGAATGTCTTTCCTTTTGGTTAGAGGATTCTCAGGAGGGGCCTTTATGTGTGGATTGTGTGCCAGGGGTGTCAAAATTCAGGGGCCTAAGCATAGGAGAAAAGTTTAACTAAAAGCTGATCAAGTAAGTGAATAACTACTTTGTTCAAATTTATCAGTGAATACAAATAGTTCAACTAATATTTTATGAGGCAAAGAGTAAAAATTTGTAATGTTTGCATCTGGCCCTGCCATAAGCAAACACAGGCACATAATGAGTTTTATAAGAAAGGATTATGACTTGCAGTATGCCATTTCACAAAACACAAAAGATGGGAGGGCTCGTAACCAAGACTGTTTTTAAGAAGCACAGAATTCAGAAGCAGTTTAATAGTAAAGATAGTTCTGTTTTAGTTAAAATAAAAGAGCTATTAAAATTTATTAGCTGTACTCTAGTTTTCATTCTCTATGTACTAAACATTTTTTATTATCACCTTCTCAATCTCCCTCTATCCCTTTCTACTAAATTATTTTCATAAACTCATAGTCATGCCCAAGTATTTCCTATCTGAAAGCAAATCAAGGCAAACAACCAACCAGTCAGCTCCCTCATCCCTCTTTGTTTATGTCCATATTTCCTCTCCCCTGATCATGTAAGCAATTTCAGCTTCTTCACACTCATTTTGTAACCCACTGCAATCTGAGCCTATCCTTAGCTTACTCTATATTGACTTCCACGTTATTATTTCTTATGTTTCTTTTATTTTCCCATCTTTATCTAAACCTCAGCAGCATTGGACCTGAGTTACCACTCCTTCTTTCTTGAAATAGTCCTTATCCATTTCCAATAGATCACACTGTCACATATTTTCTCCAACAAGATTGGCAGCTTTTTCATTTTTATTCTTGTTTCCTCCTCGCCTACTTACCGATGAAGATCAAATACCTCAGCCTTTGGTATGGATTGCATCTCAATATAAAGAAACCAAAAATCCTCACCACTGGACCAGTAAGCAACATTCTTATCAATGAAGAAAAGATTGAAGCTGTCAAGGACTTCATTCTTGTTGGATCAACCATCAACACTCATGGAAGCAAGAGTCAAGAAATCAAATGATGTATTGCATTAGGCAAATCTGCTCCACAAGACTTTTTTAAAGTGGTGGAGAGCAAAGATGTCAGCTTGAGGACTAAGGTGTGCCTGACCCAAGCCATGATATTTTCATAACCTCATATGCATGTGAAAACTGGACAGTGAATAAGGAAGATCATAGAAGAATTGATGCATTTGAGTTATGGTTTTGGAGGATATTGAAAGTGCCATGGGCTGCCAAAAGAACCAACAGATCTGTGTTGGAAGAAGTGTAGCCAGAGTTCTCCTTGGAGGCCAGGATAGCCAAACTTTGTCTCTCATACTTCGGACATATTGTCAGGAGGGACTAGTCACTGGAGAAAGATATCATGTTTGGTAAGGTGGAGGGTCAGAGAAAATGAGGAAGACCCTGTCGAGATGGATTGGCAAAGTGGCAGCATCAATGGGCTCAGGCATGGCAACAATTGTGAGGTTGGCCCAGGACAAGGCTGTGTTTTGTACTGTTTTTCATAGGGTCACTATGAGTTGGTACTTACTCGGTGGCACCTAACAATAACAACGCCTACACAATTTTCAAGTATTTAGAATCTTCAAGAATTGTTCTAGACCCTTTTCCATTCTTTTTGCTCCTTCATGCATTCTCAAGAATATGACCTCATCTAATCCCAAGGATTATGTGAACTCTGATAGTGTAGTGGTTACAAATTGGGCTGAGAACCACAAGGTCAGCAGTTTGAAACTACCAGCTGCTCCATGGGAGAAAGATGAAGCTTTCTGTTCCTGTAAAGATTTACAGCCTCGGAAACCCTGCACAAAGTTGCTATGAGTCGGAACCGACTCCACAGCACATAACAACAATAGCACAACAATGCCAAAGATTCAAATGCTATATGGATCCTTCTGGGAGTCCTGGTGTGGCAATGTAAGATAAGCACTGGACTGCTTACAACAAAGTCACTAGGATCAGAACTGACTAGACAGCACTAAACAACAGCAATATCCTACTGATTCCAACATTTCTACCTTTAATCAAAATGTCTTTAAAGAATTCTAGACTCATAAATACAACTTCAAAGTTGCTATCATTATTTGTATATCATATATTAAGAGAACTTCCTAAATTACATGATACCATTCAGCTATCACTGTTTAAGATGCTGCCACTGTTGCTAGCTGGTGTGTTGCTGTGAACTAATGCGTCAGACTACAAAATCATTTGAACTATAAGGTTGGCAGTTTAAGCTCACCTGGGAAACACTATACAGGGTTTCTATGGGTCAAAATTGACTCGACGGCACTTAACAACAACCTTTCAATGTGCCAAAAAACTCAGAAAACTGGGAGAAAGTTTTTTAAAGTATTTTTCAATAACAAAAATAGCAATGAATGGAAGACCATCAGATGGGTCGCTAATTTTATTGTCTTGATGCCCATTTGAGAAAACCATGTTACGTGCTTCACTACAGGGTACCTGCTATGTGATTCTATGTATAAAACTCCTCTTCATCCACTTAAACAGGATGTTCTGAAAATTAATGATTCATTGCCTTTTCTGCCAAGTTGTATTAGCAATCAGTTATCATAAAGTTAATACTTGTTTATTCTTTTTTTTTTCCATGAAAAGATGGTTTATAAACAAATTGTGGTTACGTCTAGACAAAAAGTAATGTGGTTTATAAACAAACGTGGTTACGTCTAGACAAAAAGTAATGAACTATTGACACACACAACAAGCTGGAAGAATCTCTAAAACACTGTTGTTGTTGGTGGTGGTGTTAAGTGCAGTCGAGTCATTCTGACTCATACGAACCCTGTATAAGGTTTCCAAGGAGTTGCTGGTGGGTTTGAACCAACAACGTTGAAATTCAATCTGACCTTGTGGTTGGTCCAGTGCTTATTCTACAGCGCCACAATATTAGTTTAACAAAAGGAGCCAGACACAAAAAGTACATGCTATGTGAATCCATATATGTGAAGTTCAAAACATGTAAAACAAATATATAGTAATATATTCACTGGATAGTGAATGGTTGCCTAAGTTGGGGGTGGGCAAATTGATTGCAAAAGGACACAGAGGGACTTTAGTTGCTGTCGCTGTTGTTGTTAGGGACCATCAAGTCAATTACAACTCATAGTGACCTTATGAATGACAGAATGAAGCACTTCTGGGTCCTGCACCAACCTCACAATAGTTGTAAGGCTTGAGCCCATTGCAGCTGCCACTGTGCCAATCCATCCTATTGAGAGTCCTCCTCTTTTTCACTGACCCTCTATTTTACCAAGCATGATGTCCTTCTCCAGGGACTGGTCCCATCTGACAATACGTCTGAAGTATGAGAGACAGAGTCTCACCATCCTGGCTTCCAAGGAGCATTCTGGTTGTATTATTCCAGCACAGATTTGTTTGTTCTTCTAGCAGTTCATAGTACATTCAATATTCTTTTCCAAAACCATAACTCAAATGCATCAATTCATCTATGGTCTTACTTATTCACTTATTTAACATGCATATGAGGCTACTGAAAATACTAGGGCTTGGATTAGGCACACTTTAGTGAGAGATCCAAGCAAAATGAAGTTTTTGACAACTTTGATCTTTTCTCCATTTATTATGACCCTATTCATTGCTCCAGTGGTGAGAATATTTTTTTTTCTTTACATTGATGTGCAAAGACAGAAGGCCATGGTCTTTGATCTTCATCAGTGAGCATTTTAAGTAATCTTCATTTTCAGCAAACAAGGTTGTATCGTCTGCATATTGCAGTTGTTAATGAGGCTTCCTCCAATCCTGATGCCATGTTCTTCTTCACATAATCCAGCTTCTCAGATTATTTGCACAGCATATAATTTGAATAAATATGGTAAAAGAATACAACCCTGGCGCACACCTCTCCCTATTTTAAACAATTCAGTGTCTACTTGTTCTGTTTGAACAACTGCCTCTTGGTCAATTACATATTTCTCAATGAGCACAATTAAGTATTCCAGAATACTCATTCTCTGAAATGTAGTCCATAGTCTGTCAAGACGCACTCAATCTAAAGTCTTTGCATAGTCAATAAAGCACAGGTAAACATCTTTCTGGTATTCTCTGCTTTCAGCCAAGATTCATTTGATATCAGCAATGATATGTTTCGTTCCATGTTGTCATCTGAATCTGGCTTGAACCTCTGGAAGTTCCCTGTCAATGTGCTGTTGCAGTCATTTTTGTATTATCTTGCAGAATTTGTCCTTTGGGTATTTACAAACTGGCTAAAGGAGCTTTGTAATACTTGCTTAAGGACAAATTCTGCAAGACAGTCTCCTGCCCATAGGCACTCAGCTTTACTTGGTCCAAGGTCCTAGAAGCCCACAGTTGCTATGTGTCTCCATGCTGCCATCTCTGTCACTGCCTCTGCTGCTGCTTCTTTTCCAGGTAAGGATCTCAGACTCCATTCATGCTCTTCTTTCTTGATAGTCCTGGGATTGTCAATTTCTGCTTCTGAGATGGCTCTTTTTAAATCTAGCTGGATGGTAAGATTAACCAATCCTAGTGTTAGAGTCCTGTGCACCTTACTGCATGGTCTTGCCCAAGAATTTGGTATGAATTATAAAGAATTTGAATAGAAAAGAGATATCAAGTAAATCAAGGTACCAAAGGCCATCCTCTGGTTTTTCTAGCCATTATCTTTCATACATGAAGGATTAAACTTCCCTCCATTTTCTGTTACAATTTCTATAATTACAGATTTTACAATCACAATTAATTGTGCTAACAATTACTTACAATTGTCATAAAATCTTATGAGAATCTTCCCCCACCCTCTCTTCCCCAGATCCATCTGGAAAAGTGAAAACTATTCAGTGAGGATTCTCCTTTGCCCCCCTTGTTCTGAGAGTAAACACCTTTGAAAGCTTGTAAGCCAACCACTTCATACCTTTGTTGTTGCTGTTGTTAAGTGCCATCAAGTTGGACCCTACCCATAGGGACCCTGTATAGGGTTTCTGAGGAAGCAGTTGGTAAGCTTGAACCACCAATCTTGTGGTTCAAAGTAACTTTGCAGTCCAATGCATTAGCCTACAGTGCCACACTTGGACTTCCTTCATGCCTTTGGTGATGGTATGCCATGGAGTTGGTTCTGTCTCATAGCAACCCAGTATAGGGTTTCCGAGGTGTCGGGGACCTGCCTCGACATAGGGGTTCGGTTCACGAGGAGGAGATTCCTGACAGCAATTGCAATATATCAAGAATACACAGAAGGAGACAGAGAGAGAGAGAATGAGGCACCCCAAAGCCAGGGTGGATACATCACTGGTGGGCAGGCTTGGGACTACAGGCATCGTGGCCTCTGCAGGCAGCAACTCACTGCCCTGCAATCTTTGCCGCATGCCCTCCAGCCCGTAATGCACTGCAATCTTTACTGCATGCC
>NW_006408720.1:3329789-3331382 GCF_000296735.1 Chrysochloris asiatica | reverse complement strand
CTTGCAACTTTTAGTCTTAGGCTTTAGGAAAATATCACATTTATCTGTGGATTATTAAGAGCTCCGTGTATTAAATTAATACATGTAACAATATTAAGATAAAAAACAATTTGCCATTAACTGTCAGTGGCCTCATTTGTTACACTCGGGCCTATAGGGCCTCGAACCTCTGACCAGTCTTACATGGTCCGCAACACCGAGGCTGTAAATCTTTACAGGAGCAGAAAGCCTCATCTTTCTCCCTCGGAATAGCTGATAGTTTCAAACTGATGACCTTGAGGTTGGCAGCCCAATTCGAATCTACTATGCTACCAGAGCTCCTTTTCATGCTTTTAGCTCCCCCAATTTTTTTATAAACAATTTCTAAATTGCCTGTCCCATCACTGTAGAATAATGCACTTGACAAGACTTAAAAACAATCTACCCAATGGAGTCCTAGTATGGCTCTGTAGGATAAGAACTTGACTGACAAGATCAGCAGTTCAAGCCCATCAGCTGTTCCTTTGAAACCCTATACAGGGTCTCTATATGTCAGACCTCACTCAATGGCGCTTAACAACATCAACCCAGTACTCTGAGAGGACAAACAAGTTCCTTGATCTCTGGAATCAACAGTTCTGTTTGGAACTTTGAGCAACACATCCATAAGCAAAAGTCCTATCCATAAGATAGGAGCAATTTACATCTGCTCACAGTATCAAACATCTTTCTCTGCATCTGGTTGGGTTCTGGTCATCTCAGTCCTAGCTATTGAAACCAGGTCAAATGAGTACCAACTGCAAGAATGGGAGTTTACACACTTTCTTGTACTTCAGACCAACTGGTGCTTTTTACTCTTAGCAGTCTCCTGGCATCAGTTCCATGCCAGTAGGTTGGGGAATTTACATAACTCTCTAAGCTTCAGACCAACCAGCCCTTCCTCTTCTCTCTCATCTCTAGTCTCTCTCATCTGTGGACCAGATCAAAGAATGACAATGGAACATGCCCAAACTCAGCTTGACTCTTCATTGCTGCATTCCACCTACTTCCAGTCAACAAATAGACCCAGGTTGTTACTAGCAAACATATTAGACAGTCTACTGCTTGCTGACTCCCTTTAATTTTCAGTTCCATAATGGGATATTCTCTGACGGGAACAGACTTTTCTTACTTTGATGCTTCTAAGACAAATCACTTTCTTGAGACTCAAAAAGCCAAGCAATCTTTTTTTTCCCTGCAATTCTCTTTCTAACATAAATCTCCTGTTCTTTCAGAAGTTCTGGATGGGTCTTCATGTCTTTTAAAATGCATATGTACCAATTCTGAAAGTTCTGGATAGGACACAGGAGTCCACCTAAGATCTCAACTGTTAACCAGGCTTAAAACAAAAAGCCTATTTTTTTCTGGGCAAACTATCATTCCCCTACTAGAAAAGCCAATCAAGTATACGCTTGAATGTGGGCTTACAAGCTCTTTATAATCATAATTTCCAATATTCATTGTATATCACATTTCTCTGGCTTACATTTGTAGGCCAGAGACAGCAATATCCATAGATAGTCAAACACATGGTGGTGGTGGTAGTGTGCCATGGAATTGGTTCCAACTCATAGC
>NW_006408720.1:3328160-3329271 GCF_000296735.1 Chrysochloris asiatica | reverse complement strand
GCAGAGATGGGGACATAGAGAAAGGGAGCAGCTTCATGGGAAGAGAGGGACTGAGAGCTGGTGGCCAGGAGGCAGACTTGAAGAGTGTGCCCTTTGGTGGTATAAATTATTATATATGCCTGAATGTTTAAAAAAAAAAAAAGAGAGAGAGAGAGCTAAATGAATAAAGAAAAATACTATTAACTGATGGTACTTGGAGGGGATTATAATCATTGTAATGAAACAAGGTGTATGATTTGTTGAATGTAAAACTGATAAACTGCCCTGTAAACTTTCACTCAATTTACAATAAAAACATTAAAAAAAGAAAAAAAAAGAAACACCTCATGTTTCCATGGGTCTGGAACCATTGCAATGAATCCCACTCATGACATCAATTGCAGAAACTATGTGCAAGTCATGTCTAACTTCCAGTGGCTTCACAAGAGAGGAAGAAAAATCAAACTCAAAACCATCCTAAGAGACTGTTATAAAGCAGAGGTCAGGCATGCCTCTACCCTGCAACCTTCTTTACCCTATTCTGACACCAGCCATCCCTCCAACAGCACTCTGTGCTTCACATATGAGTTCAATAATCCTTTACAATGGCGACACAGAGCTCAGAATAATACTCACAACAATGGGAGTGCTAGGGAAGTGAACAGGATACAATTCAGCATCAGAAACAATGCTACAGTAATCTTGCAATCAAGTTCTCCTCACACTTGTATCTGGCCTCTCAGCTATAAGATTCAGCAGATGTCTCTATCTTGCTCAGGTAAGAATTACAAAGTTCCTTAACCAGTCTGTAAATGACCAAAAGGCATTCTGCAAGCCAGCCTCTTGCCCATAGGCACTCAGCTTTAGTCGGTCCATGTGCCTGGAAGCCAATAGCTGCTCTGCCTCTCCATGCCACTGCTCTGCTACCACATCTGTTGTTGTCACACTTCCAGGTAGGGAGCTCAGGCTTCATTCATGTTCTTCTTTTATGATGGTCCTGGGATCACCTGTTCCTGCTTCTGAGATGGCCCCTTTTAAAGCTAGTAGGATGGCAAAACTAGCCAATCATAGTATTAGAGTCCTTTACAACCTATTTGCATAGTCACACTCAATCTTTTGGTGGGCGTTAATA
>NW_006408720.1:3291077-3302717 GCF_000296735.1 Chrysochloris asiatica | reverse complement strand
TTTACCTGGGTAGGGTGGCCACAGAGGGAGTTCCATCTGGAGTGATTCCTATTTCACACTATTTTCCTTTATATTGTGATTTTTCCACTTGCGAGTACAGGAAACTGACGTCTTGCACCTTATGCTAGATCCAGAGCTCTGGTGTTATTCTATGAGTGCCACTACTCTGGGTTTTCAATCCCTCCCCCATGGAGCCTTTCCTACCTGGTTGTCTCTGCTGCATGCCTAAACCAGAATCTCCTGTGCATCCTTCTTGGAGAAAGAACATGTCCATGATAGATTACTGTTTCTCCTTAAAAATAATTTGATATTATAGCATATTCCACATTTATTACTTCAATATAAAAATGTGAAAGGCAAGAGAGAAAAATAATAAAACCCCACAGTGATACTTGTTTACTTGTTTGTTTCTTACTGATGGTTTAGAGTTTACCTGTGGTTTTTAATCCTCTAATTATAGAAGATTCAATGTGTACACTAAATAAATAATCCTAGAAACTGTACTATATGAAGAACAACACAACATCAGGACACATTCTCTTTTTTGCTGGAAGTAAAGAGAATTTAAGCACTTAAAAGATTATTATAAAAGATTACAATCTTCCATATGGATTACACCTCAACATAAATAAAACAAGCATCCTTACAACCAGATTAAAAAACAACATCATGATATATAGAGAAAATATTGAAGTTGCCAACGATTTCATTTTATTTGGATCCAAAATCATCACCTATGGAAACAGCAGTTAAGGCATCAAATGACACATTGCATTGAGCAAATCTTCTGCAAAAGACCTCTTGAAAGTAAAAAAAAAAAAAAAAGCAAAGATATCACTTTGAGGACTAAGGTACATTTTCATGAAAAAGCTGAACAGTAAATAAAGAAAATCAAAGAAGAATTTAAGCCTTTGAATGATGGTACTGGCACATAATATTGAATATGCCATGAACTATCAAAGAATAAATAAATCATCATGGAGGAAGTACATCCAGAATCCTCCTTAAAAGCCACAATGGCAAACAACAACAACAAAAACATAGCCACAATGCACAATGGCAAGACTTCAACTCATATAGTTTGAACATATTTTCACGGTATACCAGGCCCTGGAAAAAGACATCATGCTTGGTAAAGTAGAAGGGTCAGCAAAAAAGAAGACCCTGATTGAGATGGATTGACAATGCTGCAACAATGGACTCAAACATAGCAATCACTGTGAGAATGGTGCAGGAGCTGTCAGTGGCTCACTTTGTTGTGCATAGAGTTGCTGTGAGTTGGAACCTATTTAATAGCATCTAATAACAACAACAAGGAACTCTGGTAGCGTAGTGATAATTAATTGGGCTGTGAGCTGCAAGGACAGCAGTTTGAAACTACCAGCTGTTCCGTGGGAGAAAGATGAGGCTTTCTGCTCCCGTAAAGATTTACAACCTCAGAAACCCTGTATAAGGTCGCTATGAGTCAGAACTGACTCCATGGCACGTAACAACAACAACAGTAACAACAACAACAACAACATATATAAGAAGGGGGCAGTGGTCCAGCTGATATGAAGTGAGGGGAGATGCACAAGAACACCCATTTGCAGATACTACCCATTTGACCTGGCTTCAATGGCTGGATGATCAGAACTTGACTAAAGAAAGAAAGAAGAGGGGAAAACCTGTAATCCACTACAATTTGAAGAACTTGACCTATACTTTGGGATGAAGTAGCTCAAAAGAGAGAATTAATCTTTACAACGAGGATCATTCACATCCCCTCAGTACACAGGGTTGACAGGGATGGACAACTTAGACATTGGCTACACAAATTGGGGTGGGGTGGGAGCTACAAAGCCAAGAAATGACTGGCTTACAAGATTTCAAGAGGGAGCCTAATTTCAGAAGGTGCAGGGGGAGGTAGAATCTCCACTGAGTGTTTTCCAACCTGTCTAGAGGGGGCTGTTGAAAGGAGATGGGGATAAGACTCTCATAGTTCAATAGTGAATAATTGCTATCAGGACTGATTGTGAATGTTGCAAATGTAAAGGTAGCTGTTTTATAACAAAAGGAGGGGAGTGGTTAATTTTGCAGTCCAGGAGTGGAGGACCTTGGGACCATTCAGGGAGAAACAGAGTGTGGGACACTATCCAGAAAAGCAGTGACGCCAGAGATGGAGGCAGAGATGATGACGTTGAGATATGGAGCAGCTGGGGTCTCTGGACTCAGGGAGGGAGATGGGCTGTGTACTTGTGGCTGGGTGCAGGCTTGCAGGGTATACCCTTTGGTTGTTTGAATGGTTATTTATTCCTGAGTGCTTCGGTGTACATCCAAGAAAAAATAAAAATAAAAAACTGAAGAAATGAAAGCAAATACGGTTAAATGATGATGCATTGAAGGGATTGTAATAATTGCAATGAAACTAAATACAATAGGATAAATGTAAAGCTGATGTTCTCCCATGTAAACTGTCACTCAGTTCACAATAAAAACTTTAAAAGATTAAGGAAGTGGTGGTTAAGTGGTAGAATTCTCTTCCTCATATAGTTCCTCATACAGAAACTCTAGCTTGATTCCCAGCTAATATACTTCATCCCCAGTAACCACACCTTTATCAATGAATATATTGCTATAAAAATGAACAGGTTTCAGTGGAGCTTCCAGACTAGAAATAAATGCTTGCCACTCTACTTTCAGAAATCAGCCAATGAAAATTATATGAGTTGTAATTATTTGATCTGAAACAGATCGTGGAAGTAGATCAGAATCCAATAGTGATTCGTTCCATTGGGCGTGGGATGTCCATAAATTCACTTATGTCAGCTAATATTTATAAGAAAGAATTGAAAATCTATTAATGAGATTTACTAGAATTTGAAATGCTGTTGTTGTTGTTAGGTGCCATTAGTCGCTATCAACTCATAGCAACCCTATGTACAACAGAACAAAACATTGCTCGGTCCTGGGCCAACCTCACAATTGTTGCCACATGAGCCCATTGATGCTGCCACTTTGCCAATCCACCTTTCTGGGGTCATTTTCTTTTTCTCTGACCCTCCACCTTACCAAACATGATATCCCTTTCCAGTGTTTGGTCCCTTCTGACAATATGTCCAAAGTATGAGAGACAAGTCTGGTCATCCTGGCTTTCAAGGAGCACTCTGGTTGCACTTTTTCTAACACAGATCTGTTTGTTCTTTGACTTTGAAATAAGACAGAAAGAATTGATTCACATTGAAGAGTACAAATATAAGTATTTAAAACTAAATGCTCTTTCTCATAACTAGATTCACAAGTAGAATTTTTAAATTCTTAGATATCTCTATGTTTTATTACCTGAAGTACACATATAATGGTAAAATGGTGAAGGATTAAAGTGAAAAATTATAATCATATATTTATTTTAAATTGCCCATCTTTATAACATTAATGGAGCCCTGGTATGGAGCTGTAGGATAAGCACCGGGCTGCTAATCACAAGGTAAAAAGTTCAAACCCACTAGCAGTTCCTTGAAAACCCTATATGGCGTCTCTATGAATCGGAACTGACTGAACAGCACTTAATAACAAGATAACATTACTAAATCAATCTTTGAGATAAAGAAAGTAATTGTTTAGCTATCATGTACTTTATATGTTAAAGTGCTAAATCTCTGGAAGCTTTGTGTACATAATAATAAACGCAGTCAGTTAGACTGCCAATCTTTATCAAACAATCAACATTGAAAACCATAAGGAGAGAAAATTAAACCAGTTGTTTATCAGATCTGATAAATGTCTTTTAGTCTGGTCAATTTTAATTTTAAAAATTAAAATGAGGAGGCATATGCACTTATCTTTTTTAAAAATGTCCATATTGAATATTGGCATATTATAAATTATATAACAGTATCACTGGCAGCCCAATATTTTGCTAGACTTGTAAGAACACTGTGTAGTGAATCAACTGTAGTCTTGAGTTATAAGTTTTACTGTTGGCTGAGTTAATTGAGCTTATATGACAACTAATAAAAATGAGTTCTATGATTCAATGTTAAAATGTTTTTTAAAGTATAACTGACTTTTGGGAGTTGGAAGAAAGTGAGCACCCAGTCATCTGACAAAATATGTACACAATTGCAAGCAAAACTTCAAAAAGTAAGCACCAGTGAAAAAGCCGAAGTAGAGAACTAACAATGAATTTTTTTCCAGAAATTGTTGAATAAGTCATAATCTCTTAAAACAGATAATTAGCAATTCATATTTGTAGCTAAGAACCATATGTATAATATTCCTAAGCTTGTGTTCACCAAAACTTTAAATGCACATATTTGGAGACTCTTTAGTGGTATTGATATTCATGCCATCTGCCTTATTTCCATTATTTTATTCTTACTGTTCTCACAATTTTATTTTGTCATACAAAACTAAATTATTCTAGTTATCCGTAGTCTTGCTTCAATTTTGTGTAGATTCCTCCTTTGTTATATTTTATTTTAACAAGCTTATAACCTTTACCCTATTTAAGATAGTAGAAGATAGCTGTTGGAAATTGGTTGAATCAAATAACACTGCTCACTTTCAAGTCGAGCATCTCATTAGAGTTGTTTCTAAAATGGTATATTAGCTTCTCTGAGGTTTAGCAAAGACAATGACTTGATGGCCACTGCTTTATTGATTAAGGAGCTGAATCTCTTCATTATCTATTGTCTTTCCCTTTAAAAAATTAATCCTTAGAGAATATGAATGGAAGACATAGCCATAGTAAATTCAACTTATTTGTCTCATTACTGAGACCCACGGAATATGTAAAACTCCCAGGTACTTTTTCAGTCCCAACACTCAGACTGCATGAGAAATCTTGAACTCATCAGCATTAGATATTTTTACTCCATAGTTATTTATATACTTTCTCACTAATTAGGGAATAAATTTCATTAAGCCTAGTACATACAGTGGCTGTCTATTTTCCAGTTTTGTCTTCCACTATTTTCTTACATAAACCTTTGCTCCCTTTAAGCTGTTGGAACTCTCCCTCTCTCTTTCATAATTAGCACCTGCTGTTTAGTGGCACTCAATATCCCTTGCAATGTGTACTGTGTTGTTAGTGATTTATTGCTCTAGGTCATCTGTTTTATTGTTCATCGGGAAGGAATACAAATTAGACATGCCCTTTCCTCTTACATGCCAAACCACCACAACAAAATAATCATCTTCTAATTGGATAAAACAAGAATACAGAAATACTCCTTCTCTTTCAATTTATGATTAGCCACAAATATAGACCATGGACTCAGAATTGTATGAATTAAGTCTTTCACACATCACACCCAAAGAGATCTTTGTTTTCACTGCATAGAGCTTGTGTCAATATGCTAACTTTGAATTCAAGTATCTGTTTCTCAAGCAACAGCAAAATACCTGACATACATTAAGAACTCCATAACAGATGTTGAATGAAAGAAGGAATAAATGAATGCATGGTGATACTTCCTTTCACGACTAGTTAAAGGAAAACTACTAAGATTTATTGGAACAACATGAACTATTTTACAGAATCTATGGGCAGGTATAAAGCAATGCCTTAGGATAGAACTACACGTAGAACTAGACTTTTGTTTGAGTAATGCTTAATCTCTACTTTTTTCTTTCTGCTTCATTTGTCTTTGCTCACAGCACTTTCTCTCCCTCTTTCTTCTTTTGTCACTCTTTCTTTCTCTAATACAGTGTCTCCTGTTTGTTCCATCCACATGACATTATAGTGCCATATCTTCCCAACTGATTTCTAGCAACTGACTTCGCAAATAATTTTTTTTTTTTTTTAACCTCTTTAGGTCAAATTTCCATTCTAGAAATAAATAACTATGGCCAAAGGGTCAAATTAACATGATACCAATATAATCAAAATTATCAAATGGTACTAGAAATGAGTAAATTATAGAAAAGGATGTCTAGTGCCCTCTGAGCACTGGTATCCTTAAAAGCATGGTAACATTTCCTGAGCAGGGCAGAGGTCAAGGGGCAAAGTGACTGAGAGACCAAGGACCAGAGTGAGCCATGTGGGCATAACTGAAAAGTAGTTGTCCTGAATGAAAGAACTGTGCCGTGTACATTTCTGATCCTGAACTGTAATCTGGTAACATTCCTAGTAAACTCTGTAACTGTAAGTATTGTCTATGAATTATGTGTAGCCATTACAATGAATCACTGGACCCAACTGAAAAATAGTGAGCACTGTGGGAGGGGCAGTTGGTGTTAGAACTGGTAAAGGAGGAAAGAAGGTGGGGACATGTCTGACCCTTGCCTCATAGGAATGAGCATTGGCCTGATGCTGATGTTGATTCTCTTTTTCTAGCCCCTGTGAAGCCAGATGAAGTCAGACATATTTATGGTGTTACATATCAGTGTAAAACTACTCATCTGTCAGTTAGTTGCATTGTGGTGGCTTGCATGTTGCTATGATGCTGGAAGCTACTCCACTGGCATTTTAAATATCAGAAGGGTCACCCATGGTAGACGAGTTTCAGCTGAGATTCCAGATTAAAACAGAATAGGGAGACAAGAGGCAGACTGCTTCTGAATGCTTAGTCACTGAAAACATTATGAGTAGCAGTGGAACACTGTCAGATAGCACCAGAATAGTGAACAGTGAAACATGAAGAAGAGCACCAAAATACCAACAGATATAGTGCCAGAAGATGAACCCCACAGGTTCGAAGGCACTCAAAATAAGACTAGAGAAGAGCTACCATCTCAAAGTAAAGTTGACCATAATAACGAGAATGGAGTAAAGCTATCGGGACCTTCATTGTTGATTGGGTACAATTCAAAATGAGGAAAAACAACTGTAAATATCCATTAATAATCATAATATAGAATGTGAGAAGCATAAATCTAGGAAAATTGGAAGTCATCAAAAATGAAACAGAATGCATAAAGATCAATATCTTAGGCACTAGTAAGTTGAAATGAACTGGTATTGGCCATCTGACAATCATATGGTTTAATATGCCAGAGATGACAATTTGAAAAAAAATGGTGTAACATTCATTATCAAAAAAAAACGTTTCAAGATCTCTCTTGAAGTACAATGCTGTCTGTGATAGGATAATTCCCTAAGCCTATAAGGAAGACCAGTAATATCACTAGAGGTTTTGAGGGAGGATATTTGTACATAGGGAGGAAGCAGGATGATTGTTGTTGCATGGAAGGGATTATAATCACTAAGATGAAACAAACCATATGATTTGTTGAATGGAAAACTAGTGATCTTGTCTATAAACCTTCGCACAAGTCACACACATATACAAATATATGAATATACACATGACCTCACCAGATGGAATACACAGAAATCATATTGACTACATTTGTGGCAAGAGTTCATGGAAAAGCACATCATCAGCCATAATCAGACCAGGGGAAGACTGAGAAACAGACCATCAATTGCTCATATGCAAGTTCAGGCTAAAGATGAAGAAAATTAAAACAAGTCCACCAGAGCCAAAATATGACTCGGAACATACCCCACTGGAATTAAGAAATAATCTCAAGATTTAATGCATTAGACACAAATGAACAAAGATTAGAGGAGTTGTGGGATGACACAAAGAGCATCATTCATATAGGAAGAAAGCAAAAGGTGTCTAAGAAGTCAAGAAAGAAGGAAAAGACCAAAATGGATGTCAGAAGAGAGACTCTGAAAATTGCTTTCCAGTGTATTGATGCTAAAGCAAATGGAAGAAATGAGGAAGATAAAAGATCTGAACAGAAAATTTCAAAGGGCAGTTTGAGAAGAAAAAAGGCTAATATTACAATGAAATGTACAAAAACCTGGAGTTAGAAATCAAAAGGGAAGAACATGTTAGGCATTTCGCAGACTGAAAGAACTGAAGAAAAAATTCAAGCTTCAAATTGCAATATTGAAGGATTTTATGGAGTTTAAACTACCAGCTGTTCCTTGGTAACTCTGAGCAGGGTTGCTATGAATAGGAACCAATTCAACAGCACTTAACAACAGCAAAACATGGGGAAAGTATTGAATAATGCAAAAGGAATTATTCAAAGGAAGATAGAAGGAATGCAATGAGTCACTGTACTGAAAAGATATGGTCAACGTTTAACAATTTCAAGAGTTAACAAACGATCAACAGTCAGTGGTACTGAAAGAAGTCTAAGGTGCCGTGAAGCACTGGCAAAGAACATGGCTCTGGGGTGTGATGGAATACAAATTGAAATCTTTCAACAAGACTGAGGTAGCACTGGAGGCACTAACTCATTTATGCCAAGAAATTTGGAAGACAGCTAACTGGTCAACTGATTGGAAGAGATCCATATTTGTGCACATTTCAAAGAGAGGTGACCCAACTGAATGAGGAAATCATTGGACAGTATCATTAATAGGGCCAGACTTAAAAGCTCTCCACAGACCAACTACTCAAATTAATTAAAGTCTGAATTTTGCCTCCAGTGGCACCAAGCTTAATACAGTATCACTTCGAAACACCATTACTATGTCAACTCCCAAGCTCAACCTCTACAATCTCGGACACTGAACTATTTTATTTTCTAATCTTTTGGATAAACCTAAATTCATCATGAAAAAAAAGCAGTCAGGTTGATTTAAAAAACAAGATTTTGACAGACTCTAAGAAGTACCTCTCTTTGAAAGTCACAAGTCACTTTTTATTGTTGCAACTCATTGTTGTTGTTGTTAAGTGCTGTGGAGTTAATTCTGACTCATAGTAACCCTGTATAGGGTTTCCAAGGAGTGGCTGGTGAGTTCAAAACGATTTTGTGGTCTAGTTCTTTATCCCACAGCACCACACCTGGACTCCTCCATCTCCTCCAAAAAAATATTCTTGGTATAATAACACAACTATAACAACCTAAATATGATTGGTTCTAGTCCTGGTGTGGCATTGTAGGGTTGCAAGGTCAGTTTGAACTGCAAGATCAGTGATTCAGTCTCACCATCTGCTCCTCAGAAACCCTATACAGGGTCACTATGAGTCAGAAATGGCTCGATGGCACTTAACAACAATCCAACTGATTAGTATCATTTATATTTAGGTTGCTAGTCAGGCTGCTAAATTAAAGGTCAGCAGTTCAAAATTACCAGCCATTCTACTGGAGAAAGATGAGGCTTTCTGCTCCATAAAGATTTACTGCCTTGGAAGCCCTATGCAGGGTCACTATGAGTTGGAACCAACTGCACAGCACACCACCACCACCACCACCATGTTGTTATTATTATGTGCCATTGAGTCAGTTCCAACCCATAGCGACGCCGATAGGGTTTCCGAGGAGTAGCAGCTATTGAGCTTGAACCGCAGACCTTGCAGTCTGGCACATTAACCCACAGTGCCACACCAGGACTCCATAGTTGTGTTATATTATCAAGAATATATTCAAATACCTCGCCTGTGTTTCAATCCTCCTTCTTAAAACACTAGGTTTCTTATTTTCTATGTTACTTGTTTTTTTCTTCCAACATCAGTATCTTCTCATCTTTCTGGCAAACTTTATGAAATATGGTAGCCTTCTGTTTTCTGCCACCACTCCTCTGTGGTGGCTTGTGTTACTATGATACTAAAACCCATGTCAGTGTATTTTAAATACCAGCAGGGTCATCCATAGTGGACAGGTTTCAGTGAAGATCCCAGATTATGACAGACTAGGAAGAAGATGAGGCAGTCCATTTCTGAATGGTTAGTCACTGAAAGTCATATGAACATAAATGGAACACTGTCTGAGGTAGTGCCAGAAGATAAACCCTCAGTTTGGAAGGCACTCAAAATATGACTGGGAAAGAGCTGCCTCCTTAAAGTAGATTTTACCATCATTATGTGAATGGATCAAAGTTTGGGGACCTTCATTTACTGCTGGGGTACAACTCAAAATGCAAAGAAACAGAAAAGCTTTTAATATTTTCATTTGCAATTGAGTACAACACAAAATGAGAAGGATATCCCATAATTATCAGAATATGGAATGTACAAAGCATAAATCAAGGAAAATTGGAAGTCATCAAAAATAAAATGGAACAGGCAAAGATCAATATCCTACGTATTAGTAAACTGAAAAGGAAAAGTATTGACTTAGTATGCTGGGAATGACAAATTGAACAGAAACGGTGTTGCATTCATAGTCAATAAAAGCATCTCAAGATCTGCCTTGAAGGACAATGCTGTCTGTGATAGGATCATATCCATATGAATACAAGGAAGACCAGTTAATACCACTGTTATTTAAGTTTATAGACTAATCACTAAAGCCAATAATGACAGAACTGAAACTTCTTCAGTCTGAAATTGATCAAATATGCAATCAAGATGCATTGAGAATTACTGGTGATTCGAATGTGAAAGTTAGAAACAACACCAAAAATATTGGTATTGGGAGTATACAGCCTTGATAATAGAATCGAAGCTACAGATAACATGAAAGAATTTTGCAAGAACAATGACTTAATCATTGCAAATACCCTTTTTCAACAACATAAATGACCGCTATACATATGGACCTCACCAGATGGAATACAAAGGAATGAAACTGACCACATCTGTGGGATGAGACAGTGGAGAAGCTCAATGTTATCAGCAAAACAAGGACAGGGGCTAATTGTGGAAGAAGTCATATGCAAATTCATGATGAAACGGAAGCAAATTAAAACAAGATCATGAGAACCAAAATATGAACTTGAATGTATCCCACTTGAATTTAGAATTCATCTCAAGAACAGTTCTGTAGCATTAGACACTAATGACCAAGGACCACAGGACTTGTGAGATGACATCAAAAATATCATATATGCAAAAAAAAAAAAAAAAATTCAATAAAAAGGCAGGAAAGAAAGAAAAGACCATAATCTACATCAGAAGAGACTCTGAAACTACCTCTTGGTGGTAGAGAAGCTAAAGTGACAGGAAGAAATGATGAAGTAAAAGAGCTGAACAAATATAATCAGGCAGCTTGAGAAGACAATGTAAAGTAATATTTGATGATGTTAGAAAACCAGAAGAAAATAAGACACTGAATATTTCTCAAGCTGAAAGAACTGAAGAAAATATTTCAGTCTTCGGTTGTAGTATTGAAAGTCAACCAATTGGAAGAGACATATTTGTTACCATTCCAAAGAAAGGTGACCAAAAGGGAATGCAGAAAACATCAAACAATATCACTAATATAACATGCAAGTAAAATTTGGTAGATAATTCACAAATGCCTATAGCAATACATTGATGCCAGAAATTCAAGCCAAAGCCAGAAGAGGATATAGAATAAGGGATATAATTTCTGATTTTAGATCTTGCTGGAAGCAGAAAATATCACAGAAATGTTTACTTGTGTTTTACATGTAAAGACATTGGACTGTGTGGATTATAACAGCCATGAATTATGAAGGATTGGTATTCCAGGACACTTACTTTTGCTAATGAGGAACTAGTACATAGACAGACAAGCAGTCTCTAGAACAGAACAAAAGGATACTGAATTATATAAAAATGAAATCTGTGCACCGTGGTTGTATCCTTTCACCATACTTATTCAGTCTGTATGGTGAGAAAATAATCTGAGAAACTGGATTATATGAAGAAGAATACGGCATTAATATTGTAGGAAAACTAATTTACAACCTGTGATGTGCAGATGACACAACTTTGCTTGCTGGAA
>NW_006408720.1:3288836-3290497 GCF_000296735.1 Chrysochloris asiatica | reverse complement strand
AAAACAACAACAATGCAAACCATGAAGCCCTAGTGAGGACTGTGGGATAAAACACTGAACTGCAAGGTTGGTTTGAATCACAAGGTCAGCAGTTCAAACTCACCAGCCGCTCCTTGGAAACTCTATCCAGGGTCACTAAGACGGCACTTCAACAGCAATCCAAATCATATTTTCAATCACCTCATATACATGTGAAACTTGGACAATGAATATGGAAGAACTAAAATAATCAAAGGGAGCACTGTGGCTTCATAAAGTAAGTACTGGACTGTGATCCACAAGGTCCATGATTTGAACCTGCAAGCTATTCTGCAGGAAAAAGATAAGGTTTTCTGCTCCCTCAAATATTTAAAGCTTCAAAAACCTTATAACAGGGTTGCTATGAACTGGAACCGACTCCATGGCACTTAACAACAACAACAATAAAAAAGATTCCATGCATTTGAATTATGGTTCTGGTGATGAATATTGAGAGTACCATGGACTTCCAGAAGACCAAACAAATCTGTTTTGGAAGAAGTACAGCCAGTGCTCCTCAGAAGCCAGGATGGTAAGACTTCATCTCTCATATTTTAGGCAAGTTGTCAGGAGGGAACAGTTCCTGCAGGACAACATGCTTGGTAAAGTCAAGAGTCAGCAAAAAAGAGGAAGACTCGTAATGATATGGATTAACACAATGGCAGCAACAATGGGCTCAAACATAGCAACTGTGAGAATGGTGCAAGACCAAGCAGTGTTTTGGTCTGTTGTGCCTAGGTTTTGTATGAGTGGGAACTGATTAAATGGCACCTAACAACAACTGGTATTTCCTGAATATGCACACAGTCCTAAGTATGCACAAGGCCTTCTAGTTTCCCAGGAGTATGTTGAAACTTTGCCTTCCCTAGGGACAATGCCTTCCCCAACATATTCTTGTAAGCTTTGTAGTTAACCTTTTGTTTGCCTGACCCTTTACTCACTGCCTCAGGTGGCCATGAAGTTAAATAATTGACTGTAAACTGTTTGACATACATCCTGAGAGAAAAGGCTTTTTTACTGGGTGAGTTCTAAATCAGTTCAATTAGAATCCTTGCAAATGGGGTCTTGGAGAGAACCACCTGGGGTGGTGCTGTGGGTTAATGCGCTGGATTGCAAAGTCGGTTTGAATTGCAAGGGCGGCAGTTCAAGCTCACCAGTGGCTCCTTGAAAACCCTATACAGGGTCGCTATGGGTCAGAACCGACTCAACGGCACTCAACAACAACAGCAGAGAACCACCAGAGAACTCAAATCATGACAATTCTCAGGGAATTCTCAGGAGTTTTGAAGGAGTTCCAACCCCACTCTGAACCCTCTAGTAACTGCCAAGTTGCTTGCTTTCACCATAATTGTGGGCTGCTAGTTTTCAAAGATGTCACAGAACTGAAAATGACTAAAGTACTAGTAGCAGAATTCAACACAAAGGGATAAATTTGAAAACTGTTTAAAATAAAATATAATCAGGTCATAGTGTAAAAATGAGAAAGTATGCTAGATGAAGTTTCTCTGTTATTCATAAGGTTTTCAGTGACTAAATATTTGGAAGTAGTTCGTCACTCTTTCTTCCTAGTCTTTCTTTGTCTGGAAGCACATCTGAAACCTGTCCACCATGGGTGACCAGCTGGTGTTTAAAATACCAGTGGC
>NW_006408720.1:3266806-3270849 GCF_000296735.1 Chrysochloris asiatica | reverse complement strand
CTATACATAGACCAAGTTCTGATTCTTAGAGACCCTGTATGACATTTCTGAGGAGCAGCTTGTGAGTTTGAACCACTGACCTTGAGGTTCCAACTGACCTTGTGGTCTAGTGCTTATCCTACTTTGCTACACCAGGACTCCAATTATACCAACTCATGGAGATCCTATTGTTGTTGTGTCATAAAGTTGATTTGGACTCATAATGACCCTGTATAGGATTTCAAGTAGTGGCTTGTCTGTTTGAACCATAGATCTTGTAGTTCAGATCATACTTCTCAAGTGCTTATTTTACAGTACTACACCAAGACAGTCCAACTGTCCCATAGTGTTTCCTAGACAGTAATCTTTACTGGAGCAGATTATCAAGGGTTTTTTCTCTGAAGAAGGGCTGATATATTCGAATCACCAACCTTTGATAACAGCTGTGTACTTAACTCATGCTCTCCCAAGGCCACTTATAAGAAAATTTCCCAAACCCATTGCTGTCAAATACATTCTGACTCATCACAACCTATAAGAAAATTAGAATAAAATCATGCACATGTAGGAATGCCAACAAATTTTAAAATCTAGAAGACATGACTAATTTTCTAACTGTAAATGACAAGATTTGACTCATAAAGAACAATAAAACTTGAATTATCCAGATGAGTTAATAGTTAAGTTTTAGCTTAATTTTAAAGAATAGAGGAACTAAACATTTTTTAAAACAACTCAGGAATAAAAATGATAGAAAGCTCCCAAATCACTTAAAAAAACTATTAGTACATTAACAACAAAATTCAATAAATGTAGAGTACTAATAAGTAATCACAGATTTCCTTATAAATGTAGTTATAAAGTTCTTGACAAAATATTACAAATGGAGTTTAATGCGTTTTCAAGAGAATAATATACTATGTCTAAGTTCTGTTTTAGGAAGAAACACCTAGTGATGTATTTTAAATATCAGCAAATGAAAACCCTATGAATCACAATGATATAATCTGCAATTAATCATGAGCTGGTACAGGACCTGGTCCATTTTTGCTCTATTTGTGTGTGAGTCAGGGATCCACAAGATGGCATCTAAGAAAAACAAGTTTAGGTTATTCAAACTCTACAAATATGGCTTGAATTTTTTTTTAAATTTTGAATTAATCTGTTTCAAGCATGAATTTAAAGAAAAATGTATACATAAACTTATCACTAGATGCTGAAAAATCACTAGGCAAATTTAAGAAGCCATTTCTTGTAAGAACTCTAACATGGGGAAAGAGGAAGTTATGTAAAGATAATAAAGATTTTTTAATGCAAAATATAACAGCAAATATTAGCTTGAGTGGTGTGATGTTGTTGTTGTTGTTAAGTTCCGTCGAGTTGGTTCCAACCCATAGCACCCTGTACAGGGTTTCCGAGGCTGTAAATCTTTAAGGGAGCAGAAAATCTCATCTTTCTCCCTGGTGTGATAGTTAAGATTTTTTCCCAACTTGACTTGGCCAGATTTCACATTGGTTTGCCAATTACAATATAGCTGTCCCCATGATGTGGTTTGATATGATAAAGCAATAAGATGATTAAGGGTAGGATGCTGTTGTTGAGGTTAAGTGCCTTTGAATCAGTTCTGACTCATGTTGTAGTTGTTAAGTATCGTGGAGTCAGTTCCGACCCATAATGACCCTATATAGGGTTTCCAAAGAGCAACTGGTGGGCTTGAACTGCTGGTATGGTGAATTGAAGTCCCAGGGCTGATTCTACAGCTTTATCCCACTAACACCCTGTTACAATTTGTGGGAAATCCCTAAGGGTATAGCATTCAACACCTTTTACCTCACAAGAGATAAAAAGAGACTTGAACAGAGAAATCGGGGTCCACCAACACCAAGATGGAGTCCTGGTATAGTGCTGTTGAGTAAACACCAGACCACAAGGTCATAGGCTCAAACTCATCAGCAGCTCATCTGAAACTCTATATAGGGTTGCTATGAGTCGGAAATGACTCCATGGCACTTATCAAGAACAACAACAACAATATAAAAGAACCAGGAGTGAAGTGTGTCCTTTAGACCTTGAGACTCTGCACTGTGAATCTGCTAGATCCAGGGGAAGATTGATGCCAAAACATGTGGGAGCTCCAATGAACACTTGACCTACAGATTCTGAAAGGAGACAAGGGCCATTCCCAGAGCTGACAAAGAAAATATTTCCCTAAGAGGCAGCACTTTGAAATTAGAGTTTGGACTATGAGAAAATAAATTTCTGATTGTTAAAGCCAGCCACTTGTGGCATTTGTAATAGCAGCACTAGCGAAAACCAAGAAAAGTGGCCAAACACATATACATATTTTCCTCCCTCATGGAATCAGGAAGGAGCACTTGTGTTGCAGAAATTAAACCATTAATTGTCTGATAGGTCAGCAGATTCAATTCACTGGCCACCCTTTGGGAGAAAGATGAGTCAATCTGCTTCTTCAAAAATGTACAGTCTGGGAAACCCTATAGAGCAGTTCTGCTCTGTCTTACAAGGTCTCTCTGAGTTGGCAACAACTCTACGGTAGTGGAAATGGAATCAGAAACTGGCCACCATGACTATTTCATATTTTCTTGGAAGACCTAAAAATGCAATAAATCAAGAAAATTAATAAGTACTGAAAAACAAACTATCCCTTGTTTGATTGTTGCTATTAAGTGCTGTCAAGTCAGTTCTGACACACAGAGACCCTGTGTAGGGTTTTCGAGGAGCGGCTGGTAGATTTGAACTGCCACCTTGAGGCTCAAATCAACCTTGCAGTCCAGTGCATTATCCTACAGCACCAAACCTGAACTCCAGTTTTTGATTATATAATTTTAAATTTCTAAGGAATATATCCTGGTATGGCACTGTAGAGTAAGCACTGGACTACTAACCACAAGATGGGTGGTTCAAACTGACCAGCCACTCTTAAGAAACCCTAACAGGGTCACTAGGAGTCAGAACTGGTTAATAAGGTAAATTCTTTAAGGTGACTGAATTTAGATGACAGATTTATAAATATAAAGCAAGTGCGTTAGGCTTTATTCTGGCCTAGAAACAAATGCCAAGATATAAAAACAGAGTGACATTTTTTTTATATTCAGTATAGTGGCGATACCTAAAATATATTTTGAAACAAATTTCACATGAAAAGCATGTGTCATAAAATCTATAAAAATTTATTAAAGATATAAAATACCTGCCAGTAGACTTAAATCAGTATTGTACTGATATAAATTAAATTAAAATACATGGTACAGAATCAACCAATAAACCAAGTTATATGAGAATTTAATATTTCACCAAGTTGGTAATTCAATTCAGTTAGAAATAAACAAATATTTATTAAACTCCAATGAAAAAGTCTACTAATCTAGAGAAAAACAATAGTATATATCTATATTATACTATTTACAGATACATTTTAGAATTAAATATAAAACTAAAATCAAATGAATAATTCAAGAAAATCTAAGCAGCTGTGTGTACAATCTAGGGATGGTAAAATAGAAGATAATGATAACAGACATATGAGGGGAGGGGGCACTCCAAAAAGTTCATGGAAAAATTCCATTATCTTTCAATCCCATTTTTCCATGAATTTTTGAAGTCCCCATATACTTGACCATACATAAAACAAAACATTGAATAATAATATTGAATTAAATACAAATATTAAAACAGCTAAGTAAAAGATAATCAAGAACATAGCAAAAAAGTTAATGTCTGTAGAATACTGGTGTTGGTGATGGTTGTATGCCACCAATTTGGTTCTGACTCACAGACCCCTACAGGGCTTCCAAGGCTGTAAATCTTTACAGGAGCAGTAACCCTCATCTTTATCCCTGGGAGTGACCGGTGTATTTGAACTACTGACCTTGTGGTAAGCAGGCCAGCTTGTAACCCACTATGCAACCAGGGCTCATAATACACTAAAAGACTGCAAAAAACAATAAATAAATAAATAAAAGGCACCAAACCATCCCTCCCACAGTACTCTCTACTTCTTATCTGAGTTAGATAATTCACTGCAATTGCACCACTTAACTCAG
>NW_006408720.1:3262263-3265301 GCF_000296735.1 Chrysochloris asiatica | reverse complement strand
AAGAAAAAATTCCCACTGAATAGTTGTCATCTTGTCTAGATGGGTCTGATTAAAAGAGATGAGGATAAGATTCCTAGGATTCATCAGTCAGTAATTGTTATCATGACTAATTGCAACTGTCACTATTGTAAAGGTAGAAGTTTTGTAACAAAAATGGGAAAGTGGTTAATCTTACAGTCCAGAAATGAAAGACTGGAGGACCATCAAGGGAGAAGAGCAAAAGCAGAATGCAGGACCTTATCCAGAGAAGCAGTGACACCAGAGATGGAGGCAGAGATGGGGACATGGAGAGAGGGCGCAGCTGAGGATTCTAGATTCATGGAAAGAGAGGGACTGAGAGCTGGCGGCCAGGAGGCAGACTTCCAGAATGTACCCTTTGGTGGTGTATATTATTATATATGCCTAAATGTTGTTGTTGTTGTTTTAAAGAGCTAAAGTGAATAGAGAGAAATACTGTTAACGGATGCTACTTGGAGGGGAATGTAATCATTGTGATGAAACAAGTTGTATGATTTGTTGAATGTAAAACTGATGATCTGCCCTGTAAACTTACACTCAATCCACAACAAAAACTTAAAGAAAAAAATAAAGCTGAATCATATAATCCATCATCATATAACAATCATATAATCATATAATCCATCAGCATCCTTCCCCGCCTTTTCTTACCTATTAGGAAAAGAAGTTTGTTTGGAGTTTACAAAGATTATGTCCTGGTGTGACACTGTGGGTTAATGGGCCAGACTGCCAAGCCGTTTGAACTGCAAGGTCGATGGTTCATGCTCACCAGCAGCTCCTCAGAAACCCTATACAGGGTCGCTATGGGTTGGAATCGATGTGACGGCACTTAACAATAGCAATAACAACATGTCAGGAGGGATCAGTCCCTGAAAAAGTATGTCATGCTTGGTAAAGTGGAGGGTAAATGAAAAATAATAAGACCCCAACAAGATGGATTGACACTGTGGCAGCAACAGTAGGCTCAAACATAACAATTGTGAGGACCAGGCAGTGTTTTGTTTTGTTGTGCATAGGATTGCTATGAGTCATAATGGATTCAACAGCACCTGATAACAATAACATGGCTAGAAGAGATATCAAATAATTTACTGTACCACAAAAACCTTCTTAAATTTTGTTTTAAAACAAGTCTTAAAAAATTGGGAAAAATAAATGAATGACTCTTAATGTGGTATTATGGGATCCGCACTGGACTTCAAACTACAATGTTGGTAGTTCAAACCCACCAGTTGCTAACTGCTCCTCAGAAACCCTATACAGGGTCACTATGAGTCAGAACTGACTCCACGGCACACAGCAGCAACAGCATTAGTGTAGTGTGTGTCTTAAATTGTTGTCTTTTGAGATACAAAAAAGTAGATTCAGAAAAACAGAGATAGGGGAAGATAGATACCATACTCCATGAGATCTTTAAAGAAACAAAAAGCAGAAGCTGAAAAGACACAAGGACCATCCCTCAGAGCTAACAGAGAGAAAAAGTCATCCCCTAGAGGCAATATTTTGACTTTGGACATGTAGCTGTGAGAAAACAAATTTCTGTTTGTTAAGGCCATCCATTTCTTCTATTTCTGTTACAACAGCACTAAATAAACTAAGGCAGAATTTGGTACCAGAGAGTTAAGTGCTATACTAACAAATAACTAAAATGTGTAAGAGGTTTTTTTAAAAAATGTTTTATTGTGAATTATGTGATAGTTTACATGGGAGAACATTAGTTTTACATTTATCCTATCATATATCCTTTCATTGCCATGGTTACCATCCCCTCCATGCATCTTCAAAAAAATATGGAACGCTTCACGAATTTGCATGTCATCCTTGCACAGGGGCCATGCTAATCTTCTCTGTATTGTTCCAATATTAGTATATGTGCTGCCGAAGTAAACACCTAAAATGTGTAAGAGGTTTTTGAATTGGAAAATAGGTGGAGGCTGAAACCGTTTTAATGTGTCTAATAGTAAAATCCTGGTGTGGTACTGTAGGATAAGCACTGCAGACTACTAACAGCAAGGTGGACAATTTAAACCCACCTATACAGGGTGACTGTGAATCAAAACAGCAGTAACAGCAATGGTCAAAGCCAAGATTGCCTTGGACAGGATGTTAGTAGAATTACAGATGTTATGGCAGTTCTGCAGAGAACTAACAAGGAAGTGATGAAAGCTATAGAGAAAGTCGCTATTGTCTCAGAGAGTACACAGGGTACCAGCATCAAAATCTTGTTAGAAACATGGACATTAAATGTGCTTCTAGTGAGGATGTAAAAAAAAATTATGAATACCTGATTGGACAATGCTTTTTATACAAGTGACAAAGATCTTGCCTAAATTAAGTTCAAATATTTTGGGAAAATTGAACTTAAAAATTATGAACTTGGGTATTTGGCTAAACAAATTTCTAATCAAGAGCTTAAAGAGACAATATGGTATCTACTTGCTGCTTACAGTAAAATGCAAGAGGAGAAATGTGGACTTAAAAATGGACTGTGTTACTTACCTCAACTCTTAGTTTGTCGAGAATTGTAGCCAGGACCCTGTGTCAGCTCTTGCATCCTCCTCCACCTCCTAACCCATAGCCAGCTTGTGTGAGTGCATCTCCATCCACACCAGCCAGGCTGGTGTCCAGATTGGCAATGCTTGCTGGGAGCTCTACTGTCTGGAACATGGTATCCAGCCCGATGGTCAGATGCCAAGTGACAAGACCATTGGAGGAGGAGCAACTCCTTCAATACCTCCTTCAGTGAAACAGGCACTGGCAAGCATGTGACCAGGGCAGTGTTTGTCGACCTGGAACCCACAGGCATTGATGAAGTTCGTACTGGCACCTACCGCCAGCTCTTCCACCCAGAGCAGCTCATCACAGGCAAGGAAGATGCTGCTAATAACTATGCTTGTGGGCACTACACCATTGGAAAGGAGATCACTGTTCTGGTCTTGGGCAGAATCCTCAAGCTGGCTGACCAATTCAGGGCTTCTTGGTTTTCCACAACTTTGATGGGGGAATCGGTTCTGGATTCA
>NW_006408720.1:3242614-3262130 GCF_000296735.1 Chrysochloris asiatica | reverse complement strand
CTACACTAACCTTAACCGCCTTATTAACCAAATCGTGTCCTCCATCACTGCTTCCCTCAGATTTGATGGTGTCCTGAATGTCGATCAGACAGAATTCCAGAGCAACCTGGTACCCTGTCCCTGCATCCACTTCCCTCTGGCCACATATGCTCCCGTCATCTCAGCTGAGAAAGCTTACAATAAGCAGCTTTCTGTAGCAGAGATGACCAATGATTGCTTTGAGCCAGCCAACCAGATGGTGAAATGTGACCCTCGCCATGGTAAATACATGGCTTACTGTCTGCTGTACCACGGTGATGTGGTTCCCAAAGATGCGAATGCTGCCATTGCCACCATCAAGACCAAGCACCGCATCCAGTTTGTGGACTGGTACCCCACTGATTTCAAGTTGGTATTAATTACCAGCCTCCCACTGTGGTACCTGTTGGAGACTTGGCCAAGGTACAATGAGCTGTGTGCATGCTGAGCAACACCACAGCCATTGCTGAGGCCTGGGCTTGCCTGGACCACAAATTTGACCTGATGTATGCCAAGTGTGCCTCTGTTCACTGGTACACGGGTGAGGGGATGGAGGAAAGAGAGTTTTCTGAGGCCCATGAGAAGGACTATGAGGAGGTTGGTGTGGATTCTGTTGAAGGAGAAGGGGAGGAAGAAGTAGAAGAATACTAATTCCTTTCAGCCCTGCAGCATGTCACACTCAACTTCAACTTCTGTGTTACCTAACAAAGCTTTCTGGTTAGGTAGTCTTTACTATCAACTATGATTATGTTTTATTTTTCCATGTGTGTTCCATCATGTCTCAAAGTAAAAGTATTAAGGGAAAAAATAAAATGAACTGTCCACCTATCCAAAGAAGCAGCGACACCAGAGATGGAGACAGAGATGAGGACATGGAGAAACAGAGCAGCTGAAGACTCTAGACTTAAGGAAAGAGAAAAACTGTATGTCGGCGGCCAAGTGCTGGTGGCCAGGAGGCAATCTTGCAGAATGTGCCTTTTGGTTGCTTAAATGATTATATATTCTTGAGTGTTTTTGTGTATATCACACACACATCCTCAAAAAAAACTAATAAATAAAATAAAAATGAGGGAATAGAAGCAAATACTGCTGAATGATGATGCATGGAGGAGATTGTAATAATTGCAATGAAAGGATAAGTATAAAAACCAATATTCTCCCATGTAAACTATCACTCAATTCACAATAAAAACTAAAAAAAAAGAAAAAAGAACTGTCCAAAATGAAAATAGAACTTAAAGATTTAGAAACCTCTTATATAAATAAAAGTTATGTATTCTAGAACTCTCACAAAGGATGTGACTACAGAATCTTTTGTAAAGAGATTAACCTTGTGACTGGCAGATGTTACCAACCACCACAGCAGAAAAACCATCAGTTTATACTGAAAAGAACAGAGACAGGACAAAATGAAAGAAAGCTGTCTTTTGGAAATCTATAGGCAGGAAACTGTCAAAGGAACTACATCTGTTTTCTTCCAAGAAAAGAAAAGAACCATCACTGGAACAAATCAAAGATTATCACACTATTAGAAAAAAACAAGGGAAACAGGTATATCTCAGTTTCAAAAGGTAGAGCCATAGTCTTCTAGGTCTCAAAGGGGAGATCCATGGCCAACTAAGTTTCTAAGAGTCAGATTTCCACCAACTCAGTTCTGGAGTGTTGGCTGCCATTCAAGTGCACTAAGAAGATGGCGATGCCCAAAGCTGAGGAAACAGAGTTGCAATTCCCAAGAAGCAGAAGAATAGAACCTGCTGTGATTAAGTGGCTGGGATGACTACTCAGATTGACTAAGAAAATGGAGATTCCCAAAGCCTAATAAGAAGAGTTGCTGTCCCAACTGACCTGAAAGGTGGAACACAAGGCCAATTGGCCTCTACCCAGACACAAGAGAGCATGGCCACAAACCAGAGTGTAGAGGGTGAGGTCATTTCCCAGATAGTCTCAGAGAGCGGATGACTACTTTCAAAACTTGAGAGCTAATGTAATTTGTGTTGCTGAGTTTTGGAATTGTCTAGTGCCTATTTTCTTTCCTCCAATTTTGCCCTTTTGTAAAGGAAACGTCTACATTGTAACTGTTCCATTACTATAGTTTGGAAGCAAATAAATTGTGGTCAAGGTTTCACAGGTTCAAAAATGAAGAGGAATTTTGGCCCAGGATGGAATGTGTCTACAGTCTCACCCAAATTTTATTTAAATGACTGGAGTGATGAGATTTTGCACTTGGAGTTGATTGAATAATTTGGGGATAATATAGTTGGGTGGATGCCTTTTACATGTGCGAAGGACATGAACTGGGGGCCCCAAAGGGTGAAATATTATGGATTAAATTGTTGTAATTCTTGAGTGACATGGAGTCCAACTCATAAATTATGTTACCTAAACATAGATATTGTAAATACTAACTCCTGTTTCTGTCACTACAATCCCATCTGGGTTTGTATTTTCTTTGTTATACTAATAATGCAGTATTTGTGCAAGATGTGTATTAAGTCAATTTCTTTTGAGAACTAAAAGAGCAGATTAATTTAGATAGCAAGATGGGGGAAGAGAGATGCCATGTCAAAGGAGACTTTCAAGGAACCATGAAACAGAAACTTAAAAGAGACAAGAACCTTCTCCAAGGATCAACAGAGGGAAATCCTGAGTTTGGATTTACACCCTCTCTGGTAGCGTAGTGGTTATGAATCGGGCTGTGAACCACACGGTCAGCAGTTCGAAACTACCAGCTGTTCGACGGGATAAAGATGAGAGACGTTCTGCTCCCGTAAAGATTTACAGCCTCAGAAACCCTGTACAGGGTTGCTATGAGTTGGAACGGACTCCACAGCACATAACAACAACATACTGTAAGAAAATAAATTTCTGTTTGTTAAAGTCAAACACTAGTGGTATTTCCATTATATAGCATTACTAGATAACTAATGAGGACTTCATGATGATGGGATAACATATTCAAATACTCTATTTCCAAACTATATTACATTCACATGTACCAGGGGTTAGGAGTTCTAAATATCTTTATCAAAGTGGCAATTCAATCCTTAACATGGTCTAATACTATTGGTCTGGAATACTGAAGAAAGAGTATTATCATACATTGCTTTTGAAATGTGAATTATTACTGACATTTTTTTGGAAGACAATTTAATATATCATCTTTTGAAATTTTCCCTGGTGTCCCAATGGGTTTAGCATTGGACATCTAGCCAAGAGGTTAGTGGTTCAAACCCAACAGAAGCTGTGAAGGAAAAAAAAAAAAAAATACAGACTTAATGTTTACAGCCTCAAATACCTTAAGCCTTACCTTATCCTATAAGGCCACAATGAATCAGCATTGACTTTATGGCAGTGGGTGATTTATAAGATTCAAATCAAACCTCCCATTCCTAAACTCTAATCCCCAAAATTAATCCATAAATATTTCACAGAATTTTAACATCCTAACCATGTGTGTGTGGGTACAACGTGAGTGTGTGTGTTGTTTTCATATCTCAGTAGATCATGATAAGAATATAGAGAAAAACATTGAGAAACACATTCTAAGTATTCGGTGTTAGTTAATTGCCTGAAGTGGATGGGGGAGGAGATGGATTATGATCGAGGGTTCAAATTGAGAGGGAAAAGAGAGTCAACCAAAATTGGAAAAAAAAAAATATTTCACCAAAAAGTTTGATGTAATATATATCTATATTTATGTAAGTTTTCATACTGTATATCTATCCATGAAAATGTTTCAAAATATTAAGAATTATCTTTTTATAAAAAAAAAAGAAGAAGAAATTATGGCTAGTAGTCTCCCATTTAAATGAGCTAGAAAATTCCATGAAAGCAAGTTTGTCAGCATCGTTTTTTTGCTATTCTTCCTGTGATATTTTATTTAGGAAAAAAACATTAACTTTTCATTTCAGCGTGGGCTTGCAATACCAAAATTTTCCAGAGCAAGGTAAGTAATACGATTCTTTCTTAAATTACATATTTTCCCCCTCAATTATAGTTGTGGTTAATAGGTACCTTCCAGCTGATTACAAGTCATATCAACCATATGCACAGCAGAAGGGAACACTGCATGGTCCAGCGCCATCCTAACACTCCTTCCTAAATTAAGGTACATTATTACAGCCACTGTCTCAATATTTGTATAGGGTCTAATACTTTTCACTGACCCTCTATTTTATTAATCATATAGTCCTTGGACTCCTGCCTCCTTGTGACACACCCAAAGTACCAGAGACAAAGTCTCATTATCCTCACTTCTAACTCAGGTTGTGCTTCTTCCATGACAAATTTATTCACTCTTATGGTAATCTGAAAGGATCTCTGGTAGTGTAGTGGTTACAAATCAGGCTGTGAACCACATAGTCAGCAGTTTGAAACTAACAGCTGTTCCATGGGAGAAAGATGAGGCTTTCTGCTCCCGTAAAGATTTACAGCCTCAGAAACCCTGTACAGAGTTGCTATGAGTCAGAACCGACTCCACGGCACACCACGACCACTACCACCACGGTAATCTGTAATATATTTAACATTCTTTTAAATCTTCTTTTCCAAAACTATTATATAAAAGCATCAATTCTTCTTCAGTCTTCCTTATTCATTATCCATGTACATACGGATGACTGAAAATACCATGGCTTGGTCAAGCACACCTAGTCTTCAAAGTGGAATCTTTGCTATTCAGCTGTTTAAATAGATCTGTTGCAGCAGATTTGCTCATTGAAAATGTTGTTTGATTTCCTGATTGCTGTTGCCATGGCAGTTGATTTTTGAAGCTAAGTAAAATGAAATCCTTGATAATTTCAATCTTTTCTCCAGTTTATGTGATATTGCTTATTTGTTCAGTTGTGATGATTTTGTTTTCTTTTTGTTGAAGTGTAATCCATACTCGAGGGTTTGATCTTCATCAGTAAGTGCTTCAAATCCTCTTCGCTTCAGCAAACAACACTATGTCATCTACATATTGCAGATATGCATAAGTCTTCTTCTAATCCTGATGCTGTATTCTTCACATAGTCCAGCCTCTCAGATTATTTGCTACATACAGATTAAATAAGTATACTGAAAAGATAAAAACCTGATGTCTGCATTTCCTGACTTTCAAATGTTTAGTATCATCTTGTTATGCGTATAAGTTTGGTCTATATCATCTTGGTCTACGTTTAAGTTTCTAAATGGTTAAATGTTCTGGAATTCTCATTCTTCATGATGCTATCCAAAATTCGTTAAGATCCACATGGTAGGGGTTCTCTTATTCCACTTACACTCCTGAATCTGCCTTGACTTTTTGGGAGTTCCCTGTCAATGTAGTGCTGCAAATGATTTTTAATTATCAGTAGCAAAATTTTAGTTGCATATGATGCTAATGATATTGTTTAATAATTTCTGCATTCTGTTTGATCACCTTTCTTTGGAATGAGCACAAATATGAATCTCTTACAGTTGTTTAGCCAGAAAACTATCTCCAAAAGTTCTTGGCATAGACAACTCAAGTGCAACATTTATTTGTTGAAACATTTTGATTCATATTCAGTCAATTTATGGTGCTTTCTTTTTCACCAATGCATACAGTGTAGCTTGGACTTCTTCTTTCAATACCAAAGATACTTGATCATATACTGTCTCCTAAATTGGAGGAACATTAACCAATTCTTTTTGGTACAGTTACTCTATGTATTCCTTTCATCTTCTTTTGATGTTTCCATTGTTGATGTAGTTAAGTGCCATCGAGTCAGTTCCAACCCACAGCGACCCTGGATAGTTTCCAAGGAGCAGCTGGTGAGCTTGAACCACCAACCTTGCAGTTCAAATGGCTTTGCAGTCTGGCACATTAACTCACAGTGCCACACCAGGATTCCGATGTTTCCTATATCACTCAATATTTTCCCATAGAATCAAGGCTTGAATTTTTTTTTCACTTCTTTCAGATTGAGGAATTCCAAGTGTGTTCTTAACGTTTTGGTTTTCTAACTCTGGGTCTTTGTGCATTTCAGTATAATGCTTTACCTTGTCTTCTTGAGTTACCCTTTGAAATTTTCTGATTAGTTCCTTTACTTCATCATATCTTCCTTTTACTTTAGCTATTCTATATTCAAAAGCAAGTTTCGGAGTCTTTTCAATATTCATTTTGGTCTTTTCTTTCTTTCCTCTTTTTGTTTTGTTTTGTTGGTTTTTTTTCATGTGTGATAAGGAAGTAACCCCAATTCCCACGTTCTCCACTCCTGCCACATTATTTTCCCGATTCGGTACTTTGTGAGTTCCTAATGGTCAGTTGACTGAGGAAAAGAAAAATCTTGCTTGGTATATAGATGGTTCTGCATGATATGTGGGCAGCACTCAAAAATGGACAGCAGCAGCACTGTAGTCCCCTCCTGGGACCTTCCTGAAGCATAGTTATGAAGAGAAATGCCCCCAATGAGCAGCATACCTGGTTGTTCATTTTTCCTATAAGGAGAATTAGCCATTCATGGACTGTGGCCAATGGTTTGGCAGGGTTTGGAAGGAACAAGATTGGAAAATTGGTGACAAGGAGTTGTGGGAAAGAGGTATATGGATAAACTTCAAAGAATGAACCAGAAAAATGAAGATATTTGTTTTTCATGTGAATGCTCTCAGATGGATTACCTCAGCAAAGGAAGATTTTAGTAATCAAGAAGATAGTATGACTGTTAAGTGAAAACAAATCATGCTCTTTTACCAGTCACTTCTGTCATTGACCAATAGGCTCAAAAACAAAGTGGCCATGGTGACAGAAATGGAGGCTATGCATGGGCTCATCAGCCTGGGCTTCTACTCACCCATATTGACTTGCCAAAAGTCACTACTGAGTGCCCAATCTGCCAGAAGCAGATACCAACACTGAGTCCACAACATGGAGCCATTCTTCAGGGAGAGCAGCCAGCAATCTGGTGTCAGGTGGATTAGATCAGACCTCATCCATCATGGGAAGGACAGCATTTTGTTCTTACTGGATTAGATATTTAGTCTGGATACAGATTTGTCTTCCCTTCACGTAATGCTTTCCCCAAACCACCATCTATAGACTTACAGAATACTTTATTTATGGTCATAGTATCTCCTACTGTATGTACTTAGATTAAGAGACTCACTTTACAGCAGTGAACCCATACTCACGGAATCCATGGATGTTCCTCATCATCCTGAAGCATCTGGCTTGATAGAAGGATGGAATGGCCCTGTAAAGAAACAACTATGGCACCAGCTAGGTGGCAATATCTTTCATGATTGGGATTCTGTTCTCTTGGAGGCTGTACATGCTCTAAGCTAGTATCCAGTATACGGTGCTGTTTCTGCAGTAACCAAGATTTAGGGTTTGATGAACCCAGGAGTGAAAATTGTAGTGGCACCACTCACTATTACTCCTAGTAACCCACTCACAAGATGCTTGCTTCTTGTACCTGGGACCCTATGCTTTTTGGGTCTAGAAATATTAGTTTTACAGGGAGGAGTACTCCCACCTGGGGACACAACACTGATTTCATTGAACTGGAAGTTAAGACAGCCACTTGAGTCTCTTCATACCTCTGGTTAAACAGGCACATTAGGGAGTTATTTTATTGGGTGATGTGCTTGATACTGATGACACCAAGGGGAAATCTGATAGTTATTACATAATGGGGTTAAAGAATATGTCTGGGATACAGGAGATTCCGTAGGACTTCTCTTAATACTACCTGTCCTATGATTAAAGTCAATGGTAAGCTATAACAATTCAATTTTTATATGACTACTAGTGGCCCAGATTCTTCAAGAATGAAGCTTTCAGTCATACCACCAGGCAAAGACTATGACCAGCTTAGGTGCTTATTAAGAGCAAAGGGAATATAAAAATGGTGGAAGAAGATATTCTAAATACTAGCTGCGATCACATGATCAGTTGCAGAAATGAGAATTATAACTGTTATGAGTATTTTTTTCCTTATATATAAGCATCAAATGTTTTTTCACTTATAAAATGTAAGATGCAAATGGGATTAGTGTTTTCAGTTGTGCACGTGTTAGTTGTATCATGGTAGGTGCAAGTATGACATTATAATTGTCTTTATTTAGCGATTATGTATGGTTTATGGAGATGTGTTCAGATGCCAAGTGGACAAGGGGTGGACTGTGATAGTTAAGGTTTTGTATTAATTGTCTGGGTCAGGATCCTCGGTAATTTGGCAGTTAAGACATGGTAATGCCCCATGATGAGATCTGTGATGAGAAGCCAGTCAATTGAAAGGAAATTTCCTCTGGGAAGTAACCTGTTCTCAACATATGTGGACATTGTGGGAAAGCTTACTGTTTTTTGCTGGATCTAAATCCAGCATCTGGCTCATCATCTGACCTCAAACTCTTTGTTTGGACTTTAGCCAGAAGCCTGCCCTATTGCCTGTTGATCCCAAAAGATGTCAGCAACCATCTTAGACCTTGGATTTGTGATCCTTTACAGCTACATGAGTCAGGAGAAGTTTCCAGCCTAACATCTGACTCATGGACTTTGAACTTTCCTGACTCTATAGTTGTGTGAACCATTTCCTTGATATAAACTTCACTGGTTTAGCTTCTCTAGAAAACCTAGCCTAAGACACCAAATACGATGCCCTTTTCTAAGAACTGGTCCCTCCTAATAACATATCCAAAGATGGTAAGACTAAATTTCACCAACCTCATTATACAGCAGCATTCTGGCTTTGCTTTTTCCAAGACAGATTTGTTTGTTATTTTGGCAGTTCATTGTATTTTCAATATTTTTTGTCAACATCATAATTTCAAATGCATCAATTACGCTCTAGTCTTCCTTATTCATTGTCCAGTGTTCACATGTCTATAAGGTGATTGAAAATACCATGGTTGGGTCAGGTACATGTCAAAATGATGTCTTTGCTCTTAAGCATCTTAAAGAAAACTTTTATGACAGGTTTGTCCAATGCAATACATGCTTTGATTTCTTGACTGCTGCTTCCATGAGAGCTGATTATGGATCCAAATTAAAAGTAATCCTTGACAACTTTAATATTTTCTGTTTGTCATAATGTTGGTTTGGGTACAGCTGTGAGGATTTTTGTTTTATTTGCATTGAGTTATAATACATTTGGAAGGTTGTCATCTTTTATCTTTATCTGTAAATGCTTCAAGTCTTCTTTGCTTTCAGCAAGCAAGGTTGTCTTTGTCATCTACATATCTCCAGTTATTAATGAACCTTCCTCCAACCCTCATACTACATTCTTCTTCATATAGTACAGCTTCTCAGATTATTTACTTATCATAGAGATTGAATAAGTATCATGAAAAGATACAATACTTATGTACACCTATCCTGATTTGAAACCATGCAGTATCCCCTTTTTCTGTTTAAATAATTGTCTCTTGGTCTAGAGATGCATCTAGGAAAATTAGAAGTCAACAAATATGAAATAGATTGTATAAGAATGGATAACATATACATTAGTGAACTGAAATGGACTGGTATTTACCATTTTGAATCAGACAGTCATATGGTGTATTATGCACAAAAGGGCAAATTTAAGAGGAATGGAATCACATTCATGATCAAAAAGAACATTTCAGAATCTATCCTGCAGTCCAAAGTGAGCTGAAATGGACTGGTATTGGCCATTTCGAACCAAACAATAATATGGTCTACTACTATGCAAGGTGTCTTAGGCTGGGTTCTCAAGAAAATCAAAACCAGTGAAGTTTACATATGTATATATATAGAGATAAATTTATATCAAGGAAATGATTACACAGTTTTAGAAGTGGTCAGTGCCTAGTCTGATGGTTCATGTTCAGGTTGGAATCTTCTGATTCAAGTAGCTGCAGAGCAGATGGACCAAGATTGGCTGGTCAGGCAAACAGGTAGATCTGAAAGGTAAGAAGGTGGAACGCTGAAGACTCAAATCCAAAGAACCAGTGGTCAGAGGATGAACCAGATGTAGGATCCAGACCCAGAAAAGAACAAACACATCTTGCCTGAGTGTCCAATATATTGGAAGCAGGTCACAACTATGAGGAAACTTACTTTAAATTGGTTAGATATTCATAGCAGACTTAACCTAAAGAGTTGATTACATTATATTAGATCTCATTATAGGGGGTAACTGCATCTCAACTGTCACACCACTAGAAATCCAAACCTTGTCAAGTTGACACAAAAGCTTAACTATAACACCAGGAATGGTAAAGTGAAGAAAAATGGAGTCACGGTCATCATCAAAATGAACACTTCATGCTCTAGCCTATAGTCCAACACTGTCAGTGATATGATGACTCTATAAAATCAGCACTGGACTATGAATCATAAGGCCAGCAGTTCAAACCCAGCAGCTGCCCCTCGGAAACTCTATACAGGGTCACCATGCACCTGATCTGACTAAATGGCACTTAACAACAACACATGTAAGACCAACTAATACAACTATTATCCAAATGTATGCACTTAACACTAATGCTAAAAATGAAGAAATTGAAATTTTTTAACCAAATTTTGCAGTCTAAAAGAGATGGAATATGCAATCAAAATGTGTTGATAATTACCGGTGATTGGAAATGTGATGGTGTTGGTGGTGATTGTGTGATATCAAGTCATTTCAGACTTAGAGAAACCTTATATAGGGTTTCCAAAGCTGTAAGTGTTTATAGGAGCAGAAATCCTCATTGTTCTCCCACAGATCGACTGTAGATTTAAACTGCTGATCTTGAGGTTACTAACTCAGCTTGTAATCCACTAAAGGCTCCTTTTGGAATGTCATAGTTGGAAATAAAGAAGAAAGATCAGTAGGTAGAAAATGTGATAGAAATGATGCTGGGGGTTTCATGATAGAATTTTGCAGAATTAAGGATTTATTCCCACCACATGCTTACCCATTTGTCATACTGTGGTGGTTTGCATGGTACTGTGATGCTGGAAGTTATGCCAATTGTATATAAAATACTAACAGGGTCCCCATTGCAAACAGGTTTCAGCTGAGACTCCAGACAAAGACTATGAAGAAGAGGCAAAGTACTGCAGAATGTTTAGCCACTGAAAACCTTATGAATAGAGATGGTCTCTAAAATCAAAGTGGTGTTTTTTCTCATGGATTTGTTCTAATTTTCTTTAGCTTCCACTTGGTCTTGTATATGAAGAGTTGATGGTTTGTTACACAGTAGACCCCTGGTTTTATTCTGACTGATGATATTGAGCTTTCCTATCATCTCTTTCCACAGATATAGTTAATTTGATTCCCATGTAATCCACTCAGTGAAATACAATAATATAGTTGCCTTTTGTTGTTGTTAGGTGTCGTTGAGTCAGTTCTGACCCACAGTGACCCTATATAGGGTTTCCAAAGTGAGCTTGAAACACCAACCTTGAAGTTCAAATGACTTTACAGTCTGATGCATTAGCATACAGCACCACACCATAGTTGTCTTTTATGTTGTTCAAAAAAGCATTTGCAATGAGTAAGGCATTAAACCCACTGCCATCAACTCCATTTCAACTAACAGTGATCCTCTGCAGGGTTCCTGAAACTGTAAATCTTTATGGGAGCAGACAACCTTATCTTTCTCTATCAGAGAAGCTGGTTGGTTTAAACTGATAACCTTGTGGTTAGCAGTCCAATGCTTAACAGACAGCACCACAAGAGCTCCTTAAATAGATAACTGTTGTTGTTAGATGCCATTGAGTTAATTTGGACTTATAGTGACTCTAAGCACAACAGAATGAGCACTGCCCAGTCCTGAGCTATTTTCACAATCATTGAGTCCATTGCTGCTGTCATGGTGTCAATCATTTCATTTGGGATCCTCCTCTTTTTCACTGACCCTGCACTTTACTGAACATACTGTCATTCTCCAAGGACTGATCCCTCATGATAATGTGTCTGAAATATGAAAGACAAAGGATAGCCATCCTGGCTTCTAAGGAATATTCTGGCTGTACTTCTTCCAACACAGATTTGTTTGTTCATTTGGTGTTGGGGACTGTCCTTGACATAGTTGTGTTGTTCACAAGTGTTTGGTTCTTGAGGAGGGGAGATCCAGTGGCGATAGGGATAGAGAAAGAATACACAGACAGACAAACAGAGGGAGACAATGAGGCACCCCGAAACCAGGGTGGATGCATCACTGGTGGGCAGACTTGGGACTACAGGCATCGTGGCCTCTGCAGGCAGCAACTCACTGTTCTGCAATCTTTACTGCATGCCCTCCAACCTGTAATGCACACCTGGGCTGGCCTGGACCTCTGTTTTATTTAGGGGAGGAGCTTCACACCAAGCTGGGAGGGACTACGACAAGGTACAGCTAACATCAGTAATTTTCCAGACATTCAGGTAACTTTACATCGTACTTCGCTGGTTCAAATCCCAGGCCCGCAACTTGGTTTCTCAGGCTCAATTAACATATCTATAGCCCCTGAGCTCAGTTGGGGCAAGGTGAAAGGAAAGGACAAAAAGCTTGGACGGAGTCCTGCTGTTTTGGCTTCCTGAGCCAATTTTCAGGAACTTGGCTGAAAAGCTAACACCTGGGACAGATTTAGGGAAGATGGCTTTTTTGTCTATAGAACAAAGACCCGGGAAGTAGCTAAGATATTTTTAGTTAATCCTTTGGAGAAAGGCTTTACCCTTGAAACCTTTATAGGAAAATATCACATTTATCTGTGGATATCAAGGGCTCCATGTATGAATTTAATAAATATAACTGAACACTAAGATGAAAAACAATTTGCTATTAACTGCCAAGTGGCTAGATCTGTTACACTCGGGCCTATAGGGCCTCGAACCTCTGACCAGGCCTACACGGTCTGCAACAATTTGGCAGTACATGTTGTTTCTTGTTAGGTGCCATCGAGTCGATACTGACTCATAGCGACCTTATGCACAGCAGAATGAAACACCACCCGATCCTGGGCCAACCTCACTATTGTTGCCATGCTGCTTGAGTCAACTGATGCTGCCACTTGGCCAATTCATCTTGTTGGGGGTCTTACTCTTTTTCTCTGATCCTCCACTTTACCAAACATGATATCAGTACTTTCAATATTCTTCTCAACACCGTAACTCAAATGCATCAATTTTTCTACAGTCTTCCTTATTCTTTGTCCAACATCTACTTGCATATGAGGTGATTGAAAATATCATGGCTTGGGTCAGGAGCACCTTAGTATTCAAACGAATATCTTTGTTCTTGAACACTTTAAAGAGCTCTTGTGCAGCAGATTTTCCTAATACAAGTCATCATTTGATTTCTTGACTGTTGCTTCCATGAATGTTGATGGTTGATCCATGCAAAATTAAGTTTTTGACAACTTCAATTTTTTCCCATTTATATGGATGTTATTTATTGGTCCAGTGGTGAGGATTTTTGTTTTCTTTACATTAAGGTACAACCCATACCAAAGACTGTGGTCTTTAATCTTGGTCAGTTAGAATTTTAGGTCCTATTCACTTTCAACAAGCAAGGTTGTATCACCTGCATGTCACAGGTTGATAATGAGTCTTCTGCCAATCCTGATGCCACATATTTTGTCATATAATACACCTTCTTGTATTATTTGCTCAGCATACAGATTGAGTAAGAATAGTGAAAGAATACAACCCTGTCACACACCTTTTCTAATTTTAAACCATTCAGTGTTCCCTTGTTCTGTTCAAACAACTGCCTCTTAGTCTATGTACAAGTTCCTCATCATTCTCTGCAATGTTGCGCATACCTTGTGATGATCAATACAATCAAAAGCTTTCGCATAGTCAATAAAATACAGGTAAACAACTTTCTGGTATTCTCTGCTTTCAGCCAAGATCCATCTATTGTCAGCAATGATATCCTTCAATCTATGCCCTCTTTTGAATCTGGCTTGAACCTCTGGCTGTTCTCTGTCAATGTATGGTTGCAGTCATTTTTATAGTATCTTTAGAAAATTTTTACTTCTATGCAATATTAATGATATTGTCCAATGACTTCACCTTTGGTTGGGTCACCTCTCTTTGGAATGAGCACAAATACAGTCTTCCCAATTTCTTGACAGAGATGAGTGAGTGCCTCCAGTGCTGCATCAGTTCATTGAAAGATTTCAATTTGTATTGGATTCCTTGAGCCTTGTTCTTTGCCAGTACCTTCAATGCACCTTGGACTTCTTGCTTTAGTATCATTGGCTCTTGAACATATGCTACCTATTGAAATGGTTGAACATGGACCATTTATTAAGGTGCAGTGACTGTGTATTATTTCCATCTTATTTTGATGTTTTCTGCATCATTCAATATATTTTTCTGTGTTATCTTATGTTTAGTACCGGTGAGTAGGTTCAGACCCAGAGTGCACCTGTTTAGAGTTTCAGAAGAGCAGCTGGTGAGCTTGAACAGCCAACCTTGTCATTCAAACCGACTTTGCAGTCCAGTGCATTAACCCACAGCACCACACCAGGACTCTCATTTGCCTATAGAATCCTACAATGTTGCTAGTAAAGGCTTGAATTTTTTTTTTTTTTTTTTATGGTCCTACAGCTTGAGAAATGTGGAGCATTTTCTTCTGTTTCAGTTTTCTAACTCTAGATTCTTGCACATCGCATTTTAATATTTGACTTACATTCTCAGCTGCCCCTTGAAATTTTCTTTTAAGTATTTTTACATTCTCAATTCTTCCATTCAGTTTAGCATCTCTACGCTGGAAAGCAAGCTTCAGAGTCTCTTCTGACATTTTGGTCTTTTCCTTTTTCCGTGTCTCCTTAATGACCCTTTTCTTTCTTCCTGTACAGTGTTCTTGATATCATTCCACACCTCTACTGGTTTTTGGTGATTCATGTCTAATGCATCAAATCTGTTCTTCAGATGATCTGTAAATTCAGGTAGAATTTGTTCAAGGTCATATTTTGGCTCTCCTGGACTTATTTTAGTTTGCTAGACTATAAGCCTGACTGAGGAGCTTTTTGAGAAATCCTGGTGGGATAGTGATTAAAGAACTTGACTGCGAACTGAAAGGTCATTGGTTTAAACCCACCAGCAGCTGTAGGGAAAAAAGGATTGCCAGTCTGTTTCCATAGAGATTTGTAGCCTTGGAAGCCTTATGGGGTAGTTCTACTCTGTCCTAAAGGGTCACTATGTATTGGAATGGACTCCACAGCAAGGACTTAGGGAGGAGCTTTTTATTCTGTCTTGATCATAGTATTATCCTCAGTTTAGCAAATTTCAGACACTAAATATTTGTTGGAAATATATAAACAAATTAATTAATTAACAACTGAGAGATGGAGGAGAGTCGTGGGCATATATTATTTTAATTTCTCAGTAACATGGGAAGAGTCACTGACTTCTCCCTTGACCATCTTTAATACCATTTCTTCTCACCCTGCAGCATGTTACATGGAACTTTCCATCCTGAACACCATTCCTGATTTCAAAGATTTAGCCTCATTTGAGAGACAGCTCCCTTTGCTACTGAAATGAGTGAGTGCCTCTGAAAACTCACTGCCATCTACAGCACTAACCTTCTTGTAATCCCCAGTGAAGAAGCCTATCTCCCCAAATTAACTCAAAATTTCCATTAAAGTTTGTGTTAGACTTAGGCATTTTATAACTGTAATGTTTTGACTGAGGGTAATTAAGGCCTACCTCTTTACTAATGAATGTGTATGTCGTTAATATAAATAAAACAAGATTGCATTCAGAGTCCATTCTGCAATGTTCAGCTATAACTTGAACTCAAGGGAATACATGTGGCAATAACTAGAGCCAATTATCTTGCAATTTTCTTCCCAGTTTCAGAAAACTAAACCTAATATGAAAGCATTAGTTTTCTTTCCTCAGGCTCCTTCTTAACACTTACTGCATATGCTGCCCCTTTCCTTTCTCTGCATCTTGCATGTGAGAGCTATAACCTAATATGGTATCCCAACTCTTACATATTTAGCATGATGATCCCAGGATATGCATTACTTCTGATTGAGCTTGATTTTCAAAAGGTCTGGATGTTATTTCTTTGAAGTAATACAAAAATTTAACAAAACATATATTCACAACAATCAAGTCATTTATTTGTCTATACTTTATCATGCTGTATGTATGAGAGCAAAACATAATCAAGAAGCTAACATTTCTTTAAAGTCCCTCCTTCTCTCCCTCTAAAAGGTTTCTCTAGCCATATTACCTATAGCATTAGGCCAGCACACTTTAGAGCATATGATTTTGTGGGTCTCCTTTCTTTTCCTTCTAATAGCATCTAATTTGGGATATGACTGGGTGAGAAGCAGTGTCAGAGTGCTACTATATATACTCCTCTCATTAGGGAATTTAGGGCAAGAGGGAGGAATTAGACTGGGCATGAGGAAAGATAATGAGAGATGGCATTCTTTTCTTTGTCACTGCTCTAAGACCTATTTAAGGATCTGGTGTGGCTCTGTGGGTTAATGCACAGGACTGCAAGGTCTGTTTGAATTGCAAGGTCAGTGGTTCAAGTTCACCAGCCATTCCTAGGAAACCTTATTCAGGGTCACTATGAATCAGAACCAACCCGACAACACTTAATAACAACAACACCAAGGATCTGTGCTAGTGAGGAGCAGGAGCCAAATGAACTTCCCTGAATAGCCATTTATAATACCCAGTCCTGGTGTGATGCTGCAGGATAAGCACTAGAGTGCTAGCAATAAGGTTGGTAGTTCAAACCAATTGGCCACTCCTCAGAAACCCCATACAGGGTCACTATTAGTTGGAATTGACTCAACGACACATAATAATAACAACATCCCCATTTAATACAAGGACTGATTTAAAATAAAAAAAGGAGGGGGCCTACCTGCTACTTGTTATATGTTTATGTTGCAAACACCAGTGATCCTAGGACAACTGCTTCTATTTCCCTGATTGCTCCAAATAGTAAATTACTTATGAGTTATTACAGCTTTTGTGCAGTGGTTCTCAGATTTTAGCATGCATCAGAATGACCTGGATAGATTTCTAGACTGCAATCCTACAGTTTCTGATTCAGTAGGTCTACGGTAAGACTCAGTTGTACAGACTGTTATATTCTTTACAATGAGATGTAATCCATAGTGAAGGTTTTATTCTTGGATCTTCATCAGTAAGTGGTTCAACTCTCTTTGCTTTCAGTAAGCAAGGTTGTGTCATCTGCATATTGCAGGTTGCTAATGAGTTTTCCTCCAATTGGTCTTTTTCATATAGTCCAGCATCTTGGATTATTTGTTCAGCATACAGACTGAATAAATATGTGAAAAGGTACAATGTGAATGCACACATTTCCAGGTTTTAAACCATGTAAAATCCTCTTGTTCCCTTTGACTGACTGCCTCTTAGTCTATGTACACATTCTGCATGAGCACAATTAAGCATTCTAGAATTTCCATTCTTCACAATATTACCCATAGTTTACTATGATCCACATAGTTGATTGCCTTCACATAGTCAATAAAGCACAAGTAAGAAACTTTCTGATACTTTCTGCTTTCAGCCAAGATTCACCAATAGAAATATCAGTTTAAATGGAGAAAAACTGTCCCTCAGTTACTCATATATATGGTTAACATGTACAACTCACTTTAAGGCATGATAAATTCTTGTATCTCACTATCCTCTAAAGGTAGACTGATGCACAGCTGGATCAGTAAATCCTACAACACTAGTAAGTGGTGATACTCAGAGCAATAATCAGGAAGTACAGATCTCCCAGATTTTGATGTTTTTACCTCAGTAACTTTTAAACTATTTTCATAAGTTTTAAATTGGCATGCAGATATCCCATTGTCAAATCAATAACGTACTTCCTCTCTCCAAACTGTCACCTGCATCACAGAATATCTTGCCAGCAGAATCCCAATTTACAATCTGTCAATAAGAAGCACTGACAGGAGACTTAGAAAACAAAAGAGAAGAAGCACTATTATTGCCTTCCAGCAGTGACAATCTTTGGCATGGATACGTGGCTGATGTAAGTTTGCATCACCTTTTAGGTTTTTTCTCTCTTCAGTTCTACAAACAGTTAAGACACTTCATCTCTATAAACTGTGGTTTCCTACCAAATATGAAGATCCCTGCTTTCTTGAATACTGTTGTGTCGTCAAGTCGGTTCTGACTCATAGAGATTCAGTATAAGGTTTCCAAGGAGCAGTTGGTAGGATTGAACTACCAACCTTGTGGTTAGTAGTCCAGTGCCACACCTTGTTTTTCCTTACTTCCACTCCCCATTCTTCTAAAGGTTGTCAAGTTGTCCATTTCCTTATATGAAAATCCTGCCTGCCAAAATACTTGAGTGGTTTCTAGTTTACTAACCAAACATTGATTTATTCATTTTTATAGTTATTTAGCTAACATATATAGAGAGCCATACTATGGCGAAGTCATTTAATTTCTGAATAAACTGTCACACAATCTAGTAGGGTTTTGTTTTGTTTTGTTTTTGTATTTCTATACCTCATGTATTGCATTAGGCAAATCTGCTGCACAAGACCCCTTTAAAGTGTTAAAGAGCAAAGATGTCAGTTTGAAGACTAAGGTGTGCCTGACCCAAGCCATGATATTTTCAATAACCTCATATGCATGTGAAAGTTGGACAGTGAATAAGAAAGACCATAGAAGAATTGATGCTTTTGCATTATGGTGTTGGAGGAGAATATTAAAAGTACCATGAACTGCCAAAAGAACAAACCAATCAGTGTTGGAAAAAGTACAGCCAGAGTATTCCTTGGAAGCCAAGATGGCCAGACTTTGTCTCTCACTTCAGACATATTATCCAGAAGGACTAGTTCCAGGAGGATATCGTATTTGGTAAAGTGGAGGGTTGGAGAAAAAAGAGGAAGCTCCCCAATGAGATGTATAGGCACAGTGGCAGCAGCAATGGGCTCAAACACAGCAGTAATTTTAAGATTGGCACAGGATAGGGCATTGTATTGTTCTGTTAAGCATAGGGTTGCTATGAGTAGGTACCGACTTCACGACAACTAACAACAATAATATACCTCATGTGGACTTCTGGTGTGGCATTGTAGGATCAGCACTGAACTGTGAACCACAAGGTTGGCAGCTCAAACACACCAGCTGCTCCTAGAAAACTATATGAGGTCCCTATGAGTCAGAACTGATGTGGCAGGACTTAACAACAATAATCCTACTTCATCTAGAAGGAATTTGTTATATTTCTATACCTCATGTAGGAGTCCTGGTATGGCACTTTAGGATAAGCACTGGACTGCAAAGTTGATTTGCACTACAAGGTCAGCAGTTTAAGCTCACCAGCCAGTACATGGAAACTCTATACATGGAAGTTCTATACAGGGTCGCTATGAGTCAGAACTGACTCGACAGCACTTAAAAAAACATACCTCATTTATATGTGTGTGTGTCATCAAGTTGATTCAGAATAATATCAACACTATAGGACAAAGGAGGACTGCCCAATAGCATTTTCAAGGTTGTAAATCTTTACAGAAGTAGACTGTCATATCTTTCTCCCAAGGAGCAGCTGGTGGGTTCAAATTGCTTACCTTTTGGTTAGCAGCTGAGTG
>NW_006408720.1:3226395-3236798 GCF_000296735.1 Chrysochloris asiatica | reverse complement strand
TATAGGGTTTTCAAGGAGCAGCCTGGTGAGCTTGAACCACTGACCTTGCAGTTCAAATGGCTTTGCAGTCTGGCACATTAACCCATAGAGCCACACCAGGACTCCCCATATATGTGTGTGTATAACCCTGTATAAGAGATTAAGTGTGAAAGATTATTGTCTTCAATTTACCATTGAAGAGACAGTATCCTGAGAATGTGAAGCTCATCCAGTTTATCAAAAATATTGTACACTTTTAGTCATGCCTTCCTAAAATACAGCTGCTAGGTTGGCAGTTCAAACCCAGCATCCAGTTGTTGGAAACCATATAAAGGGAGGGTCACTATGAGATCTTACCAACAAACAGCACTTAACAACAGCAAATGACACAGTTCAACTTGAGAAAGGAAAAAAATTACAATTCTCTTTACAATCTTGGGTCCTTTCTGGTGAACCTAAAGGGTTTTGATAACTTTTGAACATAAGTAACTGTAATTTAATCAGTGTCATGATTGTTAAACCACCTAACAAGGGACTCAAATTAGAGTAAGCAATATAGTTTGAGGAAACCTTAAGAGGAATAAATGTTCTTTTATTTCACCAGAACTCTTAACTTGTATTTCATTTTAGTCAACAAACTTGTTATCCTTTATTCCACCCTTTTAGAGTTTTACTATTTATAGTCAGTTGAGTCAATGACAGCATTTTAACTTCTCAGATTAAAAAAATAATTTACTTTTCCTTAAAATATTAGGTACTAACCTTTAGATGGCTGCATAATAATAAATATGTACTACTAATAATAAATCCTTTAGGTGCCCTCTGGAGACTCAGAACTAATTTGGAAATCTTTTCATCTCTGACGTTGTAAAACTTGGCTACTTTAGTTTCCCAGAGAGTTTGGTAACTAAAAAAAGGGTGAGGAAAGAAAAAGGACTATGCCCCTGATGGATTCTGAAAATGTACTTTTGAAACTCCCACAGGGTCTTTTCTAACACACTGAGTTTAGCAAGTAAAACATTCTCCACACATTAGAAATCTGAAATTAAACATATATGAATTATTTAGGCATACAAAAAACAAACAAACCCAATGCCATTGAGTCAATTTGGACTCATAGAGGTCCTATAGAATAGAGTGTAACTGCTATTTAGGGTTTTCAAGACTGCAAATCTTTACCAAAGCAGACAGCTTCATCTTTCTCCTTTCTAGCAGCTGGTGGATTTGAAATGTCAACCTTATGGTTAACAGCCCAATGTGTAACCCACTGCACCACCAGGCTCCTTTATTTAGGCATGTATTAATAATTTTAGTTCAAGGATCTGTTTACAGTGCCTGTTGTTTTAGAGTAAATTATCAATTGTTTGATCTAAATATGACCAACATTTATAAATGGTATCAACATGTCTGGTATATGAATTACTGGCTTTTATTAGGGATATAACTTTGTTTCTATCTCACAGAAGAGCGTCATTTTAGGTTTAACATTTAATCCAAGAAATAATCCAGGAAAAAGCATTAGAAGCAAGAGTGGCAAGGACATACCATTTTTTTTTTTTTAATTAATTCTTTAAGTGTGAAGGAGTCCTAGAAAGGAATCATACATAGATATCTTCCATCCTTAAATTCTAATCTGACCAATTTTAACAAGAAAGTACTAAACACTATCAACACAATGCTGCTGGAATAGTAGTTGGCCAGGCATCTGCTTCTCACAAGATTCCCCAAGGAGTTCAGTCTGCAATAGCTGTGCTATTTAAAAAGAGCACAACAAAGCAAAACCTTGCCCTTTTGCATTTTGTGGTTCTAAAGTATCCTTAACAGGAAGCCAAAGAATCATCTGTGTGCTTCCTTTCAAGAGAAAGGAAAATTAATAGTAACAATCAAATCTATACCGACAGATATTTTTGCATAAGATTGTAGTATATAGTGTTTATGCCACTTAGTCATTCATTTGCATCAGTGTACTTTTTCTTAGTCAGAATCTTTTAAAATCATATTTGCATTAATGAAAGCAATTTTGTAGATATTCAGTCCTAGAAGCCATTCTTATACTAATTTATAGTTGGTGAAACTAACGATAGGTTAAGTGACTTGTCCCAAAAGAATTGCAAATTGCTTACCATATCAGAAACAGACAGCAAGTCTCATGACTATCCAGTATTTCAATTGACACTAAAAGCATGAGTTATTAAAAATAGTCTTAAAGAAGAAGTGTTCTTGTGGAGATATATAAATATAATAGAGCAATTGTATCTTTTTGAAAAAGAATGTGATTTGCATTCAAGTTATACTGTAATTAAAAATTAAAGTTATACATTTCTCCTATAGAAGTATATTTTAAAGCTATTTTAAATTAGCTTCAGGAAAATGCAATAAGGTTTTTTAATGAAAATGGAAATCCTAGTCAAAACAGCAATGAGTAATCTCTTCAATGCTGATGCTATGTCACTCCAGTGTGTTAAAATTCATAAAATGCATTACCTGCTGTTATGAATTGAATTATGTCTCCTCATAAATATGTGTAAGAATCCTAACTCCTGTATTTGTAAATATGACCCTGTTTGTGAGTACAGATTTGCTTTTGTTATGTTAACAAGATCATACCAGAGTAGACATCTTTTCTAATTTATGCTTTGTAAAAAGAATAGAATAAATGCAGATACACACATAGATGCCATTTGAGAACCGTCTGAAAGCAAAGGAATGCCAAGAATAGAGAGAACACATCAGAAACTAGGAGAGAAGCCTTCAGAAGTAACCAGCACAGTCAAAACCCTGATTTGAACTTTCACCCTCTTCTGGTTTTGTGTTGTTAAGTGCCATCAAGTCGTTTCTGACCCATAGTGACCCTGAATAGGGTTTCCAAGGAGGAGCTGGTAGGTTTGGACCACTGACCTTTCTGTTAGCAGTCAAGCACTTAGGCTATACCACCACGCTAGGGCCCTTTAGCCTCTAGAACTGTAAAAAAATAAATTTTTGTTCTTTAAAGCCCCCAGGTGTGGTGTCTTTTGTTATGGCAACAATAGGTAACTAAGACATCTACTAATGAAGCCTAACTGACAGTACTTGTATGAGCAAAGTGAGACTAATAAATAAGTAAATAAATAAAAAGATTAGATGAGTTTCCCAAAGGCATGCTACTAGGAAATCAATGACTCGAGTTTGTTCTAAGTCTCATGCTATTATTGAGTAGCATATTAATGTACTTGAACTATAATTAGGATTATTGGGCTAATTATGAAACTTATAAATCACATATAGACCATTGAGGCAATCTACATATAAAGGTGCTTCCAAACGTTCTTGTAGAGGGATATTGTTTGAAATTTGCCAACATTTGTTTAATCGGTAACGCATAGTTTTAAAAATGGAACAAACTCATTCATACAATAATGTAAGACTAAAAAAAAAAGTGATCATAGCAATCATATTTCCAAAGAAAATAAGCCTTGAGTAGAATCACTAACTAACCTTGTTATTGTTAAGTGACGCTGAATCGGTTCCGACTCATAGCCACCGGGTATAAGGTTTCTGAGGAGTAGTAGCTGGTGAGCTTGAATCGCCAACTTTTCAGTCCAACGCATTATCCTGTAGCGCCATACCAGGACTAACCTAGAGAGGAACATTTATTTCAACCAACATTTATTGAAACTGCTATATTCCAGACCCTAAAATATCTCTGGGAGCCTGGTGTTGTGCTGCGGTTAATGCGCTAGACTGCAAGGTTAGTTTGAACCACAAGGTCAAGCTTACCAGCCACTCCTCAGAACCTCTATAAAGGATCACTATGAGTCAGAATGGACTCAACGGCACTTAACAACAACAACAACAACAAGATGCCTCTTAGGGTCTGATGTGGGGCTGCAGGATAATGCACTAGACTGCAAGGACAACAGTTCAAACCCACCAGCCACTCCTCGGAAACCCTATACAGGGTCGCTACCTCTATTATTCTAGAGTTGTCCTGTGCACATCTATAAAAATAATATTTCTAAAGTTTTTTAAGATATTAAGCTTAATTTTTATGGTTACTTCCGTGGGAGAGAGATGAGGCATTCTGCTTCCGTAAAGATTTACAACCTCGGAAACCCAGTGCATGGTCACTATGAGTAGGAACTGACTCCACAGTACTTAACAACAACAACAACAACTACTTTTTACAATTTGTATTTCATCAATTTACATGATATTTAAATTATATATTACAATAGCAACTCAGCTGGCATCAGCAGATTGAATTACTGAGTAGATGGGTGGGAGCAGAAGGGCTATTGGTATATTATGGAAATCAATTAATATGATACAACGGTACAGAAACCACCAATTAATCCACAAAAGTATTCAGCACACAATATCCAGTGAAAGAATATACAAACCAGTTATTTCAACAGGGAAACTCAGAAGTCTCCAGTCTTTTGTATAGGTCAATTCAGAAAAATTTCAGCATTCCTAGGGTTAATTACTAAATAAAGGGAATTCAGATTTCTATGAAAAGGAAGCAAGGCTCATCCTTTTGACTGATACCTTCAGTTTTTCACAATAAATGTTTAGCTATTTCAGAAACATGCTTTGGAATCCTTAACATTTTTTCGCTAATGTTTATCCTCAAACAATAACTCCTTTGCCTAATCATGTTATGTATACTACATGATCTTGGATATATCCCACCTAAATTTAGAGATCATATGATGAACAGATTTGATACTTCAAGCACTAAAGACCAAGGACCACAAGAGTTGTGGGATGAAATTAAGAACATCATAGAAGAAGAAGCAAAAAGTCATTAAGAAGACAAGAAAGAAGGAAAGATCAAAATGGAAGTCATAAGAGACACTGAAACTGGCTCTCCAGCTTAGATATGCTAAAGCAAATGGAAGAAATCAGGAGATAAAAGAGCTGAACAGAAAATTTCAAAGGTCAGCTTGAGAAGACAAAGTCAAATATTACAACAAAATGTGCAAAGACCTGGAGTCAGAAAACCAGAAAGGAAGAACAAGCTCAGCATTTCTCAATCTGGGTGAACTGAAGAAAAAACTCAAGCCTCGACTTTAATTATTGAAGGATTCTCTGGGAAAATTATTAAAAGATGCAAAGGCATCAAAAGAAGATGGAATTAATACACAGAGTCTCTGTACCAGAAGGAAATGGTTGATGTTCAACTGTTTCAAGAGATAGCATATGCTCAAGAGCCAGTGATACTGAAGGAATATGAAGGTGTATGGAAGGAATTGGCAAAGAACAAAGCACCAGGAATTGATGGAATAAAAATTGAAATCTTTCAAGAAAGTGAGGGGGCACAGGAGTTACTCAGTCATCTATGCCAAGAAATTTGAAAGACAGCTATATGGCCGACCGATTGGAAGAGATCCATATCTGTGCCCATTCCAAAGAGAGGTGACCCACCAGAATGTGGAAATCATTGGACAATCTCTTTGATATCCCATGCGAGTAATTTTACTAAAGGTAATACAGAAATCCTTCTCCAGCGACTGGGAGCAGTCTCTGGAGAAGAATTTCATATCTGGTAGGGTGGAGGGTCAGAGAAAAAGATGAAGACCCCCAGCGAGATGGATTGGTAACATGGCCGCATCAATGGGCTCAAGTGTAACAACAATAGTGAGGTTGGCCCAGGATCGGGCAGTGTTTTGTTCTGCTGTCATAAGGTCACTATTGATTGGTACCTACTCAATGGCACCTAACAACAACAACAATAAAGAAATGGCTGCAAGCATACATTGACAGAGAACTGCCAGAGGTTCAAACTGATTCAGAAGAGGACGTGGAATGAGGGATATCATTGCTGACATCCGATGGATCTTGGCTGAAAGCAGAGAATACCAGAGAGATGTTTACCTGTGCTTTATTGACTACACAAGGGTTTCAATTGAGTGGATCATGACAAGATATGGGCAACTTTGTGAAGTATGAATATTCCAGAACTCTCATTGTGCTCATAAGCAATCTGTACATGGACCAAGAAGCAGTTGTTCTAACAGAACATGGGAATGTTGAATGGTTTAAAATTAAGAAAGGTATGCAAAAGAATTATATTCTTTCACCATACTTATTCAACCTGAATGCTGAGCAAATAATCTGAGTATATTGGTTATATGAAGAAAAACGTGACATCAGGATTGGGGAAGACTCATTAACAACCTGTGATATGTAGATGATACAATCTTGCTTGCTGAAAGTGAAGAGGACTTCAAACATTTACTGATGAAGATCAAAGACCACAGCCTTTGGTATGGAATGCATCTCAATGTAAAGAAGAAGAAAAAAATCCTCACCACTGGACCAATAAACAACATAAGATTGAAGTTGTCAAGGCCTTCATTCTTGTTGGATCAACCATCAACACTCATGGAAGCAGCAGTCAAGAAATCAAATGACGTATTACATTAGGCAAATCTGCTGCACAGACTTTTTTAAGTGTTAAAGAGCAAAGATGCCAACTTGAGGACTAAGGTGTGCCTGAGCCAAGCCATGGTATTTTCAGTAGCCTCATATGGATGCTAAAGCTAAACAGTGAATAAGGAAGATCGTAGGAGAAGTGATGCATTTGGGTTATGGTGTTGGAGGAAAATATTGAAAGTACCATGGGCTGTCAAAAGAACAAACAGATATGTGTTGGAAGAAGCGCATCCACAGTGCTCCTTGGAGGCCAGAATGGCAAAGCTTCGTCTCTCATACTTCAGATATATTGTCAGGAGGGACCAGTCACTGAAGAAGGATATCATTTTTGGTAAGGTGGAGTGTCAGTGAAAAAGAGGAAAACTCCCACCAAGATGGATTGGAAAAGTGGCAGCATGAATGGACTCAAGGGTGGCAATAACTGTGAGGTTGACCCAGGACCGGGTAGTGTTTCGTTTTGTTATTCATAGGGTCGCCATGAGTCGGTACCTATGTGATGGCATCTAACAACAGCATCAACATCCCCATAAAAGAAAACACTGTAGTGTCCATATGTGAAGATATTTAATGTGTTTAGAAAGTTCTTGAATACTGATATGAATATAAAATATTTTTAGAGAAATTGTTCACAATATATTTCAGGAACATAAAAACCATTCTTGTGTTTTCTTGTTCAGTAAATTTAAAAGCCACAATCTTTTCTGCCATGCATGCTAAAATCTTTCTACATCAGAAAAATTCAATATAGCCGAAGCCTTTGAGTATCAAATTATTGATTAAAATGTTCAGTATTTTAGCATCCTGGAAATTCCCTAAAGAAACTAACAGTCATTCTAAAAATTTCCTAATGAAGATACGTTTTTTTTCTGTGGTATGATTAATAAAAGCTTGTGTATATAAATTTCTCATTTATGGCAATCAAGCATAATAGATATATAGTACTTCAGTTCTTCTTAAGAACTTTTAGGAAGTGAAGGTCTAGAAATCTCCTAGCATAGGATGACTTTTAGCAATGTCTCCTAATTGTAACATTCAAAGGATTTTTTTTTCCAGATTTTACTCTATGTGAACCTGAAATTACTCACAGCACCCTTCTTGAAATACTGTCCTCCCTTTTCATTACATTACATAATCATGGCTCTTTTCTTATGCTTCTGACTATTCCTTCTCATTCTCCTCTGGATCCTTTTCTGTGCTCATATTTTAATTGCTGCTCTTAGGTTTCCTATCATCCTTGAATTTCTTTTCTCTGTTACACCTAGAAAAACTTATTTGTGTTAATGACTTCATCCACTACAATTCCAAATTCTACATATCCAGTTTATTCTTCTACATATTTCAATTACATTATTCTAAGTATGTCAATTTATTCAGTGATCATTATGCATACTCATGTGGCTTACCAGCATATTTATTTCTTACTAATAGGATCTGTGAGCCAGCTGTGGTAACTCAGCTCCAAACTGTTTTGTGGTTGAAACCATTATGGGACAACTAAAGAAGGAAATCTTGGGTCATAATGATTGACTCTTGTTCATAGCTTTTCAAAATCTGGATTCTCTAAACCACTGAAGTTTTAATCTGGGTAGGACAATGAGTGTAACATCTTAGTGGTTACAAATCGGGCTGCTAATCTCATGGTGAGCAGTTCAAAACTACCAGCTGTTCTATGGGAGAAAGATGAGGCTGTCTGCTCCCGTAAAGATTTACAGCCTCAGAAACCCTGTACAGGGTCGCTATGAGTCGGAACCGACTCCACGACACATAACAACAACAACAATGTCTTCATGGTAGAGAGTAGGAGTACTTACAAACAATGAAAACATGATCTTTTAAGGTTTCTGTTTGAAACTGGTACCCATTTTATTGGTCAAAGAAGATCATACGCCCATATTCAAAATCTAAGAATACTCAACCCAACTTAATGAATGACAAAGTAATGAAAGAAATAATTATAAACAATCTTCCAGACAATGACTGTTGAAAGGTACAAGTTCAAAATGATAATAATTATCCCTCCAAAATAACTTATTATCTTCCTATAATTTGTACATTACTACTATAACCATCTTCCAGGTTGACCAGACTAAAAAGCTAAGAATAAATATCTATTCTTCCATTTGTTGTTATTGCTGTTGTTATAAGTCATTGAGTTGGTTCCAAGTCATAGAACAAAGCACTGCCTAGTGCTATAGCATCTTCACAAACATTGCTGTACAAGCCCATTGTTGCAGTCACTGTGTCAATTCATCTCATTAAGGATTCTTTTCTGTTTTACTGACTCTCTACTTTACCAAACATGATGTCCTTCTCTAGGGACTAATTCCTTCTGATAACATGCCCAATGTATATGTTACTTGTTCCTCTGGCAGTCCATGGTGCTGGTGAAACATTTGATGTGTTTCACCAGCACCATAATTCAAAAGCATCAATTCTTTAGGATGAATGCAAAATGCAAAAAAAGTTAATTAGCCAGCTTTTGCATGCATATGAGGCAATTGACAATACTCTGGCTAGAGTCAGAGGCACTTGACTCCTGAAAGAGATAACTTTGCTTTCTTTTCTTTTCTCCTTTTATCATAATATGATTTATTGGTTCACATACGAGGATTTTGTTTTCTTTACATTAAGGTGAAATCCATACTGAAAACTCTAGTCCTTGATCTTCATCAATTTTTTTTTTTAGTTTTATTGGAATTATGTGATAGTTTACATGGGAGAACATTCATCCTATTTCATATCGTTTCATTGCCATGATTACAATCCCCTCCATGTATCATCAACCAAAGTGTATTCCCCACAAGCCTGCCCCTCTCCCTCTCTGGGTGTAGAGTCCCCAGACTCTACACCATTGTCTCTGCCTCCATCTCTGGCATCACTGTTTCTCTGGTTAGGGTCCTGCACTCTGCTCTTCTACCTAGATGGTCCCAAAGACCTCCACTCCTAGACTGCAAAGTCAACCATGCCCCTCCTTTTTCTATAAAATGTCTACCTTTACATTTCCAACCCTCACAGTCAGTTCTGATAACAATTATTCACTACTGTACCACAAGAGTCCTATCTCCATCTCCTTTCATCAGCTCCACTCAGACAGATTGGATACTACTCAGTGGAAATTCTACCTTCCTCCGCGCCTTCTGGATCTAGGCTCCCTCTTGAAAGCTCGTAAACCAGTCACTTCTTGCCTTTGTAGCCCCCCCATTTTGGGTAGCCAATGCCCAAGTTGCAATCCCTGTCTACCCTGTGTACCTATGGGGTGGGAATGATCCTTGCTGTAAAGATTTGTTCCCTCTTTTGAGCTACTGCATCCATAGGTGTAGGTTAAGTTCATCAAATTGTATCATATTACTCTTTTTTTCCTCTTCTTTCTTCTTCTAGGTGAGTTCTGATCATCCAGCCATTGAAGCCAGGTCAAGAGGGTATTATTTGCAAGTGTGGGTGTTCTTAGGTTCATATCCCCTCACTTCTTATCAGCTGGACACTTCACTCTCCACTCTAGTCCTCTGTGGCTATGTCACTGACTCTGGACCCAGTAGTCCCCAGGTCTTGCCACACTGCTTGCCAACCAGGTCTTCACCCGGGTTCACAGGAGTCTATTGAACATGGTTAGACTTAGCTCACAGCTTCATTGCTGTTTTTCCATCACTTCCCCTTATTGGTGACCAACGTGGTCACCAATCAGAGTACATGTCTACTCATGCATTCCCATTGAGCCTTAGTCTTAGAAGGGTGCTTGCCCTGAGGGGACCTGACCACTTGCCTTGATGTCTCCTGGGCGAGCAACTTGCTTGTTCTTGTACTAGTCAGTTGGACTGCCGTTATTGTTTTGTATTTTTCCTGTCAGTCTTTTCTTTCAAGAAGTAGCTTCTGTTCTTCTAGTCGCTCCAGGCTGGTCTACTTGTCTTTTCAAGTGGAAATTTCCCACGTCAGAAGATTCTGGATGCTGTTCAGGATTCCACCTATGATCTTATGTAATGCAGAGGCTCCACAGGAAGCCTCCTTCACTG
>NW_006408720.1:3225527-3226295 GCF_000296735.1 Chrysochloris asiatica | reverse complement strand
GGGTTAAAAAAAAAAAAAAAAAAAAAAAACTCAGGCCTTGATTTTAGCTATTGAAAGATTCTCTGGGCAAATTATTGAATGATGCAGAAAGCATCAAGAGAAGATGGAAAGAATACACAGAGTTATTCATGAGAAACTGAGAACAACATTGTGAAGTATGAGTATTCAGGAACACTTAATTGTCATCATGAGGAATCTGTATCTGAACCAAGGGGCAGTTTTTCTAACAGAACATGGGAACACTGAATGGTTTAAACTTTAAAAAGGTGTGTGACAAGGTTGTATTCTTTCACCATACTTATTCAACCTGTATGCTGAGCAAGTAATCCAAGAAGCTGGGTTACATGAAGAAAAACATGGCATCAGGATTGGTGGAAGACTCATTAACAACCTGCAATATGCAGATGATACAACCTTGCTTGCTGAAAGTGAATAGGACTTAAAACATTTACTAATGAAGATCAAAGAGCCCAGCCTTCGGTAGGGATTACATCTCAATGTAAAGAAAACAAAAATCCTCACCACTGGACCAATAAGCAACATTCTTAACAAAGGAGCAAAGATTGAAGTTGTCAAGGACTACATCCTTGTTGGATCAACCATCAACATTCATGGAAGCAGCAGTCAAGAAATCAAAGGACATATTGCATTAGGCAAAACTGCTGCACAAGACCTTTTTTTTTTTTAAGGTTTTTATTGTGGATTGAGTGAAAGTTTACAGGGCATATCATCAGTTTTACATTCAACAAATCATATACCTTGTTTCAT
>NW_006408720.1:3219222-3221625 GCF_000296735.1 Chrysochloris asiatica | reverse complement strand
CTCCTTCACTGGGCACGTTGTAGCCCCATTTTAGGTATTCCAATCAGTTATAGGCAGAAGACGGACTTATACACTTTCTATGGTGATATTTCTGGCTATTTCTTTCTCTCCCCCTCAAGTGTCTATTTTACAAAGGTATGCAAGAGAAACGAAAGACAGCCAAGCATCTTAACATTATTTCCCCGCTTTTATCCATTCAGCTTTGATTTTTAACACTTTAAAGAGCTCTTTTGCAGTAGACTTCCCCAATGCTATATGTTATTTGAATAATAGTAGTACTAAAAGGTCTTTCTTGTAGTCTGATGGATATTATACTATCTCTAATAGTGTTGTATTTCAGGATAGACTTTGAAATGTTCTTTTTGAAAAATAATTCAACTCCATCCCTTTTCAATTTGTCATTCCTAGCACAGTTGGCCATATGAATGTCTGGTTTGTATTGACCAATAGCCAATCTGTCTAGAATATCAATTTCAAGCCTTCCATTTAATTTTTGACAATTTCAAATTCCCCTTGAGTCCCACTGTGTGCATTCCATGTTCTGATTATGAATAGATATTTGAAACTGTATCTTCTCATTTTATGTCATGGCACATCAGTAAAAGAGCAAGAAGTACAGGTTATAAAATACAGGAACATGGTTTTGAACTTCATATAAGAAATATAACAATGCCAATATAAAAAAATCATATGACCTATCATTTAATGGTTTTATATTCCAGAAATATTCTGCATATTATTTCATTAAATCTTAGTAAATGCCTTTTGTGTTTGGTACTGATGTAGGGATGTAAATTATTTCATTGTACATAAGATCCAAACCTAAACAGTCTTCTGCTGGAGCCACAATTTTCATAACCACATCATGCTGTCTGAGTCTTCTAATAATTTGTTTTAAACAACAATAGAACCGGGTGCTCCAGGAAGCTGTATTACTAAACTTCACTCATATGAATAAAGCATTTGTCTATACTTGCCATATAGAAAAAGACATAATAGCATTCAACTTGGATTGGATTCACTGTCCTTAAAAGACAAATAAAATGAAAGTCATCTGTGAATATTTTATTATTTGACAGTCTTTACTCTGTGTATCAATTAAAGATTTGTTGTCATTGTTTATATTTAAAGGCTGTGATTCATCATAGGATAATAGGGGGGAAGCACTCTATCATTATTTGAATAGAAAAACATACAAAAGGCAAAATATCATCTAATAATTTATAACCTTATGAATAGGTTTTGGAATCCTGGTATGGTGCTGTGGGTTAATGCACTGGACTGTAAAGTCAGTTGAACCACAAGGTCAGCAGTTCAAATGCATCAGCTGTTCCTCAGAAACCTATACAGGATCACTATGGATCGGTGCTGACTTGACAACACTTAACAACACAACAAATGGGTTTTAAATATATTTAGATTCTGAGAATTACGTAACTCACAATTCTTTCTTACGATATTAATACTGATAAATGTTACATCTAGAATTGCACTTTCAGTACTGTGAAGTTGTTCAATTAATTGGAACAATATTGATGTCAAAATATATAGAATCTACTATCTCATAATTGATCATGGTAGCTCCATGCAATAGGCACTGAACTTTGCAAGTGCACTAGCTACTCCACAGTAGAAAGATGAGGCTTTCTGCTCCCTTGAAGATTTAAAGCCTTGGAAGGCCTAAACAGGATGGCTGTGAGAGGGAACTGACCTGACGGCACTTAACAACAACAACAAAATCACATAATTAGAGAATGCTGTGAGTGTGTATGATAAGCACTATACAGCTAACCACAAGGTTGACAGTTCGATCCCACCAGCTACTCTTCAGGAGAAAGACAAGACTTTCTGCTCCTATAAAGGTTTACAGCCTAGGAAACCCTATAGAGAGGGTCACTATAAGTCAGAACTGATTTGCCAACACTAAACAATAACAATAACATATAATTAAAATATAAATCATCTTGTGCTTTAGTAAACCATTGATGAACATGAGATCAAGGGAACTTAATAAAGACAAAATCAGAATTATAGGAAAGAGTCCCTAGATCTTAGGAAGCTGTAATATAATATGCAACTCTCTTCCCCATGGTGGAAGTTACACTTGAGGATTTGTCGCAGCACCAAGGAAATTCTAGACTAACTAAAAAGAAACATGGAGAATAAGGAGATAATAGATAAAATTGTTTCTACATTGAAAAATTTTGTTGTGTGAATTTTCATATTTGTTTGATTTAAAAATATATTTAATATTTCAAAAAAAATCAAACTTTTCCCATTAAATTGATTCTTACTCATAGCAATTCCATATGTTACACAGTAGTACTGTTCCATAGGGTTTTCATAACTATAACTTCAGAGAAGCAGTTAGCCAGGCATTTCTTCAGTGGCAGTGATGGGTAG
>NW_006408720.1:3180149-3194921 GCF_000296735.1 Chrysochloris asiatica | reverse complement strand
TGATTCCTGTGCATTTCACCTGGCCAGGTCCATGTGCAGAGTCACCATTTATGTTGTTGAGATAAGATATTTGTTGTGAAAATGTCCTTAGTCTTGCAATATCCTATCACCTTTTTAATATTATACACATTGAATTTTTATATCAAATGTACATTTAGAGGGCTGAATAAAGGGGTGAAGTAATACTTTTTAATTTGAATTAATAATAAACCAGTGTTTTCATTGAAATTCACTATATTAATTTTGTGTTTAATGAGAATAGTGTAAGCAAATAGACCTCCTAATTTTTTAAATGATAGCTTTATATTTTGTTACATAGAGACTTGAAACTTTAATTCTATGTTTAGTTTATTTAAAACATAGCTTTAATGGGAATATATATATCTGGTAGCGTAGTGATTACAAATCGGGCTGCTATCCTCAGGGTCAGCAATTCGAAACTATCAGCTGTTTCGCAGGAAAAAAGACAAGACTTTCTGCTCCCGTAAAAATTTACAGCCGCAGAAACCCTGTACAGAGTTGCTATAGTCAGAACCGACTCCACGGCACATAACAACATATATACATACATCAAAAAGACACACAGATTCACATAGGAAAAAAAAATAAAAATGCATCACTCACTGCAAAATGTGCTTCTTTGAGACTGCCGAACTAAGGGCCTGGATTCTTGCCAGCTGCCTCCCAACACGGTTGCTTACTTCTTTTTTTGTTGTTGCTTGCTTTAACTTTTTAATGTTAATTGGATGCAGGTTTGCAAAGCAGCTCATCAGTTTTACATTAAAGCAATTCATGCACATTTTGTTTCATATCATTCATTACAATCCACTCAATGTAACATCACTAATATTTCACATTCTCCCTATGTTTCCTGTTTCCATTCATCCTTTCCTAACCCTTCTGAACCTTGTCCTTGGGTAAATGGTGTCCTTTGGATCTCAAACTGATTATTCTAAGGTGTGCATACATCATTAGTGTTGTTGTTCCCCTTATAGAACTGTCTATTGTTTGACTGAAAACTAAGCAGTGGGGTTGAGTTCATTTCCAGACCTGAAGGGCAACTAAAGGTCATAGTGTTGGAGATTCTCTCTTGGACTAGTAAAACTGGTGTTTTCTGATTTTGAAATTTGTATCACATTGTCTCCTACTTTATGAATTTATTTTACTCAAATCAACCATTACCACTCATGGAAGAAGCAGTCAATAAATCAAATGACATACTTCATTGTGCAAAACTGCTGCACCTCTTATAACTAACTGTTCAAGAGCAAAGATGTTTGAGGGCTAACATGTGCCTGACCCAACCACAGCCTTTGAGTTGAACATTGAGTTGAAACTAAATGTAAAGGTTCAAAAATCCTCAGAACTGGACCAATAAATAATATCCATATAAATGGAGAAAAGATTGAAGTTGTCAAAGACTTTATTTTACTCAAACCAACCATCACCACTCATGGAAGAAGCAGTCAATAAATCAAATGACATGATGCATTGGGCAAAACTGCTGCACAATACCTCTTATAACTAACTGTTTAAGAGCAAAGATGTTTGAGGACTAACATGACCCAACCCATGGTATTTTCAATAACTTCATATGCATGTGAGAGTTGGACAGTGAATAAGGAAGACCGTAGAAGAATTGATGCATTTGAGTCACGATGTTAGAGGAGAATATTAAAGGTACCATGGACTGCCAAAAGAACAAACAGATCTGTGTTTGAAGAAGTACAGCCAGAATGCTTGTTGGAAGCCAGGATGACCAGACTTCATCTCTCATACTTTGTACATATTATTAGAATGATCCAGTTCCTGGAGAAGGACATCATGCTTGATAAATTGGAGGTTCGGGGAAAAGGGGGAGGCCCCCCCAACAAGATGGATTGGCACACTGCTAGCAGCTCAAGTGTACCAAAAACTGTGGGGTTGGACCAGGACGGGGCAGTGTTTCATTCTGTTCTGCATGGGGTCACTATGAGTCAGTACTGACTGGAAGTTCTCTGTCAGTGTATGATTGTAGCCATTTCTGTATTACCTTTAGCAAAACTTTACTTTCATGGGATATCAAAGAGATTGTTCGATGATTTCTGCATTCCGTTGGGTCACCTCTCTAATGATTTCCACATTCTGTTGGTTCTCCTCTAACTATCCATAAGATACTACTTTTGTAATTGCCCCTACACTCCACATTCAACAAAAAGTCCTCTTACTACTAGCTTTACCACCTCACCTTTTCTCCATTCTAAGGAAGGAGATCAAACAAGATTCTTCTCTCTAAGGGATCTGAAAATAGCATGTAGATATGAGGAGAAACTTCTAGTTTCCTGACATGCGGGCAATTATTAAACTCTCATAAAGTTATTGTTTTAGTGGACATGAAACTCGGATCACTTCTAGAGCTAACTGAAAACTGAGAAAATAATATGATATATATTCCTTTATCTCTTAAATATTAAGTCATTCATTCCACAAATATTTATTATGCACCTACTAGATGCCAAGCATAAAAAAATGAACATGAAGCATAGGGAAATGACAGATAAATAATAGTTATGAAACATGAGCATATTAAGTACTGTACTGGATAAAAATGAAAACTGTGTTATGAGATGTTCACGTTCTTAAGAAGTTTATATTTTTCTGAAAGATCATTAAGAGAAGAAATAATGATAAACATTATTTACCAATGTTTCTGAAGGACTTGTGATTGTATCATTTACTATTTATCAATCTTATTTTTATCCTACTCTTTTAGAACCATATTCTTATATGCTTAATGGATAATAAATTCCTCTGATACTGTTCCAGATCCAGAGCAAATTGGAACTATTTAGTTGTTGAGCTCAGAGTTCTTTTCATATTTTTAAATTCACTAAACGGTTTATTCTTGCTAGATACAATTCAAAAATGGCAAAAGCCATTGACAGGGAACTGCCAGAGGTTCAAGTCAGATTCAGACAAGGATGTGGAATAAGGGATATCATTGTTGAAGTCAGATGGATCTTAGCTGAAAGCAGAAAATACCAGGAAGATGTTTACCTGTGCTTTATTGAATATGCAAAGGCTCTCAATTGTTTGAATCATGACAAGCTATGTACAACATTACACAGAATGAATATTCCAGAACACTTAATTGTGCTTATGAGGAATTTGTGCGTAGACCAAGAGGCAGTTATTCAAATAGAACAAGGGGATACTGAATGGTTTAAATTTAGGAAAGGTGTGTGATGAGGTTGTATTCTTTCACCATACTTGTTCAATCTGTATTATGGGAAAATAATCTGAGAAGATGGATTATATAAAGAAGAATGTGGCATCAGGATTGGAGGAAAAGTATTTAACAACCTGAAATATGTGGATGATGTAACTTTGTTTGCTGAAAGTGAAGATACTTAAAATACTCACTGATGAAAATCACTGAATACAGCCTTCAATATTGGTTGCACCTCAATGTAAAGAAAATAAATATCTTCACAACTGGTCCTATAGATAACATCATGATAAACAGGGAAACGATTGAAGTTATAAAAGACTTCATTTTTCTTGAATCCACCATCAACACTCATGGGAGCATCTGTCATGAAATCAAATTACATATTGCATTTGGCAAATGTGCAGCACAAGACCTCTTTAAAGTGATCAAGATCAGAGAAGTCAGTCTGAAGACTAAAGTGCCTCTGCCCCAAACCATGGTGTTTTCAATAGCCTCATATGCATCTGAAAGTTGGACAATGAATAAGGGAGATTGTAGAAGACTTGAAGCATTTGAATTATGGTATTAGAGAAGAAAATTAAAAGTACCATGGATTGCCCAAAGAACAAACAAATCTGTGTTGTAAGAAGTACAGTCAGAATGCTCCTTAGAAGCCAAGAAGGCCAGAACTTGACTGTCAAACTTCTGACATATTATTAGGAAGAACCAGTCTGTGAAGAAGAGTATCACGCTTGGTAAAGTGGAGGATCAGTAAAAATGAGGACAAACCCCCAACGAAATGGATTGGCCCAGTGGCAGCAGCAACAAACTCAAACATAACAACTATTATTCTGTTGGTGCAGGACCTGGTAGTGTTTCCTTCTGTTGTAACGTCACTATGAGTCAGAACTAACTTGACAATACCTAATAACAACAAATGATTGATTGCATTTTTCCTCTCTTTGGTTTGCTCATAGAACTGTCACACATAATGATATATAAGTATATCTATTTCCCTTTGTACAACTAGGAGTCATTTATGATGCGAAGAACAACCATCTTATTTAAAGTCTTATATCCATACTTGGCATTTTTAGCCTTAAATTGTAGCATACTGATGACTTTGTAGAATTGAAAGCTAGTATAGATATTAGGTGTTTTTCCTCAAATAAAAAGGAAAACAATTGTCTTTCCTTTTCTTACCTTTTTTGGCATATGTGAATAGAATCCTTGGGATTTTTATTGAAGAGACCATAAAATGACATTTGATTTGAATAAGACTCCTGGTGTGGTGCTGTAGAATAAGCACTGGACTGTGAACCACAAGGTAGGTGGTCCAAACCCACGAGCTGCTCAGAGGAAACCCTGTAAAGGGTCATTATGAGTTAGAACTGACATTACGGCATCTTCACAACAAGAAGTAATTATCAGAGAAATTAATTCTACAAATTACAAAATTAAGTGAAAAATTGGTTTTTGAAAGCTTTGTCACCGTAACTAGAAAATTAAATTTCCTTTTTATATAGTCTAGATGTGAAAGGAGTCCTGATGTGGCACTATAGGATAAGCACTGTACTGCAAGTTGGTTTGAACCACAAGGTTGGTGGTTCAAACTCACCCACCACTCCTTGGAAGCCCTATACAGGTTCACTATAACTCAATGGCACTTAAAAACAACAGATGTGAAAATGTAGCTCAGATAAAATTGATATTAAAGAATAAAAAGAAGGAAAGTAAAACTTGCAACAATTTGATAATGTGAGTTTGTGCCCAATAAGGTAGAAAAAAAAACAATTAAGTAGCTTGCATTATTTTCTAACATCACTGTTATCTGATAGCAATAGAAAGTAAACCTGTCAATAGTAATTCTGTCTTTAGTACAAAGTAAATGATTCTGCCTTCAGTGTAAAGCAGAATGCCTATGGGCAGCATGTGATCATAGAAGGAAAGATTGGAATTGATTTTGATATTGTAGTTGAGCACTGTATTACACTGAGCCATTTTACTATAACCATGTTCATTCCTAAAGTAACTCCTTTCACTTCAAAATTGCTAAGTCAATAAAAAGAATGGGAAATTAGTAAAAAAAAAAAAAAAACTATAAAAGTATATAATCAAGATAAAATAGCAGTATTACAAAAGTGATCTTTGAGTCTATGGATATACATCTCTGGAAGTTTTTCAAAAATTAAATCAAGCATTACTGATACTTAGGTTAATCATTTCATTTTACAGGAAAAAGGGGGGTGGGGGAGACTGGGGGGCCAGCTAAATGGTAGAGAAATAAAACTTTGAGTGAGACACCTAAACACTGGAAACTATTTAATATACACTCTGTAACAAGACCGCAGCTCTTTATTCTCCACATTTAATGACTTTTTGTGTTCCATAATGGAATAAATTGCTGACTCACATGCACACAAGAATGTTGTTGTTAAGTGCTGTTGTGTCATTTCTAACTCATAGTGCCCTGTATAGGGTTTCCAAGGAATAGCTGGTGTATTTATACCACTGCTCTGTGGTTAGCCGTCTAGTGTTTATCCTACAAGTGTGTATATGTGAGTGTATGTAGATATGTGGCACTGTGGGATAAACAATAGACTGCCAACCATAAGGTCAGTGGTTTAAATTCCCTGGAAATGCTATACAGGGTTGCTGTGAGTCAGAAATAACTCAACAGCACTTAACAACAGTAACATTCATAGATATTTCTATATAGATAGATATGGGAGCTTAAAAAAAATGCTGGGAAATTTACATTACCTTTTAATTCCATTTTCCCACATGTGTGTTTGTGAGATTTTTTAATATATCATATACTTTTTTACTTTAGCTAGCAATGATGCTACAATCAAAATCATTAAGAGATTATTTTATTTAGCTTATAACACATATTAGAAAATAAGTACTGTTATTGACTGTGATGAAGCAGTATTGCAACAATAAATATGTTTCACATATTCTTCTGACATCTGTTGTGGTTAGAGTCTCCCAAAATAGTAGGGAATCCTAATAATATTTATCTAAAATTATTTTAAAACCCTTTGAATAAGAATATTATAATAACTGTATAATATAAAAAATCTAAGACTCTTTTTAAAATATGCCACTGCAAGCAGAGTGTTGGAGTCTAGCAAGAGGATAAGCACTCTAACACAGGTTGTTTGAACTGCAAGGTCAATGGTTTAAACACACCAGTCACTCTTTACCCCATACAGGGTCTCTATGAGTTGAACTGACTCAACAGCACTTAACCACAACAACAGCAACAAAGTGCTAAGGAGCCCTGGTAGCATAATGGATTACAAGCTGGGATGCTAACCATAAGGTCAGCAGTTAGAATCTACTAGTTGTTCCTTGGGAGAAAGATGAGGTTTTCTGCTCCCATAAAGATTTACACCCTTAGAAACTATGCAAGACAGCTTTAAGTCAGAACCGACTTGATAACACTTAACAACAACAACAACGATAACTCATATAATATAAATAACACATGGTGGTGGTGGTTGTGTGCTAGTGAGTTGGTTCTGACTCATAGTTACTCTCCGTAGAGTTTCCAAGGAGCAGTTGGTGGGTTTGAACCACCAACCTGTGGCTAACAGTCCAATACCTATCCTATAGCACAGCACCAGGAATTGCTATCTGGAAACTCACTTTTTACCAATGTAAGAATTACTAAAAAGATAGTCTATAAAAATAATATGAACTCAATAAGGGGGAGGTGGACGAAAGAACAAGGTAGATAGGGGAACACTTAGGTAGGTTTGCATGGACTAACTGAGGCAAAGGTATACTCAACCTTGGAACAATGCAACTCTAGGATACAGAGATAGAGTTCAAGCCTGAATGGGTAAAAGAGGGGAAATAATATTAAAACGTTTGACTGTCTTATGTATACTGGTTTCATTTGCCTACTATTGTAAAATAAACACTTGAGTGGAATAGAAAGGGACATCAGGAAACATGATTACAGAAAATCTGTAAGCCTGTCTTCAGCCTATAACACATTGTTGCTGTTGTTGTGATGCACCGTCGAGTCGGTGCCAACACATAGCGACCCTGGATAGGGTTTAGAATATTGAAAATGGGTTCTAGAACTTGCCCAGGGAAACAGGCTTCTTGCAGAGCCTTTGTAGTGTATAGGACCTTAGATCTAATTCCAAGCCCCATCCAGAACCTTCTGAGGTGGGACATTCCCACTAGAAAGGACATGTAGACAAGCCTGGAGTGGCTAAAAGAACAGAAGACACTTCTTGAAAGAAACACCAGCAGGAAAAAACAAAAGCAGCAATCAATTTGGCTATAACAAGAAAAAGCAAACTGCTTGCCAGGGAGCCATCAAGGCAAGCAATCAAGTCCCTTTAGGACAAATCTCCCTCCAAGACTTGAACTCAAAGGGAACACATGAGCAGGTATGTAAGTTTGCTGGTGAATGCTTTGGTCTACATGTGAGTGGAAGTTGGGGAAAGGCAGCAATGAAGATATGGGCTGAGTTCTACCATGTTCCATAGACTCCTGTAAACCTTGAGATGAGAGAAAATAGAGAAAGGACTGGTTGGTCTGAAGTTTGGGGAGACTTGGGAACGCCTGAACCCATGGACAATGACCTAGCCACAGAGACCTAGCCACCTAGAGCTGAGAGTGAAGCATCCAGCTGATATGAAGTGGAGTAGAGGGGGATGCATAAGAACACACAAACTTGCAGATAATACCCATTTGGCCTAGTTTGATGAGTTGGCGATCAGAACTTGAGTAGAGGAAGATACAGAAATTTGATGAAGGAAACAAGTGTAAATTGCTACAATTTGATGAGTTTGACCAATACTTGTGGATATGTAGTAGTTCAAAATACCAGCCTACAGGGAAGGAGTCTTCACATCAAGGATCAAACCTATCCTCTCTGTACACATGGTTGATAGGGACAGGCAAATTAGACATTCGCTACATAAAATGGCTGGGGATTGTGTGTGTGGGGGGGGGTGGCTATAAAGGCACGAAGTGGCTGGCTTACAAATTTTGAAAAGGGAGTTTAGTCTCAGTGTGTGTGGGGGAAGGTAGTATCTCTTGTCTAGATGGGTCTAATGAAAGGAGATGGGGCTAGTATTCTTTTGATTCCTTAATGAGTAACTGTTATCATGAATAATAACAATTGTCACAACTGTAAAGATAGAAGTTGTGTAACAAAAATGGGGGGAGTAATTAACTCACATTCCAGGAACAGAGGACCCTAGGTGCATCAAGAGAGGAGAGTGTGAGCGGGACATGTTACCCTAATCAGGAAACAGTAGTGCCAGAAATAGAGGCAGAGGTGATGGCATGGGATGATTGAGCAGCTGAGAACTCTAGACTCCTGGAAAGAGAAAGGCTGTGTGCTGTCAGCCAGGAGGCAGGCTTGCAGAATGTGCTCTTTGGTTGTTTAATCAATTACATATTCCTGCATGTTTTTGTGTACATCTAAATAAATAAAGGTTTAAGATGAGCTTCAAGATGAAGATAGACTAGAAAGAAGGAGTGGCAAATTAATTCCGAATATTTAGTCAATGAAAACCTTATGAATAGCAGAGAAACACTAAAGACCAAAGATCAGAAGAGTTGCAAGATGACATCAAGAACATCATACAGGGAGAAAGCAAATAGTCATTAAGAAGACAAGGAAAAGATCAAAATGGATGTCAGAAGAGACACTGAAATTTGCTTTCCTTGAGGACTAAGGTTTGCCTGACCCAAGCCATGGTATTTTCAGTATCCTCAGATATATACAAAATCTGGACAGTGAATAAGGAAGACCACAGAAGACTTGATGCTTTTGAGTTATGGCACTGTAGGATAAGTACTGAACTGCTAACCACAAGGTCAGCAGTTCAAACCCACCAGCTGCTCCTTGGAAACCCTATACAGGATCATTATGAGTTGGAACCTACTTGACAACACTTAACAACAACATAGGTAGAAGAGATATTAAACAATTCACAGTACCACAGTATTGCATGCCACACCTTTGGGATTTTCCCTTAAATCAGGGTCCTGATGGTTTTAAGAGTGGTGGATTGCATCTTCAATCCTTTAATGGTTTATCACATCATCTCACATCATGGGGGATCATCACGTAACTGCCAAACCATTGAGAAACATGGCTGAGCCAAGTTGACACACATTTTGAGGGGACATAATTCAGTCGATGACAATCACATATGTTGTTGTTGTTAAGTACCATTTAGTCAGTTCTGAACCATAGCAACCCTGTATAGGGTTTCTGAGGTATGGCTGATGAGCTTGAACTGCCAACCTTGTGGTTCAAACCAACCTTACAGTCCAGCGCATTAACCAACAGTGTCACACCAGGACTCCTGCCACACCAGGAATCACATATGGAGGATTATAAAACAAAGTGCATTACACATTGTTGGTCAAGAACAAGATGTTCTGATACCCACATAAACTGGATCTGAAGCTGAAATTGAGATGTTGGAGAGTGTCTTAGCTATTCAGTGCTGTTATAACAGAAATAACATATGTGGATGGCTTTAACAAACAGAACTTCATTCTCTAACACTTCTGAGAGGCTAGAAGTCCACAGAGTGATAGCTCCAGGAGAAGATTTCATGTCTCTACTGCCTCTGGGGGAAGGCCCTTGTTATCAACTTTCCTTTGGGTCTAGAAGTTTAACACAGAAGGAACCATGGGTGAAAAGACCGCATTCCATTTCCATGTCTTCTTTCTTGGTGGCAGTAGGTCCTCTCTACACAGACATAACTCAGTTTATCTCTTGTAAGATAAAAGGCAATGCATATCACATCCCTGTGAAGCTCTCCTTACATTGGATCAGTGCTGATCACATCACATCATATCACAACAAGAGAAAGGATTGTATCATTGCATAATGCCACATTACATCATTACACAAATGCCAAACAACTGACAAACATGACCCAGCCAATTTGACACAAATTTTGTTGTTATTAGGTGCCGATGAGTTGGTTCTGATGCATAGTGACCCTATGTACAACAACCCAGTACTGTCCCATCCTTACTATCGTTGCTAAGTTTGAGCCAATTACTACTGCCACTACACCAACCTATTTCATTTTGGGTCTTCCTCTTTTTCACTGACACTCCACTTTAAGAAGCATGATGTCCTAATAAGCCTTCTCCTGGGATTGGTCCAGCATCATAACATCTACAGATTTCTAGTGTGGCACTGAGTCCAATGTGTTGCACTGCAAAGTCAATTTGAATGACAAATTTGACTGCTGAAAGTCACCCGTCACTCCTCAGAAACCCTATAGAGTGGATATGAGTCAGAACTGATTCAATGGCATTTATCAATAACAACAGCAATAATATGTCCGAAGTGTGACAGAGGAACTCTCACCATCTTGGCCTCAAGGGCACATTCTGGCTTTACTTCTTTCAACACAGATTTGTTTATTCTTCTGGCAGTACGTGGTACAAAGTATCAATATCAATCTGTATGTGTTCCATTTCACTTTTGAACATTTCTAACTATCATAGATTTATACTTCAAACATTCCATGTTCTTCAGCTGCTTCTCCTCATTTTGCATTGTGCCCCATCTGCAAATGTACGTCTCCAAAAGCTTTACTGCATTCTCATCATATAGTCAACTATATTTTGAAAAGGTAACTCTTCCTCAGGCATATTTTTGATGCCTTTTAACCTGATGGATTCATCATCTACTTCATCATCATCAGGCACTAGTTCTGGTGCTATTCACAATGTTTTTATCTTGTGGAACTATATCTAACAATGTTCCACTGTTTTTCATAAGGCTTTCAGTGGCTAGACCTTGTGAGATGCTTTGATGCTAGAAGTTATGCCACAGGTATCTTAAATACCAGCAGGGTATTGCTTGGAAACACTATCAACACTCATGGAAACAGCAGTCAAGAAATCAAATGATGTATTGCACTAGGCAAATCTGCTGCACAAGACATCTTTAAGGTATTCAAAAGCAAAGATGTAAGTTTGAGAACTAAAATGCACCTGTCCCAAGCCATGGTATTTTTCAATAGCCTCATATGCATGTAAAAGTTGGACAATGAATAAGGAAGACCATAGAAAAATTGATGCTTTCAACTTACAATGTTTGAAGGAGAATATGAAAAGTATCCCAGACTGTCAAAACAACAAACATATATACTGGAAGAAGTACAGCCAGGCTGCTGTTGGAAGCCAGGATGGTCAGACTTTATCTTTCATAATTCAGACATATAATTAGTAGGGACCAGTCAGCATAGTGGTTATGAATCGGGCTGTGCACCGCAATATCAGCAGTTAGAAACTACCAGCTGTTTCGAGGAAGAAAACTGAGGCTTTCTGCTCCTGTAAAGTTTTACAGCCTCGGAAACCCTGTACAGGGTCATTATTAGTCAGAACCAACGCCACGGCACATAACCACCACCACCATCAGTCCCTGGAGAAGGACATCATGCATGGTACATTGGAAGGTCAGAGGGAAAAACGGAAGGCCTCCAACAAGATAGATTGCCACAGCAGCAGCAATTCTAGGCTCAAGCATAGTGGCAATTATGACACTAGCACATGACCAGGCATTGTTTCATTCTGCTGTACATAGGGTCTCTATGGGTCTGAACCAACTTAAGAGCATATAACAATACAACAAAGAGTCACCTATAGTAAGCAGGTTTCAACAGAGCTTTCAAGAAAAGATAGACTAGGAAGAAGGAGAGTGGAAATATTTTTGAATATGTAGCCAATGAAGTGTAAAAAAAAGAGCAATAGTCTTAGGCCTTCCACCAGCCTTTGTGAGACAAGTAGGCCTGGTCTCATTAAGGGTTTCCCTCAAAACTCAAACCACCACAGTACGACAATAAGACAGAATAAGAAGAAGGAGTGGTGGACTACTTCTGAATGTTTGTCCACTGAAAAGCTTATAAATAACAGCGGAACACTGTCAGATAGCACCAGATTATTGAACATTAAAGTACTATGAATAGCACTAGAATATAGTCAGATATAGTGCTGAAGATGGGTCCCTCAGTTAGGAAAGTACTCAAAACACAATTGAGGGAGAGATGCTTCCTCAAAGTAGAGTTGACCATGAGGATATGAATGGAATAAAACTTGCAGAACCTTCATTTACTAATGGGGCACAACTCAAAATGATGATAAATTATCCATTAATAATCAGAAAATGGAATGTACAGAGTATGAGTCTAGAAAAATTGGAAGTTGTCAAAAATGAAATGGATTTCATAAAGATTGACATCCTAGGCATTAGTGAACTGAAATGGACTGCTGTTGGCCATTTTTATTCTGACAATCACCTGGTTTAGAATGAAAGGAATGACATTTAAGAGGCATGACAACACATTCATCATTACAAAAACAAAACAAAACAAAAAAACCTCAAGGTCTATCTGAAAATATGGGCTCCTAGTGTGGCACTGTGGTTTAATGCACTGGATTGCAAAGTCGCTTTGAACTGCAAAGTCGGCAGTTCAAGCTCACAGAAACCCTACGGCAGTTCAAGCTCACAGAAACCCTATGCAGGGTCACTGTGAATTGGAACAGACTTGAAAGCACTTAACAACAACAATAATAATGTAGGATAAGTGTCCTGGTGTGGTGCTGCCAGATACTGCACTAGACCAAAATGTCTGTTTGATAGAGTCAGAGATGGGGGCATGGAGAGGGGGAGCGGCTGAGGACTCTAGATTCATCAACTAAAAAGAGAAGGACTAAGAGCTGGTGGCCAGGAGCAGACTTGCAGAATGTGCCCTTTGGAGATGTAATTTATTATATATGTCTGAGTGGGTTTTTTGGTTTTTTTTTTTTTTAAATGCTAAAGTGGATAAAGAGAAATACTTTTAACTGATGGTATATGGAGGGGATTATAATCAATGTAATGAAACAAGTTATATGAAGTGTTGAATGTGAAACTGATGATGCGCCCTGTAAACCTTCACTCAATCCACAATAAAAATCTTAAATTAAATTAAATTTAAAAAAAAAATTCTGTTTGAACAGCAACATCAACAAAGGGTACACTCCTCAGAAAAAGAATACAGGATCACTATGAGTTGGAACCTACTAGATGGCACTTAACAACAATAACAAATGTAGGATATAAAGTCTTGGTGTGTGTGGAATCAAGTACTGGACTGCAAGGTTGGTTTGAACCACAAGGTCGGCAGTTCAAGCTCACCAGCTGCTCCTTGGAAACCCTATATAGAGTCGTCAGCACTTAACAACATGGTAATGGCTGCATTTCTGGTGTGGCACTATAGGATCAGCACTGGACTATGAACCACAAGGTTGGCAGTTCAAATCCACAGGTCAGAATTGACTCAATAGCACTTAACAACAACAACAACAATGTGATGACTGGAACTGTGGTTGCCTTAGCAGGGGCAGACTAAATGATTCCGTGGGCCATATACATCCTGCGGATCAGACATTCCGCACCCATGCAACAGGGTCGCTATGAATCAGACTTGGAATACTTAACAACAACAAATAACACCAGCAATTAGTATCCTTTAGTGGAAACTTCTGTGGTCTGGATGATATATATATTAGTTCGAATATTTGTTTTTAAACAAATTATAGAATATTCTTAGACTATCAAAACTTATATGATTTTTTTTTTTTAATGTTGTTAAGTGTCTTCAAGTCAATTCCAAACCCATAGCAACCCTGTGAAGGGTTTCTGAGGAGTGACTGGTGAGTTTGGATCCCCAACATTCTGGATCAAACCGACATTGTGGCCCAATGCTCATCCTATGGCACCATACCAGAACTGCATTTACTAAAGGTTTAGTGAATGACATTTTATCCAATATGTAGTAAAAGGTTGCTCAGTGAAGTAAAGTTTGGAGGTTTCTTTCCTTTTTTTAAGTTTTTATTGTGAATTCTGTGAACTTACATGGGAGAACATCAGTTTTACATTCATCTTATTGAATATTGTTCCATTGCAATGATTACAATATCTTCCATGCATTATCAAATAACCAAAGGGTACACTCCACAGGCCTGACCCTTGGCCATCAGCATACCGCCTCTCTCCCTCCGTGAGTCCGGTGTCCCCAGCTGCTCCATCTGTCCATGTCATCGTCTCTGTCTCCATTTCTGGGGTCACTGCTTCTCTGGGTAGGGTCACAAACTCTGCTCTTCTCACTTGATGGTTTTATGGACCTCTGCTCCTGGCCTGTAAAATCAATCACACCCTTCTTTTTGTTACAAAACATCAAAAACATGTATCTTTATATTTCTGATCCTCAAAGTCACTCCTGATGGCAATTATTCACTGTTGTACCACAAGAGTCTTATCCCCATCTCCTTTCATTAGCCCTGTACCAACAGATTGGAAACCATTCAGTGGAGATTCTATCTTCTCCCACCCTGTCTGGAACTAGGTTCCCTCTTGAATGCTTATAAGCCAGTCACTTCTTGCCCTTATAATGCACACCCCCACACCCCCATTTTGAGTAGCCAATGTCTAAATTGAAGCTGAAGAAAATGAAAACAAGTCTACGAGAGCCAAAATATGACCTTGAATATATCCCTCCTGAATTTAGAGATCATCTGAAGAACAGATT
>NW_006408720.1:3157445-3177779 GCF_000296735.1 Chrysochloris asiatica | reverse complement strand
CCACTTCCCCTTATTGGTGACCAACTTGTTCACCCATCAGACCACATACCTGCTTGTGTATTCCCCTTGAGTCTTAGTCTTGGAAGGGAGTTTGCTCTGAGGGGAAACAACATCTTGAAATATAATGTTGTGATAGGATAATATCCATTCACCTAAAAGGAAGACCGGTTAATACAACTATGATTCATTTTTATACACCAACCACTATATCCAGTAATAATGAAATTATAGAATTCTACCAACTTCTTCAGTCAGAAATTGATCAGATATGTAATACAGATGCATTGATAATTACCAGTGATTATAAAGCAAAGAATGTAAACAAAGAAGAAGGATCAGTAGCTGGAAAATACAGCTTTGGTGATAGAATCAATGCTGCAGATCGCATGATAGGATTTTGCAAGGCCAATGACTTCTTCATTGCAAATACTTTGTTTAAACAACATAAAAGATGACTAACACATGGGCCTCACCAGATGAAATGCACAAAAATCATATTGTCTATATCCGTGAAGAGATACTGTGGACAAGCTCCATATCATCAGCCAAAACATGGCAATAGGCCGATTGTGGAACAGACCATCAGTTGCTCATAAGCAAGCTATGACTACAGCAAAGTAAAAATAAAACAATTCCACTAGAGCAAAAATAGGACCTTGAACATATCCCGTCTGAATATAGAGATCATCAGATTTAATACATGAGACACTAATGACCCAAGACCAGAAGAGTTGTGGGATGACATCAAGACCTTCATATGGGAAGAAAGCAAAACGTCATTAAGAAGACAAGAAAGGAGTAAAACACTAAAATGGATGCCAGAAGAGACTCTGAAATTTGCTTTCCAGCACAAAGATGCTAAAACAAATAGAAGAAATGAGGAGGGAGAAGAGCTGAGCAGAAACTTTCAAAGGGCAACTTTAGAAGACAAGTCAAGTAGTGTAATGAAATGTGCCAAAAACTAGAGTTAAAAAAACAAAGGAGAAGGACACATTCAGCATTTTTCAGATTGAAAGAACGAAAAGAAAAATTTTTGTCTTGATTTGCAATACTGAATACTTCTACGGGAAGAAAATATTGAATGATTCAGAAAGCATTAAAAGAAGATGTATGAAATACACAGAATCACTTTGCCAAAAAGAAATGATTGATTTTCAATCATTTCAAGAGATAGCATATTATCAAGAGTCAATGATTCTGAAGGAAAAAGTCCAAGGTGCACTGGTGGCATTGGCAAGAACAAGGCTCTGGGAATTAATGTAATACAAATGGAAATATTTCAACAAATTGATGCAGCATTGGAAGCACTAACTCATCTATGCAAGAAATTTGCAAGACAGCTACCTGGGCAAATGACAGGAAGAGATCTATATCTGTGCCCAGTCCAAAGAGAAGTGACCCAACAGAATACAGAAATTATCATACAATATTATTAACATTAAAAGCAAATAAAATTTTGTTAAGGATAATTCAAAAGTGGCTGCAACAGTCCATTGACAGAAAGTTGTCAGAGGTTCAAGCTAGATTCAGACAAGGATGTGGAGCAAGGGATATCATTGCTGATGTCATATGGATCTTGGCTGAAAGCAGAGAATACCAGAAACATGTTACCTGTGTTTTATTGACTATGCAAAGTATCATGAGACTCTATGGACAGCATTGTGGAGAATGAGTATTCTGGAACACTTCACTGTGCTCCTGAGGAACCTGTATAGACCAAGAGGTAGTGTTCTGGATTAAACAAGGGGGTATTGAATGGTTTAAAATAAGGCAAGGTGTGTGCCAGGGTTGTATTCTTTCATCATACTTATTCAAACATATGCTGAGCAAATAATCTGAGAATCTGGATTTTATGAAGAAGAACGTGGGATATGCAAATGATGCAATCTTGCTTGTTGAAAGCAAAGCAGACAAAATAGTTGGTGACAAAAATTAGGACCACAGCCTTCAGTATGGGTTGCATTTCAATGTAAAGAAAACAAAAATCCTCTCCACTGGACCGATAAATAACATCAGGATAAATGAATAATAGATTGAAGTTTCCAAAGATTTCATGCAAGCAGAAGTCAAGAAATCAAATGGCATATTGCATTAGGCAAATCTGCTGTACAAGACCTCTTTAAAGTGTTCAATGACAAAGATGTCACTTTGAGGACTAAAGTGCACCTGAATCAAGCTATGATATTTTCAATGGCCTCATAAGCACATGCAAGTGGGGCAACGAATAAGGAAGACCACAGAAAAATTGATGCCTTTGGGTTATGGTATTTGAGAAGAATATTAACAGTACAATAGACTGCCAGAAGAACAAATAAATCTATGTTGAAAAAAGTACAGCCCGAATGCTACTTAGAAGCCAGGTTTCTAAGATCCATCCTTCAAACATGTTATCACTCACAATGAGGTCTCAGTCATCCTCATAGAGATCACAGGAGCTGAGATGACTCTTCAGATTTTCACAAAGCTCTGAGTGATGGGGCTGAGAATTTTTGTCCTACAGACCTATACAAACTCACCTAGGAAGTTTTTGTTATATTAGGCAAGGTGGCTCTCTTCAGCAGAGTACAATTTCCAAAATGAACTGGCACCTAAGAGTGGCTGGCAGCACTCACTGCAGCTGTGTAAAAGTTAGGTAGACTTGAAGGGGATTCTGGGTAGTGCATCACATTTCAGCCAGCACAAAAAGATGTAGCACAAGTACAGGAAAAGCAATTATGGATAAAGTCTTATTAGTTCTGCTTCTTGCTTAGCACCATGTCTGTGAAAATATTAAATCATTAAATGTAGTCTGTTTGTTTCTTTGCATATTCCTGCCCTTGCCTCTACTGCCATCTTTGCCATGACTTCATCACTTTATTACCTTAGGTATATATTACTATCACATTCATCTAACTCAAACACTTCTATCCTTAATTTCTCCTCCTTTTCTTAAAAAAAAAAAAAAAAAAATTTAAATGCCTTCCTTTCTCCTAAAGAATATATGAAGGCGAACAAACAAAATGGCAGAGAGGGTAGACATGCAGTAAGGAGCTTCATCAGCAACAACACAGAATACCGGACCAAGAAGGCTCAGGGTATGGTCCCAGAACTCTGAACTACCTATAAAGGAATATTTAAAGGAATATTTAGAAGGTTGGAAGGCGTACAGCTAGGGGAATTTGTAGCAGAAGCAAGAAATCCATTGCTTTCTAATTCAAGATGCACAGTTTCTCCCAGAGCCAACATCTTGGGAGAGACCAAGCAAGGGAACCATCAGAGCAGCCATGGACACCTGACAGAACTGCGGAGATAAAGGTGTGGACATTTTTTTTTTTTTTTTTTGTAACTGTTCATTGGTCTCGCTGTCTGCGCACCTCAATTCTGGTGACTAAAAGGGGTGCCCACCCCACCCCAGAGGGTTCTACTACACATGCACACAGATTTCCTTGAAATTTAAAGTAGCAGTTTCCACTTAAAACCAACGGCAGTGCAAAACAGCCACAGCCAGCCCTGAACTGTTTATCACTAGGAAAAAGGTTTGCAAGGGGATTGTGGAGTGGGAGAGGCAGACTAAAAAGGATATAAGCTGAACAGGACAGGCAGACTAAAAATGAAATAGACTAAAAATTAAATCCTGAGTTACATCACAATGACCAACAGTGGCATCTTGAAATTTCTCAGGAAGAAGAGTGGAAAGAGAAGCCCATCTCCTGATCACATCCACATGGAGGTAATTCGAAAGCATAAAGAATACTAAAATACACATCCATCTAAATATTAAGGGCACAAATAACTCCTGAATATACCCCCCCAAAACCAGAAACAGATGGCCATATCAGCACATGTCCAGAAAGAAGATAAAGTGACTTAGGAAAATGAGCTGGAAGAAGACCTACACGCCATACTGGAAGATGGGCAGCCTTTGGAAATGATTGAGAAGGAATTCAGAAAAATGATTATATAATGTATCAAAACACTTAACAATGGAGTTGAGAAAAATAAGGAAGAAGTCAGGAAAGCACTACAGGAGCAATCAAATAAGAGAGATACAGCATTGGAAACAATTCAAAACCTACAGAAAGAGGTTCAAATGATTAACTATAGAATATCAGAAATAGACAATACACTGAAAAGGCAAAGGAGTAGAATTGAGGAGATGGAAGGCAGAACTAGTGAACTGGAGGACAAATCTCTCACTACAACTAAGATAGAAAATCAAGCACAAAAAAAGGATGAAAAAATCCAAAGAAGGTTTAAAATTAATGTTGGACAAAATGAAGAGGAATGACTTAAGAATTATCGGCATTCCGGAACAGGAAAAATCACACAAGTCCACAGATGAGATAGTAGAGTTGCTGGAAGAAAATTTCTCTAACATCCTGAAAAGTGAAAAGATAAACATTCCAGAAGCTCAATGAACCCCAGAAAGGATAGATCCCTAAAGAAAATCACCAAGACATATCATAATCAGGCTCTCAAAAATAAAAGATAAGGAGACAATCCTGAAAGCAGCTAGAGAAAAGAGAAGCATTACATACAAAGGCAAGCATGTCAGATTAAGCTTGGATCTCTCAGCAGAAACCATGCAGGCAAGAAGACAATGGGAAGACATATATAAAACCCTGAAAGAAAAAAAACTGACAACCAAGAATCCTCTACCCAGAAAAGCTGTCAATCGAATACGATGGTGTAATCAAAACATTCCTGAATAAACAGAAGCTAAGGGAATTTGCAAAGCCAAACTTCTATGAAAAACATCATAAAGGGAGTTCTGTGGACTGAGAACCAAAAAGAACAGAAAACAACCAAAGAATGATGTACATGGCAGCATCCTCCTGAACTCAATCGACAAATGGAAGACCAGGAACAGAATAAAAATTATAAGACCAGAAGATCTGGGAGATCAGTCTATGATCAAAAAAATTACAATGTGAAAGAAGATGAACACAAAGGAATACAGATCTAGGTGGTGAGAAGGTCAGGTAGATTATAGGATAGAATTTGTTGTTGTTGTTGTTGTTGTTGTTAGGTGCCATCAAGTTGGTACCGACCCATAGTGACCTTATGCACAGCAGAATGAAACACTGCCTGATCCTGGGGCAACCTTACTACTGTTGCCATGCTTGAGTCCTTCAACGTTGCCACTTGCCCAATCTATCTCGTTGGGGGTCTTCCTATTTTTCTCTGACCCTCCACCTTATCAAACATGATATCCTTCTCCAGTGACTGGTCCCTCCTGACAATATGTCCTAAGTATGAGACATGAAGTTTGGCCATCTTGGCCTCCAAGGAGCACTCTGGCTGCACTTCTTCCAAAACGGAATATTGGTTCTTTTGGCAGCCCATGGCACCTTCAATATTCTTCTCCAACATAATAACTCAAAGGCATCAATTCTTCTACAGTCTTCCTTATTTACTGTCCAGCTTTCACATGCATATGAGGTTATTGAAAATACCATGGTTTGGGTCAGGTGCACCTTAGTCCTCAAGCTGACATCTCTGCTCTTCAACACTTTAAAACGTTCTTGTGAAGCACATTTGCCTAATGCAATACATCCTTTGATTTCTTGATTGCTGCTTCCATGAGTGTTGATAGTTGATCCAAGAAGAATGAAGTCCTTGACAACTTCAATCTTTTCTCCCTTAATACGAATGGTGTTTATTGGTCTAGTGGTGACAATTTTTGTTTTCTTGACCTTGAGATGTAATCCATACGTAAGGCTGTGCTCTTTGATCTTCATCAGTAAATGTTTTAAGTACTTTTCATTTTCAGCAAGCAAGGTTGTATCATTTGCATATGACAAGTTGTTAATGAATCTTCCTCCAATCCTGATGCCATGTTTTTCTTCATATAACCCAGCTTCTCATATTACTTGCTCAGCATACAGGTTGCATAAGTATGGTGAAAGAATACAACCTTGTCGCACACCTTTTTAAATTTTAAAACATTCAGTGTTCCCATGTTCTGTTCGAACAACTGCTTCTTGGTCCATGTACAAATTCCCCATGAGAACAATTAAGTGTTACAGAATACTCATACTTCACAATATTGTCCATAGTTTGTCATGATCCACACAATCGAAAGCCTTTGTATAGTCAATAAAGCATAGGTAACATCTTTCTGATATTCTCTGCTTTCAGCCAAGACCCATTGGACATCAGCAATGATACCTCCCGTTCCACGGCCTCTTCTGAATCCGGCTTGAACCTCTGGAAGTTCTCTATCAATGTATGATTATAGCCGTTTCTGTATCACCTTTAGCAAAACTTTACTCTCATGGAATATCAAAGAGATTGTCCAATGATTTCCACATTCCGTTGGGTCACCTCTCTTTGGAATGGGCACAAATATAGATCTCTTCCAATCAGTCAGCCAGATAGTTGTCTTCCAAATTTCTCTTGGCATAGATGAGTGAGTGCCTCCTGTGCTGCCTTCACTTTCTTGAAAGATTTCAATTTTCATCCCTTCAATTCCTGGTGCCTTGTTCTTTGCCAATTCCCTCAATGCACCTTGGACTTCCTCTTTCAGTATCATTGGCTCTTGATCATATGCTACTTTTTGAAATGGTTGAATATGAACCATTTCCTTTCGGTACAGTGACTCTGTGTATTCATTCCATCTTCTCTTGAAGCTTTCTGTATCATTCAATAATTTGCCCAGAGAATCTTTCAATAAGCTAGAATGTTGTTGTTGTTGTTGTTACGTGCCGTCGAGTTGATTCTGACCCATAGTGACCCTGTACAGGGTTTCTGAGCCTGTAAATCTTTACAGGAGCAGAGCGCCTCATCTTTCTCCCACAGAACAGCTGGTAGTTTCGAACTGCTGACCTTGCAGTTCACAGCCCAATTCATAATAGACTGTCTTAAATTGAGGATTGAGTTAATGGAATATAAGGTAATCACAACAGTGAGGTTGGGGTAGGGCATTTAGTTTGGGTTTTGGGGAGGGCAATACAAGAAGGTGAGGAGGCGAAAGAACAAGATAGGGGAATACTGAGACAGCTTTGCATTGCCTAAGTGGGACAGAAGTAAATAGTGATGCATGCTTAACCTTGGAACAACAGTGCTCTGTGACACAGGGATCTACGCATAGTTTGAAGAGGGAAAATAATACTAAACTGCTTAACTGTCTTATTAACACTGGTTTCACTTGCCTACTATTGTAAAATACGCACTTGAATGGGATAGAAAGGAAACATGATTAAAGAAAACTTGTAAGCCCATCTTCAGCCTATAACTAAAACAGGTTCTGGAACCTACACAGTGAAATAGGTCTTTTGCGGACGCTTTGCAAAGTATAGGACCTTAGGTGGAATCCTGAGTCCCATCCAGAATCTTATGAGGTGGGATAAGCAGACCAGCCTGAAATAGCTAGAGCAACAGAAGATACATCTTCAAAGAAATATCATCAGGAAAATCCAAAACAAAAATGTCATCATGACTGGATACTATAAGAATAAGCAAGCTGTTTGCCAGAAAGCCATCATGGCAAGCAATCAAGTTCCTTCAGGACAAACTTTCCTCTAAGACTGAAACTTACACACATGTAAGCCTGCTGGTGACCACATTAGTCTACTTGTGAGTGGAAGAGGGGGAAAGGAAGCAATGAAGAAATGGGCAGAGTTCAACCACAATCCATTGACATGGAGATGAGAGAGAGAAGAGGAGGGCTGGTTGCTCCAAAGTGTGGTGAGACCTGGGGACACTTGAGCCCATTGACAAGGATATAGTCACAGAGGGCTAGAGCTGAGAGTGAAGCATCCAGCTGATATAAAGTGAGGGGAGATGCACAAGAACACCCAAACTTGCAGACATTCCCCATTTGACCTAGCCTCGATGGCTTGATAATCAGAATCCAACTAGAGGAAGATTACAAAAAAAAGAAAAAAATTTTTTTATAAAGGAAACAAGGGTAAATTGCTACCATATGATGAACCTGACCTATACTCATGGAGGCAGTAACTCTAAATACGAACAGAGAGGAAAGGAGTCTTCACATCAATGCTATCCCACTGTACACAGGGTAGACAGGGACAGACAATGTAGACAACTTAGATATTGGCTACGTAAAATGTGGGAGCGATAAAGGCATGAAGTGACTGGCTTACAAGATTTCAAGAAGGAATTTAGTTTAAGAATATGAAGGCGGGGAGGGGGGAGAAAGAGTCCCAACTGAATAGTTGTCCTCTTGTCTAGATTGGTCTGGTGAAAAGAGATGGGGATAAGATTTGTATGATTCAGTAGTCAATATATGTTATCATGTCACAATTGTAAAGGTAGAAGTTTTGCAACAAAAACAGGGGAATGGTTAATCTTACAGTCCAGAAAAAGAAGACCCTAGGACCATCAAGAGAGAAGAGTTACAAACAGAATGCAGGACCTTATCCAGAGAAGCAGTGACGCAGAGATGGGGTCATGGATGGGAAGTGGCTGAGGACTCTAGATTCATGGGAAGAGAGGAATTAAGAGCTGGTGGCCAGGAGGCAGACTTGAAGAATGTGCCCTTTAGTGGTGTAAATTATTATATATGCCTGAGTGTTTTTTGTTTCTTTTTTTAAAAAAAAGCTAAAGTGAGTAGAGATAAATACTGTTAACTGATGGTACATGGAGTGGATTATAATCATTGTAATGAAACAAGGTATATGATTTGTTGAATGTAAAACTAATGATCTGATCTGTAAACTTTCACTCAATCCACAATAAAAACCTTAAAACAAAAAAATATAAAATAAAATTTAAAAAAACAAAGAATATATGAAACCCAATCAAAAAATCTTCTCTAACTAGACTACAAAAACGTCTCCACTCCAAATTCAAAACATTCACTCAAACCAGAATGATTTATATATTGTTCTCCCAAACCCCTAATTTGGATTGCTTTTTACTTACTCTCTCATACCATTCTACATCTTTGAAAGGGCATTCTTGCTCCTTATAATCTAAATTTTCCTCATTATTATAGCATCCAGATCAAAGTACCCAAGGCTATTTAAGAGCTAGTAGTGATCTCTGTGTCCTCTGGAATTTATCACTTACTTAACTGCCTGTTAGAAGTTCTTTACATAGAAGCTCTCAGCAACTCAAATCACAGTTGTGCTTTGCAATTTGCCTTTTCACAAAAGTAAATCTTTTCTCCCAGTTTAGAACATAAATTATTTGAGGGCAGGTACTGTAGTATGTTAAGGAGCTCTGGTAGCATAGTGGTTACGAGTCGGGCTGCCAACCTCAAGGTCAGCAGTTCGAAACTACCAGTGGTTCCACAGGAGAAAGATGAGGCGTTCTGCTCCTGTAAAGATTTACAGCCTCAGAAATCCTGTGCAGGGTCACTATGAATCAGAACAACTCCATGGTACTTAACAACAACAACTGTAGTATGTTGATGCTGTAAGCAATATAGTGACAAGTATCAATAAATCATGAATGAATGAATGAATGAGGGAAACACCTGCTGCAAAGCTAGCATCTGTGCTACTTTCTCATGGAGAAAGAAGCCCTTCTAAATGGAGTGCCTAGCTTTGTTCTGTCCTAGTAATGGCAGCATTTAACATTATGCCAAATTATGTTCCATTCCATCTAGGCCTATTTGTACCAATATCCCCATTTACTGTGTGAAAAAAGGGTATCATCCTTGCATCTTGGAATTTATTCAGGGGCTTTTTTGTGTGAAAAAGAATGTAAAAACTAATATTTTCCATATAAAACAGTTTTGAAGGCTTTTTGTAACACATTGCCAGTTAGAAGCACCATGTAAAACATGCCAAGTGGTACATAATTAGTACAATGAATAAAAGATAACCATGTAAGCACTGAAGGCAGCATGTTAATGGATTTTATGATTATAGCTATTATTCACATTGAGCACCAAATGCCTCGAGACTATGTAATTCACATGGAATATTTTTTGCATTCTCAATTGCCAATAAAGTTGTGAATTTAATAATTCCTGTCAAAGGCCTATATTTCTTACTTACTTTTCCAAGAGCTGGAACAATTAGGTTGATTGAAATCCATATTTTACCACTCAAGTGCATTCTTTTAGTACTGTGAGGATTACAACATTGCATAAGATTTCAAGTCACATGATCCTACAGAAGAATGCTATAGAACCCAAATCTAGAGCAGCAGTTATGAACCAGGAGCAATTTTGGTCCCCAGAGGACAATTGGCAATGTCTAGAGACATTTTTGTTATCACAGTTGGGTAGGGGCTGCTACTGACATTTAGTGGATAGAGATTCGATTGTTGATAAATCTCCTAAGCACACAGGGCAGCTGCTAACAACAAAGATTTATCGAGAATAGTGTTGAGGCAGAGAAACCCTGATCTCGACCAAATTGCTTCTTTTTCAGGTTATTTTACTTATAAAGCAAAGTTATTAAGAAATTGCAATGTCACTTCAATTTAAATCCATTTATTAGATAATGGAAGCAAGAATAGATTTATAAGACAGTGATAACTAAGTTTCATGCAAAACTTAAAGTTAGAAATGTTTTATTGTAAGTAGGGCAAATCACGTCATCACACAATGTGGAATTAAAAACCGCAGTTTAAGTTTTGCCTTGATTCTTTCAAAATGACTTTTTGTTATCACATTTGAGATCACATGGCATATTTTGAAACCCACTGCTCTACCAGGCCAGAGACTGTTTTATTGTTACTACTAACATTAGAATCCTTCCAATGTGTTCCAACAAAATGATTTCCAAACCTCTTGCACTTTCTTTCTGAACTTACAACAGTCTTTTCATCTCTACATGCATCTTCCAGTCATCAGTAAGTGCTCTTAGTCTGACTTAATGCTTTCAGTGGGTCTAAAGTACACAAATGTAGACAGAGCACCTGCTCCATTCTGTAGCCAGAAGGATTCCTGATGAAGGGGAAGCTCACAGAGTGATGAGCAGTACTTATCTTTCTAACTGAAATTCACTAGAGCCCTTTCAATAAAAAGAGTCACATATTGTTCCCACAATAAGAAGTGATATTTTTCCTGAAAGCTGAACAAAAAAACAGATAAGTAGAGTCATCTGTTTCCATTTTATGTTTCATTAGTAGCAAAATTCCTTAATGTTTACTTCAATACAATTTTTAGAAAAAAGTAAAAGGAGAAATATAGTAAAAACCTTGTGCATCATGACTCACCATTCACATATGAGTATTATTAATAACAGTAACTGATGGAAACAGGTAAGAAAACACTTCATGATGTAAGGAAATCATTTTTACTTTATTTCTAAATATGAACTGTTTATAAAATATAAAATAAGTTCTTGTATTTCTTCTCTGTTGATAATAATAATGAAATAACTGTCACACTAATAACATGTTAACTTGTGCCTCAGTTCTAGATAAAATTCTAGATTTATTTCTGAAGCATCTGTTCCTGGGATGCATATTGTATTTAATGGACAGGGAATATGGTACCATGAAGGAATTATGAAACAATTATATTTCCATATAACAAATGACAAAATAATAATATAATTAAAAGGGTTGTTGTTGTTGTTGTTAAGTGCCATTGAGTCAGTTCCAACTCATAGTGATGCTGTATAAGGTTTCCAAGGAGTGTCTGGTGCCTTTGAACCATTAACATTGAGTTAGTAGTCTCATGCTCATCCTACAGTGCCACACCTGGACTCCAATTAAGAGGGTAGTGGTTATGTGCCGTGGAGTCAATTCCGGTTCATAGCAACCCTGTACAAGGTACCCGAGGTTGTAAATCTTTATGGGAGCAGAAAGCCTCATCTTCCTCCTGCGCAACAGCTGGTAGTTTCGAACTGCTGACTTCGAGGTTTGCAGCCCGATTTGTAACCACTACACTACCAGAGCTCCTTAATTAAGAGGGTAGAATAGAGCAATTTTCCGAAAATCAAGATAATGATAGCTTCTGGATGCAAATTTTGATGAATCCTCAGATGCTGACAGTTGCTAATAAAGAGAATGAGATATCTTACTAGTACCTAGTCAAAGACAGACCCATGAATGTTGTCATTGTTAAGTACCGTTGTGCCATTAAGCCATCTCCGACCCCATGTACGGTTTCCGAGGAATGGCTAATAAGTTTGAACAGTTAACCTTGTTATTACCTGTCCAATGCTAATCTTTCAGCACCACACCAGGACTTATAAGTATTAGTAAAATGATTTTATTGATGCTTACTTCCGTAAGCAGAACAAGGCGCTATTACATGGTTTAAAATCAGGAAATTTGTATGCCCATGTTATAGCCTTTCACCATACTAATTTAGTCTATGGGAATACTGTTGTGGCGCTGTAGGGTAAGCACTGGTCTGTCAGCTGCAGGGTCAGCAGTTCAAACCACCAGCCCAGCCACTCTTCAGAAACAACATACAGATTTCTGAGATATGGCTGGTCAATGACACTTAGAAACAACATTCAATCTAAATGCTGAGCAAATGACTTCAGAAGCTAGACTATATAAAGAGAAATAGGGCATCAGGATTGGAGGAAGACTCGTTAATAACCTGCTGTATGTTGATGACACAACTTTCCTTGCTGAAAGTAAAGAATACTTGAAGCACTTGCTCATCAAGATCAAAACTTTAGCTTTCAGTATGGATTACAACTCAATATAAAGAAAGCAAAAATCCTCACAACTGAACCAATAAACAGTACCATAATAAACAAAAAAAAGACTGAAGTTACCAAGGATTTTATTTTACTTGGATCCACAATCAATGCTTATAGAAGCAGCAGTCAAGACAGTAAATAATACATTAGTTAGTAAAATCTGCTTCAAAAGACATCTTTAAAGTGTTAAAGAGTAAAGATGTCACTTTGAGAAAGAAGATACACCTGACTGGAGCTATGGTATTTTCAATTGCCTCATATGCATGAGAAAACTGAACAATGAATAAGGAAAACAGGAGAAGGATTGATGCATTTGAATTATGGTGTTGGCGAAGAATATTGAAAGTACCATGGACCACCAGAAGAACAAAGAAGTCAATCTCGGAAGAAGTATAGTCAGAATGCTCCCTAGAAGTGAGGATGGTGAGATCTCATCTCAAATACTTTGGCCATGTTATCACGTGTGATCAGTCCCTTGAAGAGGGACTTGGTAGAGTGGAGGGTCATAGATAAAGAGGGAGACCCCCAACAAGTTGGATTGATTCAGTATCTACAACAATAGACTCATACATAAAAATTTTAAGGGTAGTGTAGGAATGGGTGTTTTTTCATTCTATTTTCGTAGGTTCGCTATGAGTCAGAACAGACTTGAAAGCACATAACAAATTCTGTTATAACAGTTCAAATTGCTAAAGCAACTTCAGAAAATTCAGAGACCTTGGAATTTCACATGGAAATAATAAATATAATAAAATCAAGTAATGTCCATACTGTGCTATAGTTGAAATATGCTACTTAAAAACATATTTAAAAGACATGTTTTTAAGACTTTTAACTTTAGGGAAAGGGTCCAAAACACTTTTCTGCTCCTATATAAAATTGCATATTCAAATTAATATGCATAGTTTAGGAGGCCAAGATATTTCTATCTGACATAAAAGGAGTGAAATAAAAATGGGCAGATTGATGACATTGAATGCCACCCTTCAGTAATTTATAAGTTCTTGCCCAACAAGTTTTCAGCTATAGAGTCCTGGTGGTACAACAATTAAGCACTCAGTTAGTAACTAAAATGGTGGTGCAAACCCACCCAATAGCTTTTAGGAGAAAGCATCAATGATCTGCTACCATAACATTATAACTAAGAAAACCCTATGTGGCTGTTCTACTCTGTCACATGGGGTCACTATGAGTCTAAATGAACTCAAGAAAAATACAAGAGATGAAATGAAAAAGCTACAGATGAAAATTCTAGAATCTTGAACTTCAGATTAAAGGTTAGAGAAGTGAATTGTGGGCTTTCTAGGAGGAGAAGCTGAACTGACTGATGAATGGTTGACTTGACATCTTACTCTGATTTCTCAGCAGAAATTATGCAGGCACACATAACAAAATGACAGCAACCAATTTATATCTATCAATAATTATACTGAATGTAAATGGATTAAGTGTACCTGTGAAGAGACAGAGGAGAATGTATAAGAAAACAGGATGCTTCAATATTCTGTCTGCAGGAGACACAACAAAAAGATAGAAACAGCCTAAATACCCATCAACAGAAGAATGGTTTCATTTTGGTATATACACATAATGGAATATTATGAAACATTGAAGAAAAAGGATGAATCTGAAACACCTTACTCCATGAATGAACCTAGAGGACATTACATTGAGTGAAATTAGTAAATCACAAAAGGACAAATATTATTTGAGACCAATAATATAAAAAGTTAAGGAAAGTTTTTGTTGATACAAGAACTACTGTATGATGGTCATGGAAGGAAGGGAGGAGGAAAAACTATTCATGGGCTAAAAGGTAAACACAAGTTTACATGGATAAGAGGGTAGGCAATATACAACAAGAAGGAGGTTAACAAATGAAAAATGAAAGTAGCAGAGACATGGAAGAATGCAATAGTTAAAGCGAATAGAAATAAATAGTGTTAACTGTTAGTACATGAAACGGATGACAATCATTGTAAAAAACTGAATGAAAACTTTCACACAATTAATAATAAAAAGTTTTTCTTATAAAAAGCAAGAGTGGCAATATTTATCTTTGATAAAATAGACTTTTAGGCAAAAAACAGCATAAGAGACAAAGAAGAACATTATCTCATGATTAAAGAGTCAATTGAACAAGACCACATAATCATAATAAATATTTATGCTCCCAGTGAAAGAGTCCCAAAGTACATAAATCAAACACTAATAGAATTAAAGAAAAAAATAATTCTACTAGCTCTGGTAGTGTAGTGGTTATGAATCGGGCTGCAAACCGCAAAGTCAGCAGTTTGAAACTACCAGCTGCTCCACGGGAGAAAGATGAGGGTTTCTGCTCCCGTAAAGATTTACAGCTTCAGAAACCCTGTTCAGGGTCGCTATGGGTCGGAACTGACTCGATGGCACTTAACAACAACAACACAATAATAGTAGTAAATTTTAATACACCGCTTTTAATAAAGGATAGAACAACCAGAAAGAAACTCAACAGAGACACAGAACTAAAAAACAAAAACAACCAGCTTAACCCCATAAGTTTATACAGAGCATTCAACCCAAAACCAGTACAATTCTTTTCCAGTGTACATGGAACATTCTCCAGAACAGAAAATGTGCAAGTCCATTAAGTAACCCTCAATTAATTTAAAAATAAAACATCAAAATACTACAAAGCATCTTTTCAGATCACAATGTTATAAAATTAGAAAACAATAGGAAGATAAAACACATGGAAATTGAATAATACCCTGCTTAACAGCTACGGGGCAATAGAAAAAAAATTTTAAAGAATTTTTTTTTAATTCCATGAATCAAATTAGGATTCAAACAAAACATACCAAAAGTTTTGGAGAATAGCAAAAGCACTGCTTAGAGGAAATTTATATCAATAAATCTAAATATTCAAAATAAAAAAGAACCCAAACCATTCACAAAACGTATCCAACAATTAGATAAAGAGCAACTAAGTAAACCTACTGCTACAAAAAGAAAAGAAATAGTACAGATTAGAGCAGAAATAAATGAATTAGAAAATAGAAAGACAATTGAAGGAAAAATACAGGAAGTTGAGTCTTTGAAAGGATTAATAAAATTGACAAAACACTGGAAAATCTAACAAAAGGAAACAAGAAGATGCAAATAACACGCATAAGACATTATAATAGGCGACATCACAATAGAGCCAACAGAAATGAAAAGATATTAATGGAACACTATGAAGAATTGTGCTTCAATAAATTTGAAAATCTAGAAGAAATGGATTTTTAGAAAAAACACAATCACCTAAACTAACACAGAATTAAGTAGAAAACTTAAACAAACCTTTAACAAAAGAAAAAAATGATCGTGCAATTTTAGAACTCTCAACAAAAAAATGCCTATGCAAAGACGAGTTTATTGGTGAATTCTACCAAATATTCAGAAAACAACTGATATAAATTTTACTCAAACTATTCCAGAACATTGAAGTGGATGGAAAACTCCAAAATAAATTTTATGAAGTGAGCATACTAAGCTCACTTAGCATAAAACCATGCTAAGACATCACTAAAAAAAGAAAATTATAGATTAACATTCCTCATAAAGATAAATGCAAAAATTCTCAACAAACTACTAGCCAATAGAGCTCAACAACATATCAAAAACATAATAGTCCATGACCAAGTGGGATTCATACCACAGATGCAAGGATGGTTCAACAACAAAAGTTAATAATTAATATAATATTGTTAAGTTCCATCAAGTTGGATCCAACTCATAGCGACACAGTATAGGGTCTCCAAGGAGCAGCTGATGGGTTTGAATATCTTATCTTGTAGTTCACAGTCCAGTACTCATACAACACTACACTAGGAGTATCAGTGTAACACAACATATAAATAAAACAAAGGAAAAGCAGTACATAATCATATCGAGTAATGCAAAAAAGGAATTTGACAAAATCCAACATCCCTTCTGGATAAAAACACTCACTCAACAAGTAGGAATTGAAGGGAATTTCCACAACATAATTAAGAGTATATATACAAATCCAGAGCACAGCCTTCAGTATGGATTGCATCTCAATGTAAAGAAAACAAAAATCCTCACCACTGGACCAATAAGCAACATTCTTATCAACAGAGAAAAGATTGAAGCTGTCAAGGACTTCATTCTACTTGGGTCAACTATCAACACTCAAAGAAGCAGCAGTCAAGAAATCAAATTACATATTGCATTAGGCAAATCTGTTGCACAGACCTTTTTAAAGTGTTGAAGAGCAAAGATGTCAGCTTGAAGACTAAGGTGTACCTGACCCAAGTCATGGTGTTTTCAAAAACCTCATATGTATGCTAAAGCTGGACAATGAATTAGGAAGACCGCAGAAGAATTGATGTTTTTGAGTTGTGGTGCTGGAAGAAAATATTGAAAGTGCCATGGACTGCCAAAAGAACCAACAGATATGTGTTGGAAGAGGTGTAGCCAGAGTGCTCTTTGGAGGCCAGGATGGCCAAACTTCTCTCTCATACTTTGTACATAGTGTTAGGATGGACCACTCAGTGGAGAAGTATATCATGTTTGGTAGGGTGGATGGTCAGAGAAAAAGAGGAAGACCCCCAGTGAGATGGATTGGCAAAGTGGTAGCATCAATGGGCTCAAGGGTGGCAACAACAGTGAGGTTGGCTGAGGATCAGGCCATGTTTCGTTCTTCTATTCATAAGGTCGCTATGAGTTGGCACCAACTCTGTGGCACCTAACAACAACAACAACATAAAAATCCAATAGCTAACATTTCTCTTAATGGAGAGAAACTTAGAACATTCCCTTTGGGAACAGGAACCAGGCAAGGATGCCCATTTTCATCAGTCCTATTCAATACTGTGTAGGAACTACTAGCCATAGCTGTAAGGCAAAAAGGGAAATTGTAGGCATCAATACAGGGTCACTATGGATCAGAACCAACTCGACAGCACTAAACAACAACAACAACAATATTGGAAAGAAGGATAATGCACTGAACTGCAAAGTCAATTTGAGCCACAAGGTCAGTGATTCAAATCCACCAGCAGCTCCTTGGAATCCCTATACAGGGTCTCTATGAGTCGGACTAACTCAACAACACTTAACAACAACAACAAATTGATAAAGAGTTAATAAAACCCTTTCTATTTGCCACACACATATATATAGCATATATATATACCCATATATAGAAAATCCCAACACTTAGCAAGAAAATTACTGCAATTTCTTTAAAATTTCAGTACAATTGCAGGGTACAAGATCAATATACAACAATCAGTTAGGTTCACTTATATTAATAAAGGCAGCTCTGAAAAGGAAATTAGGAAAAAAATGATTTAAATAGCTAACCAAAAAATGAAATTGTTGGTGTTGTTAAGTGTCATTGAGTCAGTACTGACTCATAGCAACCCTATGCACAACAAAACGAAACACTGCCTGGTCGTGGGCCAACCTCACTATTGTTGCCACGCTTGAGCCTATTGATGCTGCCACTTGGCCAATCCATCATGTTGGGGGTCTTCCTCTTTTTCTCTGACCCTCCACCTTACCAAACATGATATCCTTCTCCAGCGACTGGTCTCTCCTGACAATATGTCCGAAGTATGAAAGATAAGTTTGGCCATCCTGGCCTCCAAGGAGCACTCTGGATACACTTCTTCCAAGATAGATCTGTTGGTTCATTTGGAAGCCCATGGCACTTTCAATATTCCTCTTCAACACCATAAATCAACTGCATCAGTTCTTATACAGTCTTCCTTATTCACTATCCAGCTTTCACATGCATATGAGGTTATTGAACATACCATGGCTTGAGTTCTGGTTTTGGAAGCAGCAGAAGCAGAGTCAGGTAGGACAGGCTCCATGGGAAATGACTGAAAACCCAGAGAAGCTGCTTTCATGGAACAGCCCCAGAGCTCTGGATCAAGCATAAGGTGCAGGGTGTCAGTTTCCTGCACCCACCAGTGGAAAAAATCACTGTATAAAGGAAAATATTCCAGTTTAGGAATTGATTGAGACACAAGACTCCCTCTGTGGCCACCCCTCTAGGGCTGAGTTCAGAGGGTGGGGACACAGCTGGACTGGCACAGTGAACCAGTGCTTAAACCAGCACAGCAACATTTGGTTAAGGAAGTATGGGGGGAATTCTACACCATTTATCCTCCTCTTCCCTGTTGCACCTTCTCTGTCCAATGGGACATATTGTGGCAGATGGGTGCCCACCCCCAAAAGGGTCCAGCATTGAGCCCACAGTTTTCCCACGGCACAGAGAGGAAGAGCCCCATTGGCCTCACAGGCATTTCTTTGGCTCATGACATCTGACTCTGGGACCTAGCCCTAAAATTAACTAGTGCAGGACCCTTTACTCCTGCTTACCCAGCAAGAAAAAAGGAGGTCTGGCCAGAGAGACACCATATGAACACTCTGTAAAACCACAACATAAAAAGATGCAACTATTTCAAGAATTACGCTGTGCACATGCAGATCCCTAACTGACCTTCAGTGACATAAATAGTAGACAATCTCCCATTAACTTCTCAATATCTATCTGCACACCTCTATGGTGGTGACTAGAGGAGGGGCCTGAGCAAGTGGACACCCCCATCCACTGCTGGAAGTTTCTATAGTGCATGCATACTACCTGTGCAGCAAAGGCAACTGGCCAGTTGGCTATGGTTTTATTTTTGTTTTAGAGTGATGGTTTTTGTCATTGCTTTGATATTGCTTTTGGTTTTGGTCCTTTTGATCACACTTTTTTCCCTGAAGGTGGGAGCTTTTTCTCACTACATTACTCAAGAAGAGACAACAATCATGGTCATACAGCCAAGATACAAGCATACCCCATAATATTGCACCATCGAGACAAGAGCCAATAACAGCTGCTAGGCATTACATGTGAAAATGGAAGCCTATCTCATGATCATATCTACCAGAAGACACTCAGTAAGCTTAACAACACAGAAACAAACATCCACTTAATTATTAAAAACCCACCTAACTACTGAAAATGACAAAGAAAACAGAATTCTACTAGAAGAAGAAAGAGGAAAAAAAAGTAACCCACTACAATTTGATGAAGTTTACCTATACTTATGGATGTAGTAGCTCAAAAAAGAGAACAAATCATTACAGCAAGGATCACTCCTACCCCCTCTGTACACAGGGTTGACAGGGATGGGCAACTTAGACATTGGCTACCCAAATGGGGGCGGGGTAGCATTATAAAGGCAAGAAGTGACTGGCTTACAAGCTTTCAAGACGAAGCCTAGTTCCAGACCAGGTGGGGGAAGGTAGAATCTCCACTGAATGGTTTCCAATTGGTTGGGATGGGGATAATGAAAGGAGATGGGGATAAGACACTTGTGGTGCAATAGTGAATAATCGCTATCAGGAATGACTGTGAGGATCGAAAATATAAAGATAGATGTTTTGTAAAAAAAAGGAGAGGAGTGATTGATTTTGCAATTCCAGGAGCAGAGGTCCCTGGGACCATCAAGTGAGAAGAGCGGAGTGCACTGCTTTTCTACCCAGAAAAGCAGTGACGGCAGAAATGGAGGCAGAGACGATGACATCGACAGATGGAGTGTCTGGGGACACTGGACTCAGGGAGGTCGAGGGACTGTGTGCTGATGGCCTGGGGGCAGGTCTGTGGGGTGTAACCTTTGGTTGTTTGATGATGCATGGAGGGGATTGTAATCATTGCAATGAAATGTATTACAACAGGATGAATGTAAAACATTCTCCCATGCACACCCACATAATT
>NW_006408720.1:3135630-3156987 GCF_000296735.1 Chrysochloris asiatica | reverse complement strand
AATACAACCCTGTTGCACACCTTTCTTAATTTTAAAACATTTGGTGTTCCCATGTTCTGTTCAAACAATTGCCTTTTGGTCCAGGTACAGACTCCTCATGAGCACAATTAAGTGTTCAGGAATATTCATACTTCACAATGTTGTCCATAGTTTGTCATGATCCACACAATTGAAAGTCTTTGCATAGTCAATAAAGCACAGGTAAACATCTTTCTCGTACTCTCTGCTTTCAACCAAGTTCCGTCAGACATCAGCAATGATATCCCTCCTTCCATGGCTTCTTCTGAATCCGGCTTGAATTTCTAGAAGTTCTCTGTCAATGTATGTTTGCAGCCATTTCTGTATTACCTTTAGTAAAACTTTACTCTCATGGGATATCAAAGATATCATCCGATGATTTCCACAGTCTGTTGGATCACTTCTCTTTGGAATGGGCACAAATATGGATCGGCAGTTCAAAACTACCAGCTGTTCCATGGGAGAAACATGAGGCTTTCTGCTCCCATAAAGATTTGCAACTTCGGAAACCGTGTATAGGGTCACTATGAGTCAGAACTGACTCCATTGTACTTAACAACAGCAAAGTATAGGAAGACTTAACATTGTGAAAATGTCAACACTACCCAAAGTAATCCATAAACATAACCCAATTCCTAGCCACAGAGGACTAGAACTGAGAGTGAAGCATCCAACTAATATAAAGAAGAATGCCCAAACTTGCAGACAGTACCCATTTGACCTAACTTCGATGGCTTGATGATCAGAACTCGACTAAAGCAAGATAAAAATTTTTGTTAAAGGAAACAAGTGTAAATTTCTACAATTTGATGAACTTGACCTATATTTATGGATGTAGTAGCTCAAAATACCAACTTAAAGGGAAGGAATCTTCACATCAAGGATCAATCCTACACTTCTGCACACAGGGTTGATAGAGACAGGCAACTTAGATATGGCTACATAAAATGGGGGATGCCAATAAAGGCACAAAGTGACTGGCTTACAAGTTGTCAAGAAGTTTAGTTTCAGAGTGTGTGGGGGAAGGTAGAACCCTCACTGAATAGTGTTCATCTTCTCTAGACAGGTCTGGTGAAAGGAGATAGGAATACAATTCTTATGATTCAAAAGTGAGTAATTGTTATCATGACCAATTGTGATTGTCACAACTGTAAAGGGAGAAGTAGTTAATTTTACAGTCTAGGAACAGATGGCCCTAGGACCATCAAGGGAGAAGAGCACGAGCGGAGTGTGGGACCCTATCCAGAGAAGCATCAACACCAGAGATTGAGGCAAAGATGATGACATAGAGAGATAGAGCAGCTGAGGACTCCAGACTCATGAAAAGAGAAAGGATGTATGTTTGCAGCCAGGAGGCAAACTTGCCAAATGTGCCCTTCATTTGGTTGTTTAAATGATTATATATTCCTGAGAGTTTTTGTGTACATTAAAACAACAACAACAAAAACAAAAACACAGAGGGAATAGAAGCAAATACTGTTGAATGATGATGCATGGAGGGGATTATAATCATTGCATTGAAATGAAATATGATAGGATACGTGTAAAACCGATGTCTCTCATGTAAACTATCACTCAATTCACAATAAAAGCTTTATATATATATATATACACACACACACAATTCCAATCCAGATTCCAACATCATTCATTAAAGAGGTGGAAGAAATGATCACTAACTTGATATGGAAAGAAAACAGACCTTAAATAAGCAAATCACTACTTAAGAAGAACAACAAAATTGAAGGTCTCTAACATCCTGATCTCAAAATTTACTACACAGCCACACTGGTTGAAACAGTCTACTACTGGAACAATGCACAGATACACAGATCAATGGAATAGAATTGAGAACTCAGAAATCAATTCATCCCCATACAGTCAGCTGATCTTTGACAAATAGTCAAAAACTATTAAATGGAGAAAAGATGATCTCATCAACAAGTGTTGCTGGCAAAACTGGAAATCCATTTGTAGAAAAAGAAACCCATATCTCACTCCATATACAAAAACAAACTCAAAGTGAATTGAAGACCTAAATGAAAACCCTAAAACTATAAAGATCATCAATGAAAAAATAGTGGCAAAATTAGAGGCTCTAATACATGGCATACACACACTATCTGACATTACTAAAAACTCACAAACAGTAGAAGACAAAATGGATGATTAGTTCTTGTTGTTTTTAGGTGCCATCGAGTTGGTCCAAACTCATAGCGACCCTATACACAATAGAATGAAACACTGCCTGATCCTGGGCCAACCTCACTATTGTTGCCACAGTTGAGCCCATTGATGCTGCCACTTTGTCAATCCATCTCGCTGGGGGTCTTCCTCTTTTTCTCTGACCCTCCATCCTACCAAACATGTTATCCTTCTCCAGTGACTGTTCCCTCCTGACAATATGTCCAAAGTATGAGAGACAAAGTTTCGCCATCCTGGGCTCCAAGGAGCACTCTGGCTGTACTTCTTCCAACTCAGATCTGTTGGTTCTTTTGAAAGACCATGACACTTTCAATATTCTCCTCCAACACCATAACTCAGAAGTATCAATTCTTCTACAGTCTTCCTTATTCACTGTCCAGCTTTTGCATGCATGAAGTTATTGAAAATACCATGGCTTGGGTCTTCCTAATAATCAGGCACTTGTGTGCATCAAAAGATTTTTCCTATAGTGAAAAGGGATCCAATATATTGGGAACATTTTTTTGGTAACAACATATCCTAGGCAAATGCTGCCATTTTGATCTAATATGGTTGATTGTTCTAAGGACTTCATAACTCTCATGTCTGTTGTTTGGATGAAAGTTGAGCCATAAGGGTGACTTTAGTTTCATAATTGAAGGGTGACTAAAGGCCATAGTTTTAGGGGTTCCACAAGTCTGTTTTAGACCAGTTTATGGTTATGAGTTTTTCCAAATTTTTGTCCTAGTCTATGCAGAATGTTATATTGTGATCCCTTTCAGAGTGGTCAGCAGTGATAGTCAGAACCCTAATCTGGCTTCAGGGTCATGGAGGCTGAAGTTCATGTCACCATTTGTCCTTCAGATTCATTGTCTTTGATTTTCTTCTTGAGCAAAATACTTCTAAAAAATCAAAGGTTACAATGAAGATACTGCAACTAAAATATAAGAGTACAAGAGAGATATAAGATTTGATGAAGACAATTAAGTAAATAATCCTAGGAAATATAAAATAGAGATGTGAAATTTATAAAAATGTAGACAAAAAAGTAAAATACACCATTAGAAAAAAGAAGTCCACAAAATTTTAATTCAAGACAACTTTCTTAATATAAAAATGTAAATTAAAATTAAAAGGATTCACTATGGATCAGAAAATACAGAATTTTTAACTCTCCAACAAATTCTAGAATGGGGGGAGGGCTTTCTAAGAAAAGAAGGACTTTTAGAAATGCAGAAAAATAGTTACCATTTCCTTCAAAAAAAAAAAAAAAATCCACTGGTCTCATATCGCTCATGTTGTTAAGTGTGTTGAGTCTATTCAAATACAAAGTGGCCCTGTATACGGTTTCTAAGAAGTGGCTGGTGGGTTTGAACAGATGATCTGTGGTAAGTAACATCTCTCATTTCTGGGAAAGTAGAGTAATGAATACAAAATGCTCCTTGGAGGAAGTCAATTACACAAGAAAAATTGTCCTGGTCAAACTGTCATTAGTTTAAAGACCAAGTGATATGTTTAATATGTATAACTTAGTAAATGAGATTCTCACTCCTTTTAGAGAAAGAACTAAAAAATAAATGGAGATACTATAGTAAAAACTACTGACAGAGAACACTGAATTATTTTAAATATATGATACAAGGTAGATTTTAACATTCTAAACTAACAAATTTCAAAAGGATCTCTCATGAGGAGAAAGTGTTGTAAACATCCATGAATTAGAACTTAGAATGTACAAAGTATGAATCTAGGAAAATCAGAAGTTGTCAAAGGTATAATGGCACACACCTTAGGCAAGTAAGCTGAAATGGACAGGAATTGGCCACTTTGAATCAAGAAATCATATGGTTTACTATGCTGGGAATGCCAAACTGAAGAGGAATGGTATTTTACTCATCCTCAAAAAGAGTATTTCAAGATCTGTCTTGAAGTACTAAGTTGTCTGTTATAAAATAATATCCATTCACATAGAAGGCAGATCAGTTAATACCACTACTATTCAAATTTATGCACCAACTACTAAAGTCAATGATGATGGAATTGAAGTATTCTGTCAATGTCTTCAGTCTGAAATTGACCAAACATGAAATAAAAATACACTAATAATTACTGGTGACCAGAGTGCCATAGTCAGAAACAAAGAGGAAGGATCAATAGTTGTAAAATATGACTTGGGGATAGAAATAATGCTGGAGAAATAATAGAATTCACATTATAGAATTTTGCAAGACCAGTGACTTATTCATTGCAAATGCCTTTTTAAACAATATGAAAAGTGACCATACATGTGCAAGACAATAGCATCAACCAAAACAAGGCTAAGGGCAGATTGCGGAACAGACAAGAAATTACCTATACATAAGTTCAGGCTGAAGCTGAAGAAAATTAAAACAAGTCCATGAGAGCCAAAATCTAACATTGAATATTTCTCACCTGAATTTAGAGACCATATCAAGAACATATTTGTTGAATCAGGCACTAATTACCAAAGATGGGACATGTTGTTGGATGACATAAGAACATCATATATGAAGAAAGCAAACAGTCATTAAAACTACAGAAAAGAAAGAAAAGACCAACATGACTGTCAGAAGAGACTTTGAACTTGCCATTGAGAATAGAGAATCTAAAGCAAATGAAAATATGAGGAAGTAATAGAGTTGAACAGAAAATTTTACAGGGCAGCTCAAGAAGACAAAGCCATGCAATGTGCAAAGACCTGGAGTTAGAAAGCCAAAAGGAAGAACAAATTCATCATTTCTCAAACTGAAAGAATGAAAGAAAAAATTCAAGCCCAGGATTGCAATGTTGAAGGATTCTGTGGGCAAAGTATTGAAAAATGTAGGAAGTATCAAAAGAAGATGGAAGGAATGCACAAGAGTCACTGTGTATTTAACGAGTGGCCGGTGTTGAACCATTTCAAAAGTTATGACATGATCAAGTGCTGACTATAATGAGGGAAGATGTCTAAACTGCACTGAAGACAATTATGAAAAACAAAGCTCCAGGAACTGATGGAATACAAATTGAAATGTTTCAACAAACTGATGCAGCTCAGGAAACACTCATCTATGGCAAGACATTTGGAAGACAGCTACTAGGCCAACCAATTGGAAGAGACTCGTGTTTGTGCCCATTTCAAAGAAAGATGACCCAAGAGAACACAGAAATCATCCAAAAGTATCATTAATATCATATGTAGTAAAATTTTTGCTGAAGATACTTCAAAAATTATTGCAGCAGTACATTGACTGGGAGCTGCCAGAAACACAAGTTGGATTTAGAAGAGGATATGTAATTTAAAATATCATTTGTTAGGTCAGGTGGATCTTGGCTTGAAAGCACAGTATACTAGAAAGATGTTTATTTGTACTTTATTGACTATGCAAAGGTGTTCAACTGTGTGGATTACAACAAACTATAGATAACATTGTGAAGAATAGGTATTCAAGAGGAATCTTCACATAGACAAGAGGTAATCATTTGAACAGAACAAGAAAATACTGAATGGCTTTAAATCAGGAAAAGTGTTCACCAGGGTTGTAATCTTTCACCATATTTTTCAATCTATATGCTGAGCACATAATTGGAGAGGATGATGTAAAGAGCAACGTGGCATCAAAGAGTGAAGGAAGAATCACTAAATACCAGGATATGCAGATGATACAACTTGTCTGCTAAAAGTGAAAAGGACTTGAAATACTTACTGATGAAGATCAAAGACTATAGCCTTCAATATGGATTGTACCTCAAAGTAAAGAAAATCCTCGCAAATGGACCAATAAATAACATCATGATAAATGGGGAAAAGACGAATGTTATTAAAGATTTTATCTTGCTTGGATGCACAATCAATACTCATGGAAACAGCAGTCAAGAAATCAAGCAATATATTGCATTAAGCAAATCTGATGCAAAAGTCTCCTTTGTTAAAGAGCAAAGATGTCAATTTGAGGACTAATGTGCTCCTGACCCAGAGGCATGGTTTTAATCACCTCATTTGCATGTAAAAGTTGGACAATGAATAAGGAAAACTGTAGAAGAATCAGTGCACTTGAATTAAGGTGGTGGTGAAGAATACTGAAAGTACCACGGACTGACAGGAGAACAAACAAATCTGTCTTGGAAGGACAGCAAAAATGTTCCTTAGAAGTGAGTCTGTTCAGACTTACATATCCTTTGAACATGTTGTCAGGAAGGACCAGTCTCTAGAGAACTGTATCATGCTTAGTAAAGGAGGGGTCAGCAAATAAAAAGACCCCCCAAAAAGATGGATTAACACAGTGGCAACAATAATAGGGTCAAACATAACAATAGTTGTGAGGATGGTTTAGGACAGGTAGTATTTCCTTCTGCTTCTATGGGTCCCTATGGGTTGGAAACAACTCAATATCACCTAATAACAAAAACAACAAACTGTAGAAATAGTAATGGAACTAATAGGAGTTGGGATATGAAACTATTGTTGTTGTTGTTGTCAGGTGCCATCGAGTCGGAACCGACTTATAGCGACTCCATGCACAGCAGAACGAAACAATGTTCGATCCTGGGCCAACCTCACCACCGCTGCCACCCCCGAGTCCATCAATGATGCCACCTGGCCGATCCATCTCATTGGAGGTCTTCCTCTTTTTCTCTGACCCTCCACCCTACCCAGCATGACATCCTTCTCCAACGATTGTTTCCTCCGGACTACATGTCCAAAGTAGGAGAGACGAAGCTTAGCCATCCTGGCCTCCAAGGAGCACTCTGGCTGCACTTCTTCCAAAACAGATCTATTGGTTCTTTTGGCAGTCCATGGCACTTTCATTATTCTCCTCCAACACCACAACTCAAAGGCATCAATTCTTCTACGATCCTCCTTATTCACTGTCCAGCTTTCGCATCCATATGAGGCTATTGAAACTAGAGAGCATGTAAAAAAGGATAAATGTGCTACTATCTTCCTCTTTTTATAACTTAAGATCAAAACATAGTTTAAGTATGATAAGTCAGATAGTAGGTATAGACTCAAAGTTATAAAAGCAAATACAAAAAAATAGTGATAGAAATCTGATAAAATAAAAATCAAATGACAGAAGGAAAGTAGGTGTGAGAATATCACATTATGCTATTTCTGTTGTTACTAGAAGAACAAAATAGTAACCACTGAAGAATTACTTTTATTACGTGAAATAATGTAATACTTAAAAAACTAAAACCAAATTGCAAAAATTCCAGATAATTAGAAGAATAAACACATACGGTTAAATAAACAAAGTAAGTGTATGCTTATCTCTATGTATGTAGACTAACCTTTTGTTGTTAGGTGCCTAAGAGTCAATTCTGACTCATAGCAATCCTGCACAGGGTTTCTGAGAAGCAGCTGGTAGATTTGAACCACCGACCTTATGGTTATCAGTCCAGTGCTTATCCTACAGCACCACACCAGGAGTCCATATACACTAACAGTGGAATGATAAACATGAAACCAATAATTAGATCATTGTTGTTGTTGTTGTTAAGTGCTGTCAAATCAGTTTTAACCCATAGCAATCCTGTATAGGGTTCCCGAGGACCAGCTAGTGAGCTTGAACCACCAACTTTGAGGTTCAAGCCAACTTTGCAGTCCAGTGCATTAACCCATAGTGCCACATCAAGTTTAAATTTTAACCAACAAAATAATTTAATAAATGGTGAACTCTGGTAGCATAGTGGTTGCAAATTGGGCTACAAACCTCAGGGACAGCAGTTCGAAACTGCCAGCTGTTCCACGGGACAAAGATGAGGCTTTCTACTCCCGTAAAGATTTACAGCCTTGGAAACCCTGTACAGGGTCGCTATGAGTCGGAACCGACTCCACGGCACATAACAACAACAACCATAGAATCAGTTCTGACTTACAATAACAACACTGTATACCACAGAACACTAAATGAACTGAATGAAGCACTCTCCAGTCCTTCATCATTCTCACAACCCAAAGTTACTCAAGTATAAAAAACAAGCAAATTGCTCTTAGTTACTGTTATGAATTGAACTGAGTCCCTCAAAAGACATGTTTAAGTCTTAATTCTATATCTATTAACATAACCTTGTTTGGAAATAAAATGTTTGAATGTGTTATCAGTTAAATGAACATGGGGATTAAGGTATAATACAATACTGGATCACGTTATGAGGAGTCATGGTGTGGTGCTATAAAATAAGCACTGGACTGCTAACTGCAAGGTCAGCTGTTCAAACCCTATACAGGGTTGCTGTAAGTTGGACTGACTCAATGACACTTAACCATACCAAACTGAATCAGGATGGGGCTTAATCCAATATTACTGAAAATACTATAGCCTTCAGTATGGATTGCACATCAATATTTGTTGTTGGTGGTGTTAAGTACCGTGGAGTCGGTTCTGACTCATAGTGACCCTTCACAGGGTTTCCGAGGCTGTAAATCTTTACAGGAGCTGAAAGCCTCATCTTTCTCCAGCGGAACGGCTGGTAGTTTTGAAATGCCGACCTTGAGGTTAGCATCCCAATTCGTAACCACTACTCTACCAGAGCAACTTGCATATCAATATATAAAGACGCTTTATTATAAAAAGGAATAGAGACACAGAGATACACATAGAGTGAAGATGGTAATGTGATGAGGGAGGCAGAGATTAAAGTGGTTTTATCTACAAGCCAATTATTTCCAGAAGCTAAGAAGAGGCAAATATGAATCTTCCCCTATAGCATTCAGAGAGAGGGTGTCTCTACAGACTCCTTGATTTCAGACCACTAGATTTCACAACTCTGAGAGAAAACGTTTCTGTTGTTTTTTTGCACCCACTTGATTTTTTTTTTTTTTTTTTTTTTTTTTGCTACTGCAGCACTAGGACCCCTGGTTAACTGTTCAAACTCACCTAGTGACTTCACAGGAGAAAGACCTGGTCATCTGTTACCCTAAAGATTACAGCTTAAAAAGTGGTTTGGAGCATTCTACTCTGAAATACATGGATTGCTGTGAGTTGAAATAGATTTGATGGGACCTAACAAAAATAGGGACACTAATAAATAGGACAGCTATAAAATCATAAAGAAATGAACAGCCTTTTAGGAACTTTGTGTGATGTCATTTAGTTACCTAAGAGTAGATAGATCCTCTTCCCTCTATAGTTCTAGCCATAGATTGGCCACAAAAACATTTTTGTTGTTGTTTTTTTTTTTTAATTTGTAAAGAGAAAGCCATTATACTCTGAAGCACAGTTAGAGCTCCTAATGAGGTTGCAACTTACTTATTGTCACAATTTAGCTTGCTTGGTTTGTTAACAAGGAGCTAGAGCTGGGCCTTCAGCTTTCTAGTTCTGACAGGAGCTTCTCTTTCAGCTTCTCTAGTCCTAAACCAAGTACACATGCAACTCTAGGGGCAGGGAGTAGGGGAGTCTCAATGGCCACAACATTGAGGCTGGAAGAGGTAAGAGGCAGATATAGAGTCCAACCTGTTGTCATATATTCCAATATATGCTTGCTCTGTCCTCAAGCCCATTTTTTTCTTCCTAATTGCTTGCTCTGATAATCTATATACCCCTCAATAGACTCAGAGACAACAGCCTTCCATAGACGTTCACTTCCTCTCACAATTAACATAAGGTCTATAATGCGCTGGACTGCAAGTTCGGTTTGAACCACAAGGTCAGTGGTTCAAGCTCACCAGTGGCTCATTGGAAAACCTATACAGGGTCACTGTGAGTCAGAACCAACTCGATGGCACTTAACAACAACAAGAACTTTAACAGTTCTCCTATTCTATATCACCCAGTGGTTTTTCATCTCTGAATGAATCTTCATTGATTTCTGTTAAGGAGCAGAAATGTTTACAAGAGAACATAGCCTTTAAGATGGGTTCTTTGAATTAGCTCTGGAGAATCTGTAGTTGCTGGTTCTCTGGTTTAATTGAATTTAAAGCCATTAATGGCTTTACTGTCAGTAGTAAAGGAGACTCTGGTAGTGCATTGTATTTAAACTGAAATTAACCCATTTAGAAACCTGCAATCAAATGTCTACAGATGGCAGGGTATAAGATATTCTATTTCTTGCTGTCATAGAACTTTTAAGAAAAAAATAAGAGTACAATGGGATTGACTGATAAGTAACCATATAGCTTCTATTACCTTAAAAGAAATCTTTATTTCCTGTAACTGAACAGCTGTGATTTATGAAAACCAATCCCAATGCTTCAACCTTCAGCTGATTAAATTACAGTGCAAATTGAATTCCTGGTCTCACAGGGTTATTCAAACTAAAACTATTGCATTAATTATGAGGAACTGGGGCCTAAAAGATCAGGGCAGATTCGTGGATAATTTTCATGAAGCTGGAACCCCTTGAAACCTTAAATCATGTGGTGTCTCCTTTGCCAATAAAAGAAATCCTTCCACTCTGCCTGAGGAGATTAGTCTTACCTCTCCTTTGGAAATGCAAAGGAAAAAAAGAGAGAGAGTGAAAAGAAAGTTACTGTAGAGTCAGTTCTGACTCATGGTAATCCCATGTGTTTCAGAATATAACTGCTCTTCACAGGATTTCTAATGGCTGACTTTCTAAAAAATTATATCACTAGGTCTTTCTTTCTAAGCACCTCTGAGTAAACTTGAACCTCTAACCTCTAACCTCCAACCTTTTAGTCAACAGCCAAGCCTTTCAACCATTTTGCATCAGCCAGCAACACTAGCTATCTTACAAAAGAGTATTAATCCTTCCAGACAGACCTTGATAGGTTTGAGAGGATATGGTAAAAGTGACATATCAAAAGGTACAAAACACACAATTGAAATAAATTTATAGACTGTCATTTTATGTTAATAGAAGTCTGAAGAGGATATAAGAGAAATAATGCTGAGAATATTGGGTCTGAGAGAAGAAATGAATGGATAGAATGATGTTAGATGACAGCTTCACATATAAACATACACAAACACAGCATCTCACTTGTTTGCTCATTAAATTTTCTGGAGACTCTTTTAATATTCAGATTCCTCACTGTGGTACAGTGAGTTTATTTATATGTCTCTTCTAGCTACTGTCTTTGTAACTCCCACCAAATTATTGGGTTGGACATGCAAATAGGATATACACAACTCTAACTTGGGGATTGATTAGCTTAACAATCAATCCCCTTTAGATTTAAAAAGAGCCATCTCAGAAGAAGTGACAGATGATCCCAGGATAATCAAGTAAGAATAGCCAGGTATCAGATTATGAGGCAGCAGCACAGAGAGACAGCAGAGGGCTTCCTGGCCCAGGGACGGAGTAAACCTAAGTGGCTTTTAGCAGGAGGCAGGTTTTTAGAATAGGCCCTTTGGACATTTATCTACAGCACTATAAGAGCTTGCAACATTTTCTAGAACAGCCAAAAAGCAACATGGCTGAAAGGTTGTGGACAAGAGAGAGGTGTGTCTATGGTACAGTTAAAAAGAGGTACACCTGACCAGAGAATTGCTGTATCCTGAGTTAGTTCAGATCCTGAATTGTACCTTATTTACTTTCCTAATAAGCCTCATAATTGTGAGTATTATCTGTGAGTTCTGTGTGGCCATTGCAATGGATTATCCAACCCAGCAGAGAAGCAGAGTGCTGTGGTGTTGATGTCAGAATAGGATAGAGGAATTTGGAGGGTGGTAACATGTCGGACCTTCGCCTAAAGGAATCCCTCTTGAGTTAGTGTTCTCTTCCTCCCTGCTAGTAGTGAAGCTATAGGAGGAGATCAGACATGTCTCCATGCCATTTAAGCACTCACCTCCAAATATCAAGTCTCATGGTATTAATTAAATAGATGTATGAGACTGGAAGAGGTAAGAGGCAGATATAGAGTCCAACCTGTTGTCAACTATCTGGCCGACTGATTGGAAGAGATCCATATTTGTGCCCATTCCAAAGAGAGGTGACCCAATGGAATGTGGAAATCATCGGACAATCGCTTTGATATCTCAAGCGAGTAAAGATTTGCTCAAGGTAATACAGAAACAGCTACAATCATACATTGACAGAGAACTTCCAGAGGTTCAAGCTGAATTCAGAAAAGGCTGTGGAACGAGAGATATCATTGCAGATGTCCGATGGATCTTGGCTGAAAGCAGAGAATATCAGAAGGATGTTTACCTATGCTTTATTTACTATGCGAAGGCTTTCGATTGTGTGGATCATGACAAGCTATGGACAACGTTGAGAAGTATGAGTATTCCAGAACACTTAAATGTACTTCTGAGAAATCTTTACCTGGACCAAGAGGCAGTTGTTCGAACAGAGCATGGGAATACTGAATGTTTTAAAATTGGGAAAGGTGTGCGACAAGGTTGTGTTCTTTCACCATTCTTGTTCAATATGTATGCTGAGCAAATAATACGAGAAGCTGGGTTCTATGAAAGAAAACGTGGCATCAGGATTGGAGGAAGACTTATTAACAAGCTGAGATATGCAGATGATACAACCTTGCTTGCTGAAAGTGAAGAGGACTTAAAATATTTACTGATGAAGATCAAAGAGCACAGCCTTACGTATGGATTACAACTCAATGTAAAGAAAACAAAAATCCTCACCACTGGACCAATAAACAACATTCTTATCAATGGAGAAGAGATTGAGGTTGTCAAGGACTTCATTCTTCTTGGATCAACTATCAACACTTGCGGAAGCAGCAGTCAAGAGATCACACAACGTATTGCATTGGGCAAATCTGCTGCACAGGAACTTTTTAAAGTATTGAAGAGCAGAGATGTCAGCTTGAGGACTAAGATAATCCTGACCCAAGTCATGGTATTTTCAATAACCCCATATGCAAGTGAAAGCTGGACAGTGAATAACGAAGACCATAGAAGAATTGATGCATTTGAGTTATGGTGTTGGAGGAGAATATTCAAAGTGCCATGGGCTGCCAAAAGAACAAACATATCTATGTTGGAAGAAGTGCAGCGAGAGTATTCCTTGGAGGCCAGGATGGCCAAACTTTGCCTCTCATACATTGGAAATATTGTCAGGAGGGACCAGTCACTGGAAAAGGATGTCATGTTTGGTAAGGTGGAGGAGGGTCAGAGAAAGAGAAGAAGACATCCAGCAAAATGGATTGGCAAAGTGACAGCATCAATGGCTCAAGCATGGCAACAATTGTGAGGTTGGCCCAGGAATTGGCAATGTTTTATTCTGTTGTACATAGGGTCACTACGAGTCAGTACCAACTTGATGGCACCTAACAACAACAACATTGTACATTCTGGGGTCCTGATATGGCACTGAGGATTAATGTGCTGGACTGCAAAGTCGGTTTGAACTGCCACGCCAGCTGTTCAAGCTCACCAGCCACTCCTCAGAAATCCTATACAGGGTTGTTATGGGTTAGAACAGACTTGATGGCACTTAACAACAATAACTGTACATTCTATAATCAACTACCCCAAACATCTATCTTTTCATGAAACAAAAAGAAATTTGTGAAGCTAGCATGTTGTTGTTGTTGTTAAGTGCCGTCAAGTTAGTTCCAACCCATAATGACCCCATATAGGGTTTGTAAGGAGCAGCTGGTGATCTTGAACCATCGACCTTGCAGTTCAAATGACTTAGCATTCCAGCGCGTTAACCCACATTGTCACACCAGGACTCTGAAGCTAGCATAGGACTGGACAATATTTTTTCTGTTGTGCATAGGGTGACTATGAGTCAGCATCTACTCAATAGCTCTTAGAAACAACAATGTTGTCAAAAGTGTGCGAGACAAAGTATTGCTATCTTTGCTTTTAAGGAGAATTCTGACTGTCCATCACATATGGATTTGTTTCTTCTGGCAGTTGGTGATATTTTCTTTGCCAACACTGTAGTATAACTGCATCAGTTCTTCTACAGTCTTCCTTATTCATTGTTCAACTTAGGTCAGGAAGTCTTTGACAACTTCAATCTTTTCTCCATTGATAAGAATGTTGTTTATTGGTCCAGTGGTGAGGATTTTTGTTTTCTTTACATTGAGATGCAATCCATACTGAAGGCTGTGCTCTTTGATGTTCATCAGTAAATATTTTAAGTCCTCTTCACTTTCAGCAAACAAGGTTGTATCATCTGCATATCATAGATTGTTAATGAGTCTTCCTCCAATCCTGATGCCATGTTTTTCTTCATAGAACCCAGTTTCTCAGATTATTTGCTCAGCATACAGGTTGAATAAATATGGTAAAAGAGTACAACCCTGTCACACACCTTTCTTAATTTTAAACCATCCAGTGTTTCTGTTTGAACTACTGCCTCTTGGTCCAGGTACAGATTCCTTATGAGCACAATTAAGTGTTCTGGAATACTCATACTTCGCAATGTTGTCCATAGCTTGTCATGAGCCATGTAATTGAAAGCCTTTGCATAGTCAATAAAGCACAGCTAATCATCTTTATGGTATTCTCTGCTTTCAGTCAAGATCCATCTGATGTTAGCAATGATATCCCTTGTTCCATGTCTTCTTCTGAATCTGGCTTGAACCTCTGGAAGTTCTCTGTTAATGTATGCTTACATCCATTTCTGTATTACATTTTGTAAAACTTTAATCTCATGGGATATCAAAAATAATGTCTGATGATTTCCGTGTTCTGTTGGGTCACCTCTGTTTGGAATGGACACAAATACACATCTCTTCCAATTGGTTTTGCAAGATAGTTGTCTTCCAAATTTCTTGGCATAGATGAGTGAATGCCTCCAGTACCACCTCACTTTCTTGAAAGATTTCAATTTTTATTCCATCAATTCTTGGTACACTAGGCACATTGAAAAGACCAGTTCTTCCTAAATTCATATTTGTCAGGAGGGACCAATCCCTGTAGAAGGATGTCATTCGTGGTAAAGTAGAGAGTCAGCAATAAAGATATGACTGTTTTGGAGAAAAAGGGTGGAATATGGATTGAATCGAGTCACAAAAATATATGTGATGTAAATCCTATCCTCTATTTCTGTGGTTCCACAGCGATTCATAAGGTTTTCACTGGCCAATATTTTTTGGAAGTACATCTCCTGGCCCTTCTTCCTAGTCTCTGTTAATCTGGAAGCACAACTGAAACCTGTCTGCGATGGATGACCCTGGTGATACTTGAAATACCAGTGACATAGCTTCCAGTATCATAGCAACATACAACTCACCATAGTACTACAAACTGGCAGATGGCCTTGGTGATAGAACTGATGCCAGAGATTGCATGATAACATTTTGCAATACCAATGGCTTATTCGTTGCAAATACCATATTTCAACAACATAAACAGTGACTGCTTGTACCAGTACATCAACAGGGATTTAAATTGGCCTCAGGAGAGGACATATAGTATAGATTATCATTGCTGATGTCAGATGAATCTTAGCTGAAATATGTTTATCTGTGTTTTGTTGATTCTGCAAAGGCATTCAACTGTGTGGGTAATAATAAATTATGAATAACAGTGTGAAGAATGGGAATTCCAGAGCATTTCATTGTGCTCATGGGGAACCTATACATAGATCAAGATGCAGTTGTTTGAACAAAAATCAAGGATTCTGAGTGGTTTAAAATCAGGAAAAGGTATGTGTCAGGATTGTTTACTGTCACCATATTTTTCAGCTCGTACGCTGAACAAATATTATGAGCAGTTCCCCTTCATGAAGAAGAATGCACTATCAGGATTACAGGCTATCTCTAACAGCATGCAGATGATACAACCTTGTTTCCTGAAAGCCAAGAAGACTTGAAGCAGTTACAAAGGAAGATCAAATACTACAGTCTTCAGTATGGGTTACGTCTGTACAACAGAAGGAAAAACTGCCAGGTCCTGTGACATCCTCCCAAATATTGTTATGTTTGAGCCCATTTTTGCTGCCATTCGTGTAACCGGTCTTGCTGGGGGTCTTCTTTTTCATTGAACTTCCCCTTTACCAAGCATGATGTCCTCCAGGGGCTGAACCCTCCTGACAACATATCCAAAAAATACAAGAAATGAAGTTTTGTTATCCTTGCTTCCAAGACCGATTCATTTGTTTTCAATATTCTTCTCGAACACCAAAAAGCATCAATTGTTTTAGTGTCTTCCTAATTCACTGTCTAACTTTCACATGCATATGGGGAACTGGAAAATACCATCTGGAATTTGGAACTGACAAGAAAGTACCTAACAATAACAACTTTGTTATGTTAATGGACAGGATTAATGTACGGTGTGTCTGAGTCAATTTCTTTTCAGATATGTTGTTGTTGCTAAATGTCTTCAAGCTGGTTCCAACTCACAGCAACCCTGTATAGGGTTTCTGAGGAGTGCATGGTGTTTTTGAACTACCAACCTTGCGGTACAGAGCTTATTCTACAGCATCACGCCAGGACTTATGAGGGGACTTCAAAAGGTTCATGGAAAAATTTAATTATCTTTTCATTACATTTTCCAAAAACAATTTGAAGACCTCTGTGGCATTGCAGGATAATGCAGTGGGCAACAAGGTTAGTTTGAACTGCAAGGTCGGTGGTTCAAACTTATCAACTGTTCCTTGGAAACCCTATAGAGGGTCGCTATGAGTCAGAACAGACTCAACAGCAATATACAACTTAACTCAACAACTTAACAAGAATATAAAGGAAAACTCCTGGTGTGGTGCTGCCGTTGGCACTGGACCGCAAGGTCGATTTGAACCACAAGGTGGCAGTTCAAACCTACCAGCTGCTCTTTGGAAACCCTTCTTCTTGTTGTTGTTATGTGCCGTGGTGTCCATTCTGACTCATAGCGACCCCGTACAGGGTTTCCAAGGCTGTAAATCTTTACAGGAACAGAAAGCCTCATCTTTCTCCCGTGGAACAGCTGGTAGTTTCAAACTGCTGACCTTGCGGTTCACAGCCCGATTCGTAACCACTACTCTACCAGAGCTCCTTAGAGTCAGAAAATATCTGGCCTGCTGGCCATATAAGGCCCGAAATCATTTGGTCTAGCCCTGCTAATGAAACTGTAGTTCTATCCATTACATTTGTTATTGTTGTTGTTAAGTGCATTCAAGTAGTGTTCAACCCATAACCAGCCTATGTAGGGTTTCCAATGAGCAGTTGGTAGGTTTGAACCACCCACCTTGTGATTCAAACTGTCCTTATGGTCTAGCTTATTATCCTACAGTGTCACACCAGGACTTCAGCCATCACATTAAGGTGAGTTAATTAAAGTTTGACCAAATATAGCAGGCTAATTTTTAAGTTGATAATTTTGCATGGCTTGCAAATGATGTTACAAATTTTGGGCAGAAAAAAGGTCCCCCACCCATGCAAATACAGCATTGTTATGAGTTGGAACCAACTCAATAGTGTTTAACAACACCAAATGTAAAAGAAGACCTGGGATGGCACTGTAGGATAAGCACTTGACTGTTATCCACAAGGTCAGCGGTTTAAACCCACCAGCCACTCCTAAGAACTTCACTACCAGTCAAAATCAACTTGAAGGCACCTAACAACAATATAAAAGAAAGTAGCCTTGTGTGGTCTGGCTGGTGACCATGTTGGTCACTGATAAGAGGAAGTGGGGGAAAAACAGCAATGAAGTTGTGAACTAAGTCCAACCACGTTCAATAGACTCCTGTCACCCTGGGTTGAGACCTGGTTGGCCAGCAATATGGCAAGATCTGGGGACTCCTGGGCCCAGAGACATGACATGGCCACAGAGGACTAGAGCAGAGAGTGAGGCATCCATCTGGTATGAAGTAAGAGGAGATGCACTTGAACACCCATACTCACAGATAGTACCCACTTGACCTGGCTTCAGTGGCTGGATGACCAGAACTTGACTAGAAGAAGAAAGAACAGGGAAAAAGAGTAATCCACTACAATTTGTTGAACTCGACCTATGCGTGTGGCTGTAGTTGCTCAAAAGTGGGAACAAATCTTTACGGAGAGGATCATTCCCACCCCTTCAGTACACAGGGTTGACAGAGATGGGCAACTAAGACATTGGCTACCCAAAATGGGGGGCTACAAAGGTAAGAAGTGACTGGCTTACAAGCTTTCAAGAGGGAGCCTAGTTCCAGATGGGGTGGGGGAAGGTAGAATCTCCACTGAGTGGTTTCCAACCTGTCTGGATGGGGCTGATGAAAGGAGATGGGGATAAGACTCTTGTGGTACAATAGTGAGCAGTTGCTATCAGGACTGACTGTGAGGATTGGAAATGTAAACATAGACGTTTTGTAACAAAAGGAGGGGAGTGATTGATTTTACAGTCCAGGAGTGGAGGTCTCTGGGGCCATTAAGGGAGAAGGGCAGAGTGCAGGACCCTACCCAGAGAGGCAGTGTTGCCAGAGATGGAGGCAGAGATGATGATGTGGAGAGATAGAGCAGCTGGGGACTCTAGACCCAGAGAGGGCGAGGGACTGTGTGTTGACAACCGAGGGGCAGACTTGTGGAGTGTACCCTTTGGTTGTTTGATGATGCATGGAGGGGATTGTAATCATTGTAATGAAATGAAATATGATAGGATGAATGTAAAGCTAATGTTTTCCCATGTAAACTATCACATAATTCACAATAAAAACTTAAAAAAAAATAAAGTAACCTTAGTGATGTAATGGATTACACGTTGGGCTGCTAACCACAAGGTCAGCTGTTACCCCACAACTATTCCTTGGGAAAAAGATGAGGTTGTCTGCTCTCTTAAAAAGTTACAGTCTCAGAACCCTACTGAGCAGTTCTACCCTATACTAGAGTCGCTATGAGTCAAAATGGACTCAGTAGTATTAAGTTATTTGTTAATTGTTTGTTTGCTTGCTTGCTTGTTTATATAAAAGACCTTACATAAACAAGCTAAGGAAGAGAGATGCCGGAAGAGATGCCAATTCACATTTAGATCCCCCAGGACCATAAACTGAGAAAAGACAAGGAAGGACATTGAGAGAAAGCACTCTGAATTCAGACTTCTAGCCTTCTAAGTCTGCTGCACAAGACCTCTTTAAAGTGTTCAAGAACAAAGATAACAGTTTGAGGACTAAGGTACGTCTGACCCAAATCATTGTATTTTCAGTAGCCTTATATGCAGGTGAAAGTTACACAATGAATAAGAAACACCATAGAAGAATTGATGCATTTATTGAAGAAGAATATTAAAAGTTTCATGGACTGCCAGAAAAAAAATAAAAATCTGTGTTGAAAGAAGTACAATCAGAATGTTCCTTAGAGAACAAGATTTGGTCTCTCATACTTCAGACATGTTATAAGGAGGGATCATTCCCTAGAAAAAGACATCATGCTTGGTAAGTTAGGGGGTCAACAAAAAAGAGGACGGCCCCCAACTAGATAGATTGGCACAGTGGCAGCAACAAAGGGCTCAAACAAAACAGCAGTTGTGATAATGGCACACGATTGGGCATTTAATTCTGCTGTTCATGGGGTTGCTATGAGTAGGAGCTGACCCAACAGCATGGAACAACAACAAATAAAAACCTGAAAAAAAAATGTATTTCTGCTTGCTAAACCCAACCACTTGTGTTATTTCTTCCTATGTTGTTGGATGCCCTCATCGAATTGATTCCAATTCGTAGTGACTCTCTAGAACAGAGCAGAACTGCCCCTAGGGTTTCCAAAACTCATTTTTCCCCTGAGAAGCCACTGGGTGGGTTTGAACTGCATACCTTTCAGTTAACATCTATGCGTTATTTCTACTATATTGTTGTTGTTAAGTGCCATCAAGTCAGTTCTGACTCACAGTGATCCTCTATAGGTCTTCCAAGGAACAGCTGGTGGTTTTGAACTACCAATCTTATGATTAACAGTCCAGTACTTATCCTACACAACTTATCCTACAGTGCCATGTTGTTGTTAAGTGCCGTCAAGTTGGTTCCAGCCCATAGTGACACTGTATAGGGTTTCCAAGGAGTGGCTGGTGAGCTTGAATTGCCAACCTTGCTCTTCAAACCAACCTTGCAGTCCAGTGCATTACCCCACAGTGCCACACAGGACTCCAGTGCCATAGCAACACTAAATAACTAAGACACCTATGCACAAAAGAATGAAATGTTTCCTAATCCTGAATTATCTTCACAAGGATTGCTATTCTTGAGTCCATTGTTGCAGTCATGTGTATTTTTATTTTCAGTCTATGGGGCTCTTCTTCCAACACTATATAAGACAATATTCTGTTGTGATCCATATAGAGCTCATTGACAAATTTTCTGAATCGCCAGGTCTTTCCCTTAATCTATCTTAGTATGGAAGTTTTTATAACATTTGTTTATCATGAGTGACTCTACTTGTACATGAAATACTCAGTGGCATATCTTCCAGAATCACAGCAACATGCAAGTCATCACAGTATGACAAATTGACAAAATAAGTGCCTAATTATACTTGATAAATAAATAAACAAATGATGATGTCAAACTGACAGGATAAGTGCTTAATTATACTTGTTAAATAAATAAGCAAATGATGATGACAAACTGACAGAATAAGTGCTTAATTGTACTTGTTAATTAAACAAACAAATGCTGATGTCTAAGTATATTCTTAAAACTTGGAAGGTAGAACTCCACTGATCTTCAACTTTAGTACAAGGATAGAGCAAAAAGTATTTCTACATGACTGGGATACTATAATTTCATGAATGGTCATGTAAGGTACAACTATTGGACTCTCCATGTGCAGCAAAAAGAGTGATAAAAATTGAAGATGCTTGGAATGAATCAGTACAATGCGCTAATGGAACATTTGAGCATCAGTCTCCATGACTCAGAGACCAGATGAACTAGACAGTATCCAGCTACCACTACCAACTGCTCTGAAAGGAATTACATTAGAAAGTCCTGGATAGAGTGGGAGACAATGTGCAACAAAACCCAAAATTAAATATTTTAAAAAAATAAAGAAAGAAAAAGACTGGGCTTACTGGCCAGAAAAAAAGATTGTAGCAACCCAACTCTCTGGCCCTCAGCTATCATTCAGGTCTGGAACGGAGCTCACACTTGTGGCCCAATTTTCAGGCAAGCAATATATAGACAGATAGGGGACAAAAGTAGCAAAGTATGCTAACCATGGAATGGTCAACCATTCAAGGTTAAAGGGCAACACTTACCTGGGGACAAGTTTCACAAGGGTTGAAAAGGAAGGTGGAATAGAAAAAGGAATCACAGGTAGGAAGCAGGATAACTGTTGTTACACGGAGGGGATTGCAATCATTGAGATAAAAC
>NW_006408720.1:3120741-3126435 GCF_000296735.1 Chrysochloris asiatica | reverse complement strand
ACAACAACAACAATCTTTATGAATTTCTTTTTTCTGATGAGTGTAGTATTTTTTATTCCTTTTTTCCTAGTTGTTAAAGTTGTTGGGCTAAGGTGTTAACTTAGGTTCTATATAAAGTTTTAAAAGAGGATATTAGTGCATGGGTAACCACAAGGAGGAAGCAGGACAACTGTTTATGCATGAAGGGAATTCCAGTCATTGAGATGAATGTTAAACCAATGATCTTGTCTGTAAACCTTCACTCAACTCACAATTTAAAATACACGAAGGGGGGAAAAAAATAAGATGGAAGGAATACAAATAATCACTGTACCAAAAAGAATTGCTTGTTAATCAACCATTTGTAATCAAGAACCAAATGTAATGAAGGTGTTAAATCCAAGCAGCTCTGAAGGCACTGGTGAAAAGCAAGGGTACAGGAATTGACAGAATAAAAATGGAAATATTTTAACAGACTGATACAGTGCTGGTGGCACTCATTAATCTATACCAAGAAATTTGTAAGACAACTACATGGCCAACTGACTGGAAGAGATTCATATTTGTGTCAATTGCAGATCATCTAACAATATAATTAGTATCACAAACAAGTAAAATTTGGCAAACATAATTCATAAATGGCTGCAGCAATATATGAAGAGGGACTTTCCAGGAGTTTAAAAAGCCACATTCAGAAGAGGATGTGAGATATCATTACTGATATCAGATAGAACTTCATTGAAAGCAGAGAATACCAGAAATATGCTTATTTGTGCTTTGTTTACCATGTAAAGAGATTCAACTGAGTGGATCAGAGAAAGCTATGAATAATGTTGTGAAGAATGAGTATTCTTGAACACTTAATTGTCCTCATGAGAAACCTGTACTTAGCCAACAGGCAGACATTATAATAGAATAAGGGAACACTGAATGATTAAAAATTAGGAAAGGTGTACACCAGGTCTGTATCCTTTCACCATACTTATACTGAGCAAGTAATCTGAGAAGCAGAATTACATGAAGAAAAACATGGCATCAAGATTCGAGGAAGACTCATTAATAACCTGCAATATGCAGATGACACAACCTTGCTTGCTTGAAATGAAATGGATGTGAAATACTTACTGAAGAAGATAAAAAATACAGTCTTCAATTGTACCTCTATGTAAAGAAAACAAAAATCCTCACAAATGGACCAATTAATGGCATCATGATAAACAGAAAAATGATTGAAGTTGTGAACGACTTCATTTTTATTGGCTCCATAATCAACACTTAGGGAAGCAGCACTCAAGAAATCAAACATGTCTCATCAAGCAAATCTCCTGCAAAAGAACTTTTTAAAGTGTTGAAGATCAGAGATTTTGAGGACTAAGGTGCACATGACTCAAGGCATGGTACTTCTAATCACCTCATACGTATGCAAATTTTGGACAATGAATAAGGAAGACCGTACAAGAATAAATGCATTTGAATTATGGTGTTGGTGAAGAATATTGAAAGTACTGTGGACTGCCAGAAGGACAAATAATTCTATTTTGGAAGAAGTATGGCCAGATTGCTCCTTCAAAGTGACAATAATGAAGCAGAGTATACGATTTCTTGAATATAAAACTAATGATCTGCTCTACAAACCTTCACTGAATTCACAATAAAAAGTGAAGGGGAAAAAAGTGACAATAGCAAGACTTCATCTATTGTACTTTGGACATATTGTCAGGAGGGATCAGTCCCTGGAGAAGTGCAACATGCTTGATAAAGTGGAAACGAAATTAAAAGACATCTGAATAGAACTGAGTTTCATTTTGAATGAACATCATACTTAAAGTATAAGACTAATATATAAAATGTATAAATATACTATGAATTACAATCTTAAAATATTCACAGGCAAAACTTGCTGAACGTAAGGGACAGTGAGGTTATTTATGTTAATGAGAGGCAAACAATCTACAAAAGGAGAGTGACTTAAAGGTAATCAATATCATTGAATTGCACATATAAAACTTGTTGTATGTGTGTATATTCTTCTCAATAATAACAAAAAATAAAATAAATTTTAAAATAAGATTTACCAAGGATGTAATTACTATGATTTTTTCCAAAATAAGGGTACAAATTCCTATACAGTCATGCTTTATCATACTCTCTATGTTTTAGCATATGCTGTAGATTGAACTGTGTGTTATTTCCTTTCTTTATCAGCCTGGAGAACTCCTATTCATCCTTCAAGAGACTGCACAAGTGTTACCTACTACATGAAGCCTTCTAAGCAATCTCCTTCATCATTTTAAGTACCCTGCAATTATTTCTACTTAGACAGCCATCACACTGAATGGAAATTATTTCATCCTTTCTGTTAGTCCTACAAATTTGTGAGCTCAGTAAGAGTGTGGTCTGTGCTGTATCCATTAGCATGTCTCCAGAACTTAGCCTAACGCCTGAACTGTGGCATGCTATAAATATTTATGGAATAAATAAGTGAAAAAATATGTTTCTTATGTCTTTGGTTTATTAATTTGAACTAAAAAATGATATAACAATTAAAGTAAACATCTTATGGGCTATCTTCTATGTTAAAGGACCATCAGGGGAAGAATCCCAATAATCAGAAGGTCCCACTGCGTAGACAACTCAAGAAATACAGAAACTGATGCCAGAATAAAAATTGCAGGAACACGAACAGCTTCTGGACACCTAGAAAAAACTCAGGAGGAAAGAATATATCCTCAACACTGCATCTAGCTCTTTTAATGTTTCAACAACTTGCTAGCAAGGTACATATAAGTGTACTAATCAGACTTGCCTCCTTTTTCTTTAATCATTTCTAAGCCTTAGCACAATCAAAGATGAGGGGGGAAAAATGCTCTTCTGCTTAAGAGTTTTTCTGTAGCTCTTTCTGTAGCTCCTTCAACTTGTTCTTTTTGGCTATTACCTGTATCAATGCTTGCTGACAAGTACTCTCACTTATCTAATATAAGAAAGGTCAAGAACCTACAATGAGAAACATTTCTCTTCATGTAACAGTAAAATAGGATGACTTGTATTGCAAGTTCTACTTTACTGTGTATATTTTAAATGTTTAATTTTCTCATGTGATCCTCTTTGCTAGCATTCAAACATATGCAATAAGTCACATAAGTGTATTATTTGTATTCCCTTAAGAAGACTTAGAACACACTCCTAGTGTGGTGCTGTAGGATCAACATTTCACTGCGAACCACAAGGTCGGCAATTCAAAACCACCCACTGCTCCTTGGAAACCCTACAGGCTTGCTGTATGTCAGAATTGACTTGATGGTACTTAACAACAAGACCTAAATTTATGATTCCAAAATAAGACTGTACAACAGGCAATAGCCCCATTGACAGGCTTGGGAGAACATTAAAAAAATTTTTTTTTTCTCCCTACAAGTATATCAAGAAGCTCTGGTAGCATAGTGGTTACGAGTTTGGCTGCTAACCCCAAGGTCAGCAGTTCGAAAATACTGGCACTTCCATGGGAGAAAGATGAGCCTTTCTGTTCCTTAAAGATTTATATTTTCAGAACCCTATGCAGATCATTATGAGTCGGAATTGACTCCAAAACACACCACCACTAATATATCAAACTGAATTTGAAGGGCTTACTTAATTCACAGAAATTTTATACTGTTGAAAAGAAACTGCAGTTTATCATTAAAGTTTAGTGGACGACTGGACAGAAGGAGAGAAAAAAGAATAGATGATATAGGGAAAACCTTCTTACTAGGTTTCATGTGAGGAAATAGAGAGAAAAAGAGGTGGTCAGATTTGTGTCCTAAATTTATACTCTCTAAGCTGAGCAATTTGTTGCTTAGTGGGTAAGCACTTAGTTGCTAAATATCCTATCAGGGGTGAGCATGTCATATAATTCAGGGTAATTCACATTATAATCTCATAATCAGGGGTGCTCATTCAGGGTGTCCTGTCCTGGTGTGGTACTGTGGGTTAATGCACTGGGCTGCAAAGTCAGTTTGAATTGCAAGGACGGCTGTTCAAGCTCACCAGCTGCTCCTTAAAAACCCTATACAGAGTTGCTATGCATCGGAGCCAACTTGATGGCACTTAACAACAACAACAAAGTAGGTAAGATATGAGTTATGTCACACCATACATAACACAGCGAAACAATCATCTACAACCAGGTTATAACAGAAGTTTGTTTAATGTTAGAGAAGTTGTATGTCGCTTTTAGGTTACTTATCATTTAAAGGCTCAAGCAACAAAATACATGTGGCCTTCAAATAGTTTGTGAAAAGAAATCATTATCTTTTCATTCCATTTTCCACAAACATTGTGAAGCCTCCTCATATGTGATTTGAGGTAACTACATTGTAAGTACACGTCATAGTTACTCACCAGCTAACAGAGGTACAGTACATTAGTCCTAACCCTAGGAGTATGCCAAAGCTATTCATGATACTGCAATGAGCTGTCTAAGTGAAAAATGAGCAGGTTTCCTCCATTTATCAAAATGCAACTTTAACTAAATCGGGTCAGCTTAAGCGTTCATCAGTCAAGTAAAGCCTTTACGTTATATACAAAATAATAATAATAATAATAATAATAATAATTCATAGGACTCTCACTAAACTTTTGTTTGTGGTTTTTATTATTTACCACTTTTTCTTTTTCTAGCTTTAGAGAGGCACTATTTAACTTCTTGTAGATGCTTCAGTTCTGAGAAATCAAGACCTAACAGCGTTGACCTCTGAAATTTCATTGGGAACAAACTCCTTAGGGTTTATTTCTTGCTTCAAGCTGTGACTTCAAATTTACTTTTTTCCTCTTACATGTATCAGAGGAAGAACTACCAAAGAAGAGAAAACAGTTCCTCTTCTTTCTGATGGCTTGTCCCTATATCATCACCTCCCATGGATGAGTCAGAAAAGAGACTGGAAGGTAAGGGGAAAAAATAACCTTCATGTTTTGTTTCAACATTGAAAGTTCAAAACCCTCTATGCCTACTCATCCACAATTTACAAATGGAGGCTCACAGGGAGTTTAGTTTTTTGGGGTTTTTCTCTTTATTTTCTACAATATTCCAGATAACTAGAGGGGTTTTTGTACAGTATTTTATTCTCAAAACAATTGTAGCAGCAACTCTGCTTCATTGTTGTCGGAATTACACAAGTATCATAGAGAGTTGTCGGTTTATTAACCTAGGGTTTTCAGTTATTTCTTGGAAATTTGCTTATAATTATATGGTAAGCTCCTTACTGAGAGGAAACAAATTTCCTTCCTTCATCAAACTACTCTGCAAATAGATCATACATCTCAGTCAAGTATGTAAATCAGTGTCTACTGAATGTTATAGTTTCTACTAATGCTATATCGGATACAAATGTAGTTACTATTATAAACAGGAGAACTTGTGAATAAGTACTGGACTGCTGACCTAAAGCTTCCAACATCTGTGCCAGAGAAAAATGAGGCTTGCTACAGCCACAGAAACCACATGTAGGATCGCTATGAATTAGAATCACTTCAATCGTAATAGTTTTGTGTATCATAAATATGTCCATGAAAATATTGGATTTTTTAAATTTTATTTTATTTTATACATGTCCAATTTCATTTTTTTCTAACTACAACAACAACGACATGATACTTAAAGTTTTGTGTCAATGTTACCGGGCCAGGATTCTCAGTGTGTGGCAGTTAAGATGTATAGTTGTTGTTGTTGTTGTTAAG
>NW_006408720.1:3119266-3120641 GCF_000296735.1 Chrysochloris asiatica | reverse complement strand
ATTTACAGCCTCAGAAACCCTATACAGGGTTGCTGTGAGTCAGAACTGACTCCATGACACAAAACCAATCAACCAACCATGAAATAGCTTGCTCTTCTGCCCTGGATCATGCAACCGGAAATCCATTAAATCTCTGAGGATTTCATTTTTGTGAACAATAAAAGAAATAAGCAAATGAAAAAAAATGTATTGCTACAAAATCCTAGAAAAGTTTAAACGAAAATATCAAACTGTGAAGCTATTGTTTCCCAAAATTTAGGTCTACACACTTCTGAAGGCACTGTTTCCATCTCTATAATCCTTTACCAAAAAAATCATTGGCTGTTTGTTTCACACATCAAAGCAACAGTTGTTGCATCCTCAAGGAACTCAAATCATATTACTTTTAAATGTTCTCTAAGTTTGGGAGCAGAAAAAACCTCTAAATGGCCAAGATGGAGGCTGAATAAGGTAAGGACTTTGTAGAACAGTCTTTGCTACAGTCAGGAAATGAGCAGGTATATTATCATGATGGGAAAGAATTCCTTGGCACTACAAAACTCCTTTATAATAAGCCTCATGACCACCCTGTGTCCTTTCAAAGAAAATCAATAAAGATTAGCCCTTTGGGATCCCCAAAATCAGTAGCCATAACCTCCTGAGCTGACCTCTCTGACCTTGAATTTAGCTGTCCCAGCAGATCTCAGAAACTACTTTTTTCATTGGACCTTTTTTAATAAGGCACCCTAATGAGACCAAGAGAAGATGGAAGGAATACACAGAGTCACTGTACCAAAAGGAAATGGTTCATATTGAACCGTTTCAAGAAGTAGCCTATGATCAAGAGCCAATGATGCTGAAGGAGGAAGTCCAAGGTGCATTGAAGGAATTGGCAAAGAACAACGCACCAGGAATTGATGGAATACAACTTGAAATCTTTCAAGAAAGTGAGGTGGCACTCATTTCTGCCAAGAAATTTGGAAGACAACTACCTGGCCAAGTTATTGGAAGAGATCAGTATTTGTGCCCATTCCAAAGACAGGTGACCCAATGGAATACGGAAATTGGACAACTTCTTTGATATCCCATGCGAGCAATGTTTTACTTAAGGTAATACAGAAATGGCTGCAAGCATACATTGACAGTGAACTTCTGGAGGTTAAAGCCAGATTCAGAAGAGGCCGTGGAATGAAGGATATCATTCCTGATATCTGATGGATCTTGGCTCCATCAGAAAGATGTTTACCTGTGCTTTATTGACTAGGCTTTCGATTGTGTGGATCATGACAAACTTTGGACAACATTGCAAAGTATGAGTATTCTGGAACACTTAATTGTGCTCATGAGGAATCTGTACCTGGACCAAGAGGCAGTTGTTCGAACAGAACATGGGAAC
>NW_006408720.1:3117226-3118874 GCF_000296735.1 Chrysochloris asiatica | reverse complement strand
GCGGAGCAGCTGGTAGTTTCGAACCGCTGACCTTAAGGTTCGCAGATGCAGAAATCATCAAAAGGAAATGGAAGATATACGCAGAGTCACTCTGTCAAAAAGAAACAGTCAATATACCACCATTTCAAGATGTAGCATATAATCAAGAACCCATGGTACTGAAGGAATAATTCCAAACTGCACTGAAAGTGCTGGCAGAAACATGGGTCCAGGAATTGATGGAATACAAATTGAAATCATTCAACAAACTGATGCCGCACTGGAGGTGCTTTCTCATCTTTGCCAAGAAATTTGTAAGACTGGCTAACCTATTAGAAGAGACCCATATTTGTGTCCATTCCAAAGATAGGTGACCTAATGTAATGCAGAAATCATTGAGCAATATGATTAATATCAAATGCAAGTAAAATGTTGCTCAAGATGCTAAAAAATGGCTGCAACAGTACATCGACAGAGAACTGCCATAAATTGAAGCAGTACTCAGAAGAGGACATGGAACTAGGGATATAATTAATGATGTCATATGGATTTTGACTGAAAGCAGAGAATGCCAGAGAGATATTTACTTGTGCCTTACTGACTATGTGATGGCATTTGACTGTGTGGATCATAACAAGCTCCAGATAATATTGAGAAGAATGTATTTTCATGAACACATCATTGTACTCATGAGGGACCTGGACAGAGACCAAGGGGCAGATGTTACAACAGAACAAAGGGATACTGAATGGTTTAAAACCAGGAAAGGTGTGTGCCAGGGTTGTATTCTTTCACCATAATTATTCAGTCTGTATGCTGAACAAAGAATCTGAGAAGCTGAATGACATGACGAAAACAGCAGCCTCAGTATTGGAGGAGGACTCATTAGCAACCTGCAATATGCAGATGATGATACTACCTGGCTTGCTGGGAAATGAAGAGGACTTAAAATGCTTAATGATGATTATTAAAGACTACAGCCTTCCACATGTATTGCACATCAATGAACATAAAACAAAAATCTAACAACTAATAAATAACACCATGATTAATGGATAAAAGATTCAAGTTGTGAAAAACTTCATTTTTCTTGGATCCACAATCAGCAGTCCTGAAAGCAATAATCAAAAGATCAAATGATTCATTGCTTTAGGCAAATTTGCTATACAAGAACTCTTTAAAGTGTTCAAGAGCAAATATATCAGTTTGAGGAATAAGATGTGTCTAATCCAATCCATGGTACTTTCAATAAGCTCATATGTATGTAAAAATTAGACAATGAATAAGGAATACCATAGAAGAATTGATGCATTTGAAATATAGTGTTGGAGAAGAATATTAAAAGTACCATGGACTGCCAGAAAAACAAACAAATCTGTCTTGGAAGAAGTACAGCTACAATGCTCTTTCAAAGACAGGAGCATTTTAACTTCATACTTTAGACAAATTGTCAGGAGGGACCAGTACCTGGAAAATGGCAGCATGCTTGATAAAGTGTAGGGTCAACAAAAAAAGAGGAAGATCCCAACAAGATGGATTGATACAGTAGCTGCAACACTGGGCTCAAACATAATAATTGTGGGGATGCTGCAGGACCAGGCAGGGTTTCATTCTGTTGTGCATAGGGTCACCGTAAGTCAGAACTGACTCCATGGCACCTAACAAAAAC
>NW_006408720.1:3115197-3117126 GCF_000296735.1 Chrysochloris asiatica | reverse complement strand
GAACTGAAAGGTCGGCAGTTCAAGCTTACCAGCTGCTCCTCAGAAACCCTATACATGGTAGCTGTGGGTCGATACTGACTCGATGGCACTTAGCAACAACAACATGAGATTAAGGAGTCCTGGTGTGGCACTGTAGGCTAATGCGTCAGACTGCAAAGTTGTTTGAACTGCAAGGTTGGTGGTTCAAGCTCACCAGTTGCTCTTTGGAAACCCTATAAAGGGTTGCAATGGGTCAGAATCTACTTGATGGCATTTAACAAAAACAACTAAGAAAAGGGTATTATTGAGAGAAAATGTGCCTATGGCTATCCATAGTTCACAGAGACGTATTTAAACACGTTTATTTGGAATAAACTTGTATGTATTTATTAACTGGAACCCTAGTAGCATTACTTTTTGACTTACCATTGTATATTTTCCTCAACTACAATGAAATTAAAATAATGATCTACTTTTTTCCCCTCCTTACTTGAATCCTGATTGATAATAGGTAACAATAATATATTATATTTGAAAAGCACATATTGTGAGAGAAGAAAGTATTGTCTTATTTTACCTTGATTTCAGAAACAAAGATTAGAAATTGACCTAGAATGAGAGAGCATAGTTGTCATCATCAAAATGAAATTTAAAACTGTTGTTTGAGACAAATAATTTGCTTAGCACTGATCTCTATCATAATTCACCTACTCTACTTTTTTTAAATTTATAATAACAGAAATAGTAACACAGATGAACAGATGGAAAATATTTTCCTTGTATTATTTCATTTATTAAGAAACATTTACTGCACTACTAATGTGAGTCAGACACTCAATACTGAATAAAACAAGGCTCAGAGAGTTCACAGTCCAGAAAGAGAAATATATAAGACCCACTTAAGTGGATAATAAATACCAGGGATAATAAATAGCAGGAATAATAAATAATAGGGATGGAAGTGCAGACTCCAGAAGCAGGAGAAGATGTAGGCCTGGCAAAAAAGCTTCACAGAAGAGACAACGCCACAAGAGTCTAGAAGGATAAGTTAAGACTTACTCATTTTTGTGATGAAAGAAGTATTCCAGGCAAAGGCTTCTGAAACCAAAGTTAATGGGAACTAAGAGGAACAAGTAGGTAGGAGAGATTTTTATGTGATACGATTAATAGTACTTGGTGATGGATTGAGGTGGAGGAGGAGTAAATTGAGAAGGGACAGTGGTGAGAATGGGGAATAACTGACATGGCAAAGACCTGGGCAGATGTCAATGTTCTGCTATAGGCCAAATCCAGTCCAGGGTCTATTTGTTTAAGGTACAGTTTTAAATGTTTGTTATAAAAAGAGAAGAAGGAAGAGAAAAAAAAGAAAGTTGGAGGGGAGAAGAGTGAGGAGGAGGAAAAGAACAAGTTGTCCAAGACTTGCTGTTGTTGTTAAGTGCCATCGAGTCAGTTCAGACTCATAGCGTTTTCGAGGAGTGACTAGTGGATTTGAATCACCAATCTTGTGGTTCAAACTGACTTTTTGGTCTGGTGCATTATCCTGCAGCACCACACCAGGGCCCAGACAACAAAGTTTAAAATATTGACTATCGGGTCCTTTGCAGAATTTTGTTTGCAGACCCCTGACTAAGAGAGTAATAGCTCAAAGGAAAAGACTGAAGTTATTCTTGCAAAAGGATGAATAACTGTTTTTCCTATGACGTGGAAGAGGGAAAATAAAAATTGAGTAACAAAGTTGTTGCTAAGTGGAATCGAGTAAGTTCTGATTCATAATGATGCTATGTAGGGTTTCCAAGACTAAATCTTTACGGGAGCACAAAGCCTTATCTTTCTTCCACAAAGTGGCTGGTGTGTTCAAACCACCAACCTTGGGGCTTGCAGTATGTTATCCTGTAGAACCACCATACTGTTGAATAACATTATTGTTGCTGCATTCATGTGATAGTAATA
>NW_006408720.1:3113590-3115097 GCF_000296735.1 Chrysochloris asiatica | reverse complement strand
CCCATTTCTGAGATATCCTTGAGGGACAATGGTGAAGAGAAATCCTCTTAGTGAGCAGAACTTTGACAGTGTATCTGGCTATTCATTTTGCCAGCCATTCATGTCATTGCCCAACAGGTTCATGAACAAAGTTGCCATGGTGGCAGGGATAGAATTTATGCATTGGTTCAGCATGGACTTCCATTCACCAATGCTTACTTGGCTACAGTTACTGCTGAGTTTCCACTTTGCCAGCAGCAGAAGCCAACACTAAGTCTGTGAAATGGTACCATTCCTTGGGGAGATCAGCCTGCTAGCAACCTGGTAGTAAGTCGATTATATTGGACCATTCCAGTCATAAAAGGGCAGTATTTTGATCTTATTGAAATAGATGTTTACTCTTGATACATATTTACCTTCCCTCAATGCAATGCTTATGAATTTACAGAATGCCACATTCATTGGCATGGTATCCCATATAGCATCATCCCAGATTAAGGCCTTACTTCACAGCAAATGAAGTGCAGCAGTGGGCCCATGATCAAGGCATTCCCTGGTCTTACCATGTTCCCCATCATCCTAAAGCAGTTGGACTTATAAAGACACAATTATGGCACCAACTAGATAGCAATACATTGCAGGGATGGGGCAATGTCCTCCAAGAGGTTGTATATGTTTTAAACTAGTGTCCAATAGCTAAGATTCAGTGATCCAGAAACCAAGAGGTGGAAATAGGAGAGGCACCAGCCACTATTACTCCTAGTAACACAATGAAAAAAATTTTTTTTGCTTCCTGTCCATATAATTCCATTCTATTTGAATCTGAAAGTCTTAGTTCCAGAGGGGGGAATACTTCCATCTGGAAACATAACAGTGTTTCCACTAAACTGTAACTTAAGAATGCTCCCAGTCACTTTATGGTCCTCATACCCCAAGATCAACAGGCAAAGAAGGGAGTTATTGTATTGAATGTTGCGAATGATCCTTATTACCAAGGACAAATCAGATTGATATTACATAATAGAAGCGAAGAAAAATATGTCTGGAATCCAGAAGATTCTTTATGACACCTCTTAGTACTCTGTGATTAAGGCAAACAGAAACAAAATTGCAACATGACTATTAGTGTCCCAAATCTTTCAGAAATGAAGGTTTGGGTTACTCCACCAGACATGACCATGTTGAGGTACTTGCAGAGGGCAAAGGGAGTAAAGAATGGGTGGTGAAAGAAAGTAGTTGTTGAAAGAAATACCAGCTACAACCATATGACCACTTGTAGAAAAGAGGACTGTAACTGTTGTAAGTATTTTTTCCTTGTATGTATGCATCAGATATTTTTGTTTTCTTCAATTATAAAATCTAAATGTAGATGGATTTAGTGCATTTTCACTTGTACACACGTTTATCATATCATGTTAAGTGCAAATATGACTTTATAATTATCTTTTTATTTAAATATTATGGACAGTTTGTGAAGATATGTTCAAGTACCAGATTGACAAGATTTTGTGTCAACTTGACTGCACCA
>NW_006408720.1:3109197-3110790 GCF_000296735.1 Chrysochloris asiatica | reverse complement strand
CCGTTTGAGAAGTGTTGAGTGTGTTGTTTCTTTTGAGCATTCTAACTCCAGGTCTTTGAACATTTCATTATAATATACTTGACTTTGTCTCTTAGAGCTGTCCTTTGAAATTTTTTATTCAGATCTTTTACCTTCTCATTTCTTCTATTTGCTTTAGCATCTCTATGATGATGAGCAAGTTTCAGAGTCTCTCATGACACCCATTTGGTCTTTTTCTTCTTTCTTGTCTTCTTAATGACCTTTTGGTTTCTTCTTGTATGATGTTCTTGATGTCATCACACAGTCATTCTGGCTTTTGGTCATTAGTATCTAATATATTACATCTATTCTTGAGATCACCAGCTTCTCCTCAGAAACCCTATACAGGGTCTCTATGAGCCAGAACCAACTCAATGACACTTAACAACAACAACAACAACATTCTTGAGATGGACTCTAAATCAGGTGGGATATGTTCAAGGTCATATTTTGGCTCTTGTGGACTTGTTTTAACTTTCTTCAGCCACAGCATGAACTTGTATATGAGCAATTGATGGTCTCTTCCACAGTCTGCTTCTGGTACTGCTTTGGCTGATGATATGGAGATTTCCATGATTCCTTCTCATAAATGTAGTCAACTTGATTTCTGTGTATTCCATATGGTGAGGTCCATGTGTATAATCATCTTTTATGTTAATTCAAAAAGATATTTGCAATGAAAAAGTCATTGGTCTTAAAAAACACTATCATGCAATCAACATTTCTATTAACATTCTATAATTCCCAGAGTTTTGTTCTTTTCCAATGGCCATATTTTCCATCTACAGATCCTTCCTCGTTTCTGAACATTTCAATCCAATCACCAGTAATTAATTATCAATACATCTTGATTGCTTATTTGATTAATTTTGGACTAATACTACTGGTATTGTTGGACTAATCCTGGTAGAGTTGACTGTGATGACGCAAATGGAGTAAAACCTGTGGGAGTAAAGTCCATGGGACCTTCATTTGTTGATGAGGCACAACTCAAAATGAAAAGAAACAGTGGTAAACATCCATTAATTATCATAACATTGAATGTATGAAGTATGAATCTAGGAAAATTGGAAATTGTCAAAAATGAAATGGAATGCATAAACATTGATATCTTAGGCATCAGTGAGCTGAAATGGACTGGTATTGGTCATTTTGAATCTGACAACCACAAGGTTTACTATGTTGGGAATGACAAATTGAAGAGGAATGGTATTGCATTCATTGTCAAAAAGAACATATCCAGATCAGTCATGAGGTACAACGCTATGTGTGATAGGATAATATTCATGCACCTACAGGGAAGACCAATTAATAACACTATTATTCAAATTGACTCACCAACCACTTAAGCCAGTGATGATGAAATAGAAGACTTCTACCAACTTCTTCAATCTGCAATTGATCAAACATGCAATCAAGATGTATAGATCATTAGTGGTGATTGGAATGCAAAGGCTGGAAACAAAGAGGAGGATCAGTAGTTGGAAAATATGCCCTTGGGGTTATAAATGATGCTGGAGATCAGAAGACTGAATTCTGAAAAATCAATTATTTGTTCATTTCAAATACCTTCTT
>NW_006408720.1:3086436-3091658 GCF_000296735.1 Chrysochloris asiatica | reverse complement strand
CTGTACACAGGGTAGATACAGATGGGCAACTTAGACATTGACTGCCTAAAATGAAGGGGCGATAAAGGCACGAAGTGACTGGCTTACAAGATTTCAAGAGGAAGTTTAGTTTAAGAGTATGTGGGGAAGGAAAGAGTCCCCACTGAATAGATTTCATCTTGTCTAGATGGTCTGGTGAAAAGAGATGAGGATAAGATTCGTATGATTCAATAGTGAATATTTGTTATCATGACAAATTGCAACTGTCACAATTGTAAAGTTAGAAGTTTTGTAACAAAAATAGGGAAGTGGTTAATCTTACAGTCCAAAAACAGAGGACCCTAAGACCATCGAGGGAGAAGCGCACAAGCAGAATTTAGGACCTTATCCAGAGAAGCAGCAACACCAGAGACGGAGGCAGAGATGGGGTCATGGAGAGGTGGAGCAGCTGAGGACTCTAGATTTATGGCAAGAGAGGGACTAAGAGCTGGTGGCCAGGAGACAGACTTGCAGAATGTGCCCTTTGGAGATGTAAATTATTATATATGCCTGAGTGTTGTTGTTTTTTAAAAAAGCAAAAGTAGATAGAATATATCCCACCTGAATTTAGAGATCATCTGGAGAACAGATTTGATACACTAAACACTAAAGACCAAAAACCAGAAGAGTTGTGGGATGACATCAAGAACATCACACAGGAAGAAAGCAAAAAGTCATTGAGAAGACAAGAAAGAAGGAAAAGTCAAAATGGATGTCAGAAGAGACACTGAAACTTGCTCTTCAGCGTACAGATGCAAAAGCAAATGGAAGAAATGAGGAAGTCCAAGAGCTGAACAGAAAATCTCAAAGATCAGCTCGAGAAGATAAAACCAAATATTACAACAAAATGTGCAAAGATCTGGAATCAGAATACCAAAAAGGAGGAACACGCTCAGCATTTCTCAAGCTGGGGGAACTGAAAAAAAATTCAAGCCTCTATTTCATTATTGAAGGATTCTCTGGGCAAATTATTGAATGATGCAGAAAGCATAAAGGGAAGATAGAAGGAATACTCAGAGTCACAGTACCAAAAGGAAATGGTTGATGTTCAACCGTTTCAAGCGGTAGTATATGATCAAGAGCCAATGATACTGAAGGAGGAAGTCCAAGGTGCATTGAAGGAATTGGCAAAGAACAAGGCATCAGGAATTGATGGAATAAAAATTGAAAGCTTTTAAGAAAGTAAGGCAACACTGGAGGCACTCACTCATCTCTGCCAAGAAATCTGGAAGACAATTATCTTGTCGACTGATTGGAAGAGATCCATATTTGTGCCCATTCCAAAGAGAGGTGACTCAATGGAATGCGGAAAACATCGGACAATCTCTTTGATATCCCATGCAAGTAAAGTTTTACTAAAGGTAATACAGAAACGGCTACAATCATATATTGACAAAGAACGTCCAGAGTTCAAGCCAGATTCAGAAGAGGCCGTGTAACAAGGGATATCATTGCTGATGTCTGATGGACCTTGGCTGAAAGAAGAGAATATCAGAAAGATGTTTACCTGTGCTTTATTGACTATGCAAAGGCTTTTGCACAAGAGCTATTTTGGCTACTGCATCAGAAAGTATCTATATCAATCATTTCCCTCATAGCAGGAAGTTCAATAGGACAACACTGGTCTAGAATAGCCCAGACTCTCTAATGAAACTAAAACTTTTAATAAAACTAAAACTAATAAGTACTACAAAAACAACATAAAAAGTAAATAAAAGTTTTGGTGATAAAACTGCTAATATCATAGTACAAATCAAAGCAGTGGCAGCAAAATATACTGTTTTTGTTATTGTTAGATGCTGTTTAACTCATAGTAACCTTATGTACAACAAAAAATAAAGCATTGGCCAGAACCACTCTATCCTCACCATTATTGCTATGTGTGAGTTCATTGTTTCAGTCACTGTGCCAATCCATCTCTTCCAGGATCTTCCTCTTTGTTACTGAACCTCTACCAAGCACAAAGTCCTTTTGCAGATGAGTCTGTCCTGGTGACATTTCCAAAGCATGTGAGACAAGTTTCATCATCACTCCTTCTTAGAAGCATTCTGTCTGTACTTCTTCCAAGACAGATTTGTTCATTCTTTTTTCAGTCTATGGTGGTATATTCAGCATTCTTCACAAACACCACAATTTAAAGGCTTCAATTCGTAGGTTTTCCTTATTCATTACCCAACTTTAGCATGCTATTGAAAATACTGAGTCTTGGGTTTGCCACACCTTAGTGTTCAGTGACATCTTTGATTTTTAACAGTTTATAGAGGCCTTTTGCAGCAGATTTGCCCAAAGGAAATTATGCTAGTTCAAATTATTTTATCCACTGCTACACACTAGTGGGGGCATGGTGCCTCTGTAGGCTAAGTGCTGGATTTCAAATCACAAAGTCAATGATTTGAGCCCATAAGCTACTCCAAGGGAGAAAGATGAAACTTTCTGCTCCTGCAAAGTCTCGGAAATCCTATAGGAGGTCACTATGAGTCAGAACTTACTTGAAAGCACTTAGTAACAACAATAACACATTTGTGAAGAGACCTGGTGACACAGAAATAAAATGTTTTGACTGTTAACCAAAAAATTTCACTGTTTGAATCCATCAGCTGCTCTGCAGGAAAAAAAAGTGGTATGGTAATCTGTTTCCATAAAGATTTATAGCCTTTGAAACACTATGAGGTAGTTCAACTTTGTCCTACAGGGTCACAATGAGTCAGAATCCACTACACAGTTACTCGCTTAGGTGTTTTTGTCATACTTGTAGTTAAAAATAAAAAAGTTGGTTTCACTTAAGAACAGTGGTGATAGAAAAGTAAAAATATAATCACTCCTTTTCCTCCTTTTCCTTTGTTTGTTTTCCTTCTCTTTCCCATTTATGGTTCAACTTAATGCAATACTAACAACTATGACTTCAATTAAAAATGGAATAAAATATCTTATCTAAATTGAAAAATATTTTATAACAGTTTAAAGTAAATATTGTACATGCTAAGAAATTTAGGAAGCAATATAGCAATCAATATTTTAAATATTCAGTGTAGATGAATATTTAGTTATAAATGTAATTTTAAAATAAAGATTTATTCATCATTAGCTAATTAGATAAAATTAGTAGAGAAAATTAATTTTGCATTTTAGTAGTACATATCAAAAAAGGCCTTCCATCTTTTCTTCATGCTTTTAAAGGGAAGGCACTTCAGAGTTATTTCTCAGGAAAAGCGGCTGTTCTTGATATTCATTGGGCCATTTTGTGAGAAATCACTGAGCCCCTAAAACAGATTCCTTTTCTTCTGCTTCCTAATGAGCATAGGCAGCTCCTTTTGCCTAATCCTCCATGCTGTGAGCCCAGGTGTTTTGTGGTTTTCTGTGCAATTTACACTCCAGGACAGGGTGTTCTCTCTTTCTGTTCCAGGCCTAGACAACCTTGCAAAAACGACTTGACTTCAATTCAGACAAGAGTGACCTCACTTTGGTCCCATATCTATGTACATTCTATAAAGAAACTTTTGCCTGAGAGTCTGCATTGGCTAAGCCAGTTTTAAAAATTGGTTCTCATAGAGCTATTAGTTCCCTGTCTGGCTTTATAAGCCAGAACATGGAAAAGGATTAAAACTTTTATTATTAATGAAAGCATACTGCGCAGTAATATTTCTTAGCCTCCTTTTTTCATTATTGCACACTCAAAGCAACATTTAAATATTTTTCCAAATGACATTGCTATGAAATTTCAGGTGCCTACATATACTGCGTGTCTATTTAAGTATATATGTATTGTTTTGAGTGCCATCGAGTTGGTTCGGACTCATAGTGACCCTATAGGATCTCCCAAGCTTTAAATCTTCAAGGAAGCAAAAAGCCTCATTTTCCCCTGTGGAGCAGCTGGTGGGTTCAAACCATAGACCTTGCAGTTCTCAGTCTAGTTTTTATCCTGTGGAGCCACTGTGCTTCCCATATATGTATAAATTTATCTTTAATATATAAAAAGAGTGAGGATATTTTATCTTCCAAGAACCAAGTTTTATCTCCTTGGAGATGATATTGTTCTAATATTGAGAATGAGAAAGTTGAAATTTCAGAAATATATACTGTTCCCAAGGTTCTTTATATATGTTTCAGTCCACTGTTATGTATATTTCAAAGCTAATAGTCTAAGTGTTTAGATATTGCAAAAAATGCATTTTTTTCCTAAATTCAAAATTTGCATAAATTTATAGTTTAGCAAGAAATATAACCTCTTGGGACTTTCTGAGAATTTCACAGTATCTGAAGATGTCATTGAACCTTGACCTTTGAGATCTTATGTCATTCTACTCCTATGTCTTCAATGTAATTGCTTGCAAGCAGGAGAGGATTGTGGAAAGGTAAGAGATAAGGTCGTGGAAAAAGAAAAGGAGGTATGGTGAAGATATATGGGTAATAGTACATGGTACATTTTTAATTTTTCAATTGTCATTCATCAATCCTATTAACCTTATCCATGTCTCTTTTGAAACTTTCCAACTTGATAGGTTGGCCCCTGGATAACATCTCCTTTTATCTCAACTTCCCACCATTTCTTTAAAAAGAAAAAATATATATACAAATGTTCAGAACAGAATTCAATATGAAAAAAATCAGCCATGCTTTAAGGTAATAATTGATAAAGATTTACACTAACCCATATTTTTCATTGATATTAACTGATAAAACAACAAATCTTTACAACTAAAACACATAGTGAATAAGCACTGTGGTGCCATAGGACAAGCACTTGAACTGAAGGTCAACGGTTCAAACTAACCAGCTGCTCCTCAGAAGCCCTATGTAGGGTTGCCATGAGTCAGAACTGACTGGACAGCATTTAACAACAACAACATATTTCATTAATAGTTTCCTTCCTTGTGCTACACACAATAAATAAAAGAAATATGGGAATCTTAATAATATATAAATAATTCTTAATATATATTCAATTAAATTAATGAAGGCAAAAATATATTCAGTAATTTTCCTTACCCATTCATTAACTTGCTAAATTTATTTTTCTGTACTGGACACTTTTTGATGGGGAGACAGCAGGAAATATAAGCAGACAAAAAATACTAACTGTGAAAGGCAACAAGATGGCAGACTAGGCAGAAAGGCTCTATAGACCCTCTACAACAAAGATACAGAAAAACAAATGATACAGATGCTGATGATAATCCTGAATCTCTGAGCTTCAGGTGAAGATA
>NW_006408720.1:3080378-3086244 GCF_000296735.1 Chrysochloris asiatica | reverse complement strand
TTGTGGCTCACAGAGATTAAGGTGCAATATTTTTCTTTCTTGTTCTCCACACTCCCTTAGTGACCAGAGGCAAGGTCAGTCCTCACCAGCATATAACCGCAGGGAAGCCTCTACTCTCACAATGGTTGGAACTGCTAAGAGTAGAGCACCTTGGTTGTGGGCACCATTAAAGAAGAGGGAAGCTCTTGGCATTGACCCTGTTGTGGTAAGCCCTGCTCCAGATCTACAGAGGTAGCATCTAGCCCTAGATGAGCTCTCACTAAGAGAAGCTGCTGAACAGATGATTGGTGGAGAAAAAGAAAAGACAAGAGACTGGAGAGCTGTATAAGCCAGCCAACCAAGGAGTGACCATTTTGAACTTTCGAGGGCTACTTTAAAGGCAAGAGGGCATAGTGGTGCAGAGGCATACAGCTTATTGATGGAGAAAAAGGGGATAAATTTTATTTCCTTCTAGCCCACATTACCCTGGTAATCAGAGTGGTAACCAGCCCCCATGTGCATACATTCCTAGTGAAACTACTGCTCTTTGGGGTGTCTAAATTACATCAATGTCTGTTGGGAAGGAACAGCACCAAATCCCAGGTATGGTCAATTTTAGACATGCAGAGCCCGTTCTGGTAAGCCCTGGATTGGAGAGATCTTTTACACTTGGTTCCCCTCTGGGACGGAAATACCCTGATCCCCCCCCAGCTGATTTGGGGTTTTCATGAACTACTTTCAGATTGGGTGTGCAGAACAGACAACACCTAGCCAACAGGAACCTCACTTAGTGTTGAGTGTTACTGTCTCATTCCTAACTACCCATGATGTGAGGTCCTCAGCTGACAGGAGACCCCATAATATTCTCCTCTCTGGGTTTGGCACCTGTCCTGTTTGGGTTCTTTTTTTCCCTTTCATTCTTTTTGTTTCTGTATTCTTTCTTCCTTGCTTTTCCCTCTCTTGCTTTCTAAACTTTATATTTTTCCTTTCATTAGTTCTTCTTCTTTTTCTTCTTCTTCTTCTTCTTCTTCTTCTTCTTCTTCTTCTTCTTCTTCTTTTTTTTTTTTTGCCACTTCTCTTTCCCAAATACTATTGTTTCTTTCTTATTCTCCATTTTTTTTAATCCCTCCTTGTTTTTTGTTTGTTTTGTTTTGTTTTACTACTATCCAGTCTCTTTCTCTTCTACTCCTTTACTCTCTAATTGTATTTAGGTCTTTTTCCTTCTTTTTATTTTTCTCTTACCTACTTTATTTTATTCTCCCTCTTTTCTATCTTTTTAATATTCTTTTTCTATATGTTGCCTGCATTTTTTTTTCTTTACTGTTTTCTTATTTCATTGTGGTTTGTATTAGTTTTCTTTTTCTCTTCCATGTGTGTTTTGTCTTCTTGCCTTACACAACAGGACAAAGCAACTGCCTCCTTACAGCCCAGTCACAACCATACCCTATAAAAACCCATCCATAGGGCAAGAGCCAACACAGCTGCTATACACCAGATCAGTGACAACAACTAACATCATCAAAATTCATCCTAAACTGAACTGCCTGAATATTGAACAGAGAACAGTGCAAGTTCATCTCTTGATCACACACACCAGGAGGCAGTTGATAAGTATCTAAGAATACACCAACATATAGCTATCAACTTAACATAAATACAACAACACCACAATGACTCAAAATCAGCATACAATTTCTGTTCACACAAAGAAGCAAGACAGAGTAGTACAATAAAGTGATCAAGAAGCAGAGATAGAAAATGTTTGTGAGGAAAAAAAGGCATTGGAACAACCTGACAAAGAATTCAAGAAAATGATGTTTAAATATTTCCAAATGATTGACAGAAAGGTCAAGGAAAATAGGAAGTATTCAGGAAAGTACTACAAGAACAATCAAACAAGATATATCATAATCAAACTCTCAAAATCAAGGATATGGAAAGAATCCTGAAATCAACTTGGGAAAAATGAAAAGTTACCCACAAAGGATAAGCAATAAAGTTAAGGTCTGAATTTTCATCAAAAAACCATGTAAGACAGGCAATGGGGAAGACATGCACAAAACTCTGAAGAAAAACATTGCCAACCAAGAATCATATACCAAGTGTGATAGCTCAGGTTTTGTGTCAAATTGACTGGGTCAAGATTCCCAGTAGTTTGGCAGTTGAGATGTGATTATTCCCATGGTGAAACCTAATATGTTGTTGTTGTTAAGTGCCCTGTATAGGATTTCTGAGGAGCAGCTGGTGAGCTTGAACCACTGACCTTGAAGTTCAAATGGCTTTGCAGTCTGGTGCATTAACCCACAGCACCACACCAGGACTCCATAACCTAATATAAGCATAGTTAATTCTCTGATGATTGGCTATAAGCAGGCATAGTTAACTCTATGATGATAGGCTACAAACAGCCAATCAATTAAAAGGATGTTTCCTTAGTGGTGTGGCTGCTTCCAAAATAATGGACACACAGGAAAGATTGGGTCTCTTATCCTCTGGATTTGGATCTCATATCTGGGTCATCCTATAACTTCCAGTCCTTTGAACCTGACTCAGTGGTCTACAATGCCTTCCAGGCCTGTCTGCTGAGTATGTCTGGAAGTTGCAGTAGGGACACTCTGTGACATATGTGCCCACCTGCTGGGAAAGCTGGACACCCTCCTGTCCAGAGGGTCCCAAATACCTGCTCCCACTACCTAGTCCATGTTCCATGTCACTGGCTCTGCAGGATATTCACCCAGGTATCAGTCACCACTGTAACCTTACTGCCACTTCTGCTAGTGTCACACTCCTGCTCTGTGTCCAGGCTTGAGACTCCTGTTCATCTGCCTTTTAGACCCACTCACCAATCTTGGTTCACTTGGCCCAAACTTTGGACAATCTCATCTCTACAACTGCGAGCTATTCCTTTTTTATACATTTCTCTTTATATGTTGATGGTGGTGTGCTGTGGAGTCAGCTCTGACTCATAGCAACCCTCTATAGGGTTTCCAAGTCTGTAAATCTTTACGGGAGCAGAAACCCTCATCTGTTTCCTGTGGGACAGCTGACAGTTTCAAACTGCTGGCCTTGAGGTTAGGGGCCTGACTCACAATGACTACACAAAGAAAGCGCCTTGCCTTTCTCTATATATATACATATACAAGTTTCACTGGTTTTGCTTCTCTAGAGAACCAAGCCTAAGACACCTAGAAAAATTGTCCCTCAAATATGATGTTGAAATTAAAACATTTCCAGATAAACAGAAATTAAAGGCATCTGTAAAAACCAGATCACCATTACAAAAACTAATAAAGGGACACCTTTGGACTGAGAATCAACAACAGCAGACAACAACTGGAGATTTATATACATGACAGCACCACCCAGAATTCAATTCAGATACAGAAGTATCCAAAGTAAAACAAACCTACAAGACTTAAAATAGGGAATCAGAGAGGTCAATTTATAATCAAGATAAATAAAAAACAAAAAGATGGGAAGCATACAGAATTCATAATAGCCATGAGCTCAAGTAGATTTCAAGATAAAATACTGTTTAAATTGGGTAAAATAGTATAGATTACAGGATAACCTCAAAGAAAATTAATATACCTTCATATCAACTAAAAAACAGGTAAAACCATGAAGTTTTTGTGAATATAAAAACAATAGTGAAGAAAATGCACATACAAAATTACCTCAACACAGAAAAATATGTGGAGCCAAGAAAACAGCAACACCATAAAAAAACAGACTGCAAAATGACTGCAATCAATTTATATCTATCATTAATGACATTGAATGTCAATGGATTAAATGTAGCAGTCAAAGACAAAGAGTACAAGAATGGTTAAGTAAACAGGGTCATTACATGTGTTGTTTACATGAGACTCACTATACATACAAAGACAAAATAGATTAAAATTCAAAGGATGAAAAAAATTACCTATTTAATGGCAATCAAAATCAAGCAGGAATAGCAACATTACTAACTGAAAAAATAGACTTTAAGGCAAAAATCAGCATGAGACAAAGAAGGACATTATCTCGTGATTAAAGGGTCAATTGAACAAGAGGACATAGCCGTGATAAATATCTATGCCCCCAATGAGATACCTCAAAATACAGAAAACACTAATAGAATTGAAGGAAGAAATAGGTAAAACTACACTAATAGTAGATTTTTAAATGCTACTTTTGATAAAGGGCAGAATAACTAGAAAGAAACTCAGCAAAGACATAGAAGAACTAAACAATACAATCAACCACTTGACCTCATAGATTTATAAAGAGCACTCAATAAAACAACAGCACAATACACATACTTTACCAGTACACATGGAACATTCTCCAGAATAGACAATATGTTAGTCCACAGTGAAAGCCTCAATAAATTTAAAAACATCAAAAGACTACAAGGCATCTTTCAAACGACAATGCTATAAAATTAGAAATAAACAATAGGAAGATCAAGGCAACAAAATCAAATACATGGAAAATAAATAATACCCTACTTAAAAGCTACTCAGCAGTAGAAAATATTTTTTAAAAATTCCTTGAAACCAAATGTGAATGAAAGCACTACATACCAAAATCTTTGGGACACAGTAAAAGAATTCTTAGAGGGCAATTTAGAGCAATAAATGTACACATCCAAACAGAAGAAAGAGACACTTTCAGCAAAATGGCAGATTAGACAGACATATAATATGGACCCTCTACAACAAAGGCAAAATAAAACAGACAAAGATGACAAATCTGGTACCTTTAACTCAGAAGAAAGTTTAGAGTGATGAACGGGGTGCTTGCTTGGAGGAGATACGAAACAGGGATGGCACGGGAGGGACACTGACTGGTAAACAGCTGGCCAACTGTAGCTCAACTATGTTGTGAGCAACTTTGACAGTAGTTGGAGGCGTAGCAGATCAGATTCACAAGGGTGACAGAAAAGATGTCATTCATGATTCCTTCTTTTTCCCTACATTCTCCTGGTGATCAGAAGTGTGACCAGTTTCCAACTTCATCCATACCCAGAGTAGACCCTGCTCTCCAGGAGTTCAGAGCCATGTGGTTGGGATCCACACCAGTGTAAAATGGGAGCTAGCTATGACATTTTGGTTCCACTTTGTGCCTGAATTCAGGTGGCTCAGCTCCAAATCTACAAAACCTCCAGAGCCACCAGGCCAGAATTTAACCAGTTATGCTGCACTCAGTTTCCCTGTAATCCTAACAAACACTGAAACCAGTTCCATCATGGGCACCCACAAAGTACATACATAGTGAGTGCCTTGAACGTAGATAATATCTAGGCCAATAAGAACTCCATTTAGGGCCGGGAACTCTGCTCTCTCATCCCTTCCACAATCACCTTGTGAGCGTTTTGAAGTGAAGGAGATGCACAGAGATGTCTCCCTTCTGTGTCCAGAAACTGCATTGTTTGTTTCTACAGCGACAACAACCACACAATACTCCAGAGACAACAGACAATTTTACCTCACACACACACACAGAGAGAAACTCAAGAGAGAATGGATCAAACAAATGCCCAAGATGCAGCAACAGAAAACGTTCCTGAAGAAGAAAAGGTAGTGAAACTAACTAAAAAAGAATCCAAAACAATTTTAATTAGGCACCTTCAAAGGATCGATAGAAAAATCAAGGAAAGCAAGGAGAACACAATAAAAACTTTAGAAAATTTCAGGAAAAAACTAAAAGACCAGACAAAACTAATGTAACTTTTCAAACAATATAAAAACTACAATTAGAAATCCAGAAGATTAATACTAAGATTTCAAAAATGGACAACACATTGAAAGGGCAAAGGAGTAGATATGAAGTAATGGAAGCCTGAATTAGTGAGCTTGAAGATAAATCTCTCAACACTATTATGCCAGAAGAACAAACAGAA
>NW_006408720.1:3078295-3079553 GCF_000296735.1 Chrysochloris asiatica | reverse complement strand
GAAGTCAACTACGGAGCAAAAGGAGGGAATAGTGCAGATACAGAACTTCCAAATAACAAGGAAATCAAGTAGATTTCATGATAAAAAAAAGACTTTTCAAAACAGGGACAACATTAATAAACTGCAAAGTAGCCTCAAAGAAAAAGAATACATGTGCACATCAAAATAAAAAGAGAGGGAAATCAGAAAGATTTAATCAACAGAAATGGGAATGAAAAGAAAGCCTACAAATAAAATGAACTCAGTACAGAAAATTATGTGGGACAAAGAATTGAATGCAGCAGCACCAAAATAAAATGTACAAAAAAAAATGTACAGTCAACTCATAACTATCGATAATTACACTGAATGTGAATGGATTAAATGCACTACTCAAGAGGCATAAAGGGCATAATGGATAAGAAAAAAGGATGCTTCAGTATGCAATCCAAAAGAGACATATCAAAATGATGGAGACAGCCTAAATATCAATCAACAGAAGAATGGTTAAACAAACTTTGGTACATACAAATAATGGAATACTACAAAATGTTGAAGAATAATGACGAATCTGTGAAACACCTTTTTGTGTGAGAACACTGATGTAAAAACTTTTTTAAATGTTTGCTTGATAAAAGAAACCACCTACGATGGTTGTTGTTAAGTGCTTTCAAGTCAGTTCTGACTCATAGCAAACTTGCATAAGATTTCCAATAAGCTGCTGGTGAATTTAAACTGCCAACCTTGCAGTTCAAACCAACCTTGCTGTCCAGTGTATTATACTACAGGGCCACACCAGGAGTGGGGAGTCATTCATGGGCTAAATGGTAGACACATGTTAACATGGGTGACAGGGAGGCAACATACAAGAGGAAGGTTAGCAGAGAGGAAAGATAGCGGGAGTTAAAGTGAATAGAGATAAATGCAGTTAATTGGAAGGGATTGCAACCATTAATGTAACGAACTATATGATAGGTGGAATATAAAATTGATGGTCTGCATTAAACCTTCATTTAATTCATAATATAAAGTATTAAAAAAATAAAAGCCAGAATCAACACATTAACACACATCTCCAACAATTAGAAAAAGACCAGAAAAGTATGCCTACTGCCCCAAGAAGAAAATAAATAATAAATATTGAAGCAGAAATAAATGAATTAGAAGATAGAAAAACAATAGGAAGTATAGTTGTTGTTGTTGTTGTTGTCAGGTGCCATTGAGTCGGACCCGACTCATAGCGACCCCATGCAGAGCAGAACGAAACAATGTCCGATCC
>NW_006408720.1:3075169-3076595 GCF_000296735.1 Chrysochloris asiatica | reverse complement strand
GACCTCTTCAATTCTTCCATTTGCTTTAGCTTCTCTACACTGGAGAGCAAGTTTCAGAGTCTCCTCTGACATCCATTTTGACCTTTTCCTTCTTTCTTGTAGGAAACTTGAATTGATCTGTAATGAAAGAAGCTAATCACATAATTTAAAACCTCCCAACAAAAAAGTCTTAGACCCAGATGACTTTACTTGTGCATTACCTAACATTTAGAGAACAACTGACAGCAGTTTTACTCAAATTACTAAAGAACATAGAAAAGGATAGAAAACTCACAAATATATTTTATGAAGTAATCATAACACTCATACCAAAACCAGGCAAAGACATCACTAAAAAAATAAAATAGACCAAAATCCCTCATGAACACAAATGCAAAAATTCTCAACAAAATCTTAGCCAATAGAATTCAACAACTTATTAAAAAAATAATACACCTTTTTTTAAAAATGTTTTATTGTGAATGATGTGATAGTTTACATGGGAGAATATTAGCATTACATTCATCCTATCTTATATAATTTAATTTTGATGGTTACAATCCCCTCCATGCATTATCAATCAACCAAAGGGTATACCCTGCAAGCCTGCCCCCTGGTAGTCAGCACACAGCCCCTCTCCATCTCTGGGTCTAGAGTCCCCGGCCACTCCATCTCTCCATGTCATGGTCTCTGCCTCCATATCTGGCGACACTGCTTCTCTGGGGAGGGTCTCCCACTCTAGTCTTCTCCCTTGATGGTTCCAGAGACCTCTGATCCTGGACTACAAAGTCAATCATTCCTCTCCTTTTGCTACAAAACATCCACCTTTACATTTCCAAAACTCGCAGTCAGTCCTGATAACAATTATTCACCATTGTACCACAAGGGACCTATCCCCATCTCCTTTCATTAGCCCCGTCCAGACAGATTGGATACTACTCAGTGGAGATTCTACCTTCATTGGTACCTTCTGGATCTAGGCTCCCTCTTGAAAGCTTGTAAACCATAGCTTGCCTTTGTAGCCCCCTATTTCAGGTAGCCAATGTCCAAGCCTCGCTTTAAAAATTTGTTCACTCTTTTGAGCTACTGCATCCATAGGTTTAGGTCAAGTTCATCGAATTGTATCATATTACTCTTTTTTTCCTCTTCTTTCTTCTTCTAGTTGAGCTCTGATCATCCATTCATTGAAGCCAGATTAAGTGGGTATTATCTGCAAATGTGGGTGTTCTTATGCACATGCCCTCTCTTCTTATCAGTTGGACGCTTCACTCTCCACTCTAGTCCTCTGTGGTTATGTCACTGACTCTGGGCCCGAATGTCCCCAGGTCTTGCCACACTGCTGGCCAACCAGGTCTCCACCCAGGTTTACAAGAGTCTATTGAACGTTGTAGGGCTTAGCAGCATCTTCATTGTTATTTTTCCCTCACTTCTCCTTATTGGTGATGAA
>NW_006408720.1:3072797-3074473 GCF_000296735.1 Chrysochloris asiatica | reverse complement strand
CCCCTCCCTAGCATCCAAACTATCCTGTGTCGATTCCCTGCCCTGTGCTCTACCTACCCCTCCCCCCTCCACCTATCCCCCACATCAAGGTAACCAGCAAAGAATCGCCCACCCCCTTCAGTATGGATTCTTTTTCTTAGTCTTTTACAGTAGTGGTCCTATGCAGTATTTCTCCTTTTGTGGCTGACTAATTTCACTCAACATAATGTCCCCAAGGTTCATCCATGTTATGCAGTGGCGTGAAGATTCCTTGTTATTCTTCTAGGTAGCATAATATTCCATTATGTGTATGTACCAGTTTATTTATCCATTCTTCATTTGATGGGCACTTAGGCTGTCTCCATCTTTTTGCTATTGTAAATAGTGCTGCTATAAATATTGGTGTGCATATATCTACTCATGTTATTGCTCGTATTTCTTGTGGGTGAATACCAAGTAGAGGAATTGCTGGCTCATAAGGTATTTCTAGATCCAGCCTTCTGAGGAAGCACCATATTGCTTTCCAGAGAGGTTGGACCATTTTTCAATCCCACCAGCAATGCAGGAGCATCCCAGTCTCTCCACATCCCTGCCAGGATTTATTGTACCCTACTTTTTTTTATCTTTGCTGTTATTGCTGGTGTGAAATGATATCTCATTGTTGTTTTGATATGCATCTCTCTAATGGCTAATGATCGTGAACATTTCTTCACATGTTTGTTGGCTGCCTGGATCTCCTCCTTGGTGAAGTGTCTGTTCATGTCCTGTGCCCATTTTTTAATTGGGTTATATGTCTTTTGCTTGTAGAGGTGTTGTAGTTTCCTATATATTTTAGAAATTAGTCCCTTCTCTGATGTGTCATTGTAAAATATTTTTTCCCATTCTGTGGGTTCCCTTTTTACTCTTCTGTTGAAGTCTTTTGATGTACGTAAGATTTTAATTTTCAGTATGTCTCAATTATCTATTTTGTCTACTTTTATTTGTGTAGTTTTCAAAATATTTGGTAGTCTGTGTATTCCCTGAATTAGTGCCCTCACATTTGTCCCTATATTTTCATTGATGGCCTTCATAATTCTGGGGTTCACATTCAGGTCTTTAACCCATGTTGAGTTGGTTTTTGTATAAGGCATGAGGTGAATGTCTTGTTTCAAATTTTTGCATATTGCTTTCCAGTTCTGCCAGCACTATCTGTTGAAGAGACTATCACCTCCCCATGGGATATATTCAGGTACTTTGTCAAAAATCAGTTGGTTTGATGTGGATGGGTTAATTTCTGGATTCTCGATTCTGTTCCATTGATCAATGTAACTTTCATTGTACCAGTACCAAGCTGTTTTGACCACTATAGCCGTGTAATAAATTTTGAAGTTGGGGTGTGAGAGGTTTCCAAACGTATTCTTCTTCTTAAGCAGAGCTTTGCTTATCTTAATCTCTTTCCTTTCCATATAAAGTTTGGAACTGTTTTTCCATCTCTTTGAAAAATGTCGTTGGAATCTGGATTGGGATTGCATTATATTTGTAAATTGCTTTGGGCAGTATTGACATTTTCACAATGTTAAGTCTTCCTATCCAGGAGAATGGTACATTCTTCCATTTTTGTAGGTCTCTTTTGGTTTCTTGTAGTAGTGTTTTGTAGTTTTCTTTGTATAAGTCCTTTGTTTCTCTGGTTACATTTATTCATAGATATTTCATCCTTT
>NW_006408720.1:3069708-3070845 GCF_000296735.1 Chrysochloris asiatica | reverse complement strand
CCATCCTTTGACTTTTAATCTGTTTTTGCCTCTGTGTGTGAGATGTGTCTCTTGCAAACAGCATATTGAAGGATCTTGTTTTCTTATCCATTCTGCCACCCTCTGTCTCTTAACAGGTGCATTTAATCCATTTACATTCAGTGTAATTATTGATAGGTATTGATTATTGCTGCCATTATGTTTGTTTTTTTGTGGTGTTGTTCTCTGTGTCTTCCTTTTTTGAATTCATTATTTTTGTGAAAATGTTTTAATGTTTCCATGTTCTTGGATTTTCGTTCTCTTGGTATGTTGTAAAGTGTTGATTTTCTTTGAGGTTGCCTTATAGTCCATTAACTTTTCTCTCCATTTAGTGCAGTCTGTTTTAGCCTATAATCGACCTGACCTTCTCACTATCTGGATCTCTGTTCCTACATGTTTACCTTCTTTTACATTGTACTTGTTTTGATCATAGACTGACCTTCCAGATTCTCTGAGTTTGGTTCTGTTAACATCTCTTCCGTCTGTTGACTTAAATCAGGGAGGTGCTGCCACATATGTTAATCTCTGGTTGTTGTCTGTTCTTGTTGATTCTCAATCCACAGAACTCCCTTTAGGATGTTTTATAGCACAGGGTTGGCTTTGGAATAATCCCTTATCTTCTGTTTATCCTGAAATGTTTTGAGTACACCATCATATTTGATTGATAGCTTTGCTGGATAAAGAATTCTTGGTTGGCAATTTTTTTCTTTCAGGGTTTTATATATGTCTCCTCATTGCCTTCTTACTTGCATGGTTTCTGCTGAGAGATCCAAGCTCAATCTGACTTGCTTGCCTTTGTATGTGACACTTCTGTTTTCCCTGGCTGCTTTCAGAAGTGTCTCCTTGTCTTTAGTATTGGAGAGCTTGACAATGATATGTCTTGGTGATTTTCTTTTGGAGTCTATCCTTCCTGGAGTTTGTTGAGCTTTTTGAATATTTATCATTTCACTTTTCAGGATGTTAGAGAAATTTTCTTCCAGTAGTTCTTCAACTATTTCCTCTGTGGACTTGTGTGATTCTTCTTATTCTGGAATGCCAATAATTCTTAAGTTATTCCTCTTCATGTTGTCCACCATGAATCTTAGACCTTCTTTAGACGTTTTTTATCCTTTTTTGTGT
>NW_006408720.1:3067171-3068478 GCF_000296735.1 Chrysochloris asiatica | reverse complement strand
AAAGAAAGAAAGAAAATCAGAACCAAGCAAAACTGACAAAATATATTGTCCACCTTTGTCCCAAGGTTCCTGTTCTGTGGTGTTTCTGCTCCCCCTGTTTTATCTTGCCTTTTGGTCTCACCCAGGATATTGGCTCCGAGCCTCCAAGCCTGGCCCGGCAGATTCAAAAGTATGTGATTTTTCACTTCAGCTCCAAATTCCACAGGCTATAAGCTTTCAAACCTTTAAAATATTCCTATCTCTGTCATTCCGAGTTTTGGAGCTCTGCCCTGGATCTGCTTTGCCTGGTATTTTGTGTTACTGCTGATGGCGAACTTCACTGCACCTCCAGCCGAGCTGTTATCAAGCCCCACCTCCAATTCTGACTAATTTTAAGGTACCAATAAATCTGTGTACACTAGTAAAGACAGGAAGAATACTGCTAATCCATGGTATGAAATGACAATATTAATATGCATAATTACACCACGAAAAGATCACATTAAGGCTGTGGATGATCATGTATTTTATCCTTTTCTGTAATTTCATCACCATGAGAAGTATTGAGAATCTGGTTAGTTGGTCCTACTTACAATAGACAAAGTTGTAAATGAAAGAGATGAGCTCAGGGCTAAGGAGTCACAGATCAAGTGCCACATAAAAGACCTCAAAATTTCCACTTTTGCCCTGAAAAAATAGTCTTATTTCTTGTCGTAGCAGAACTGACATTGCTGAAAACTAAACCCAGAAACTTATTGCAACATTGGCTGAATTACGATGTCAGAAATATTCCCAAACTTGAATGATGTCCGATGTTAAAGTGAGGGCATTTACCTGGAAGAAATGGGATACTGAAAATTGGGATGAACACATATGGACAGATTATCAGAAAGTTGGAGGCACTGGCCGCCTAAATTCCATTAAATTATTTCTGGTAACAGAACCAGCTTTCTTAGCCAATGGTGACAAGATTAACCCAGTGTTACTGATGAGTCATTATTTGCAATATCACCTGGAGCAGCACCTGGGGAAATTTCTGGGGCATTGCCTGAAGCTGGTGCCTAACAAGAGATTGCAGAATATTAACAGGAAATACAACTACCACCCATTGTTGTTTCTAGACCTGTAAATAATCTTATGTCCCAGTGAGCCCTAAAAAGTGACATACAAATTGTGACACAGAAGAGGTATGCTACACTCCAAAAGGACTACTGATTTGTTTTAAATATACAAACAGAAATCTGAAGAATATGTGAGAGAATAGTTATTAAGGATATGAGATAATGGTGCAATGAACACCAAATTGTATCAGTCTGAGTTTATTTATA
>NW_006408720.1:3043089-3064851 GCF_000296735.1 Chrysochloris asiatica | reverse complement strand
CTATGGGTCGGTTCCGACTCGATGGCACCTGACAACAACAACAACAACACTAAGTACACACACTTCATTCAGTGTTTCAGCTCAAGAGGATAAGAGAGGATTTATCAGCTTATTTGGTTGGTTCACTGAAGCATAGATTGCACAATAAATCAAGTTGAAGTACCAGATCTGCCTTGATAAACAGCAAAACAAGGTATTCAAAGGCTGAGAGTAATTGGCATATTGGTGGTGGTGGTGGTGGTTGTGTGCCACCAAGTTGGTTCCAACTCATAGCGATCCTGCATAGGGTTCTCAAGGCTGTAAATCTTTACATGAGCAGAAAACCTCATCTTTCTACCTCAGAATGATTGGTAGATTTGAACTACTGATCTTGTGGTTAACAACCCAGTTTGTAATCCACTATGATACCAGAACTCCTTAACTGGCATGTTATTGTGGATTTATAAATAATAGATCCATAGACCCAGACATAGAGTGGGCAACAAATTTGTGAAGGGAGTGCCAGACTCTTTAAAGACTGCTGTGATTACTATTTTATGTAAATCAGATTTGACAGTGGAAATTGCCATAACTGAAGTAAGACTCCAAACTACAATGGGACTCATTGGACATCATGATGGTAAGGATCAAGTAATTGACAAAGACAAGGTGGGGATATGCAGGGAGTGGCTTGAATGTGGGAAGCAACTTCACTTCTGCTGTTTGACACGGTTCCAGCAGAAAAGAGAGATATCATGCAAGGCTGATAGTTCTCAGAAGTTGCTTTCTATCTTCTCTTTAGGGTAACTTTGAATTTACTTGTAAAAATATATAATATGGCCATATTGAAAGCCTTTCACTATGAGTTCTACAAACCTTAGGAAAAACTAGTCTGGCAACAATTGCTTTCAGCTTCAGTGGATTGAATTCAAAGGGAATTGTATGTGACACTCCCGTTCACAGAAAACCTAAGTACAAAGTAACTGCATTTATGAGATCACAAAAGTAGATAACAAACTAAAGTGAAGCTGACCGACCCCTGTAGACCTCACCACAATCAATTACCAGCCAGAACCCACAAACCCCCACTATTACATACAGGCACCTACGTAAATAGGCAGAGAATAGTGAACATAAGTGAAAGGTGGTCAAAACTTAATAATCTACACTTCCTGCAAATATTGGTCAGGTTGGGCCTTTTTCTTAACATGCCCACAGCTTTAAAAGAAAAGAAACATAGGAACACAGTGGTTTAGCAATTTACTGAAAATGTCAGAAGAACAAGATAATTGAGTAGATGTTAGTAATTCTTTTGTTATAGAAAATAGTATCACATTATGTAGGATAGAAAATTGACAATTAGCCAGTAGAAACAATAAATTATTGTAGGCATTGACGATTAATAGAAACTTATGTTACTAAGAGGATGTAATCAGAGGTCTGATAAGTGGAAATAATTGGTGTAAAGTTTCATGTGATCTTTCAGAGGGAATCAGAAGAAACAATATAGGAAAGGAGGTAATGTTGAGAGAAGAATGCTTAATGGTTAGAAAAGAACAGGATGTTGGAAAGCTCAGGTTGGACACCATAGAAATATTTTTGTTAAGGTTCTGTAATCACAGGGTAAAAGAATGTTACAATTACAAATGTGTAATAATACAAGGAAATGTCAAAGTATCAAATCATTATGCACTGTGTGATTTTAAGTTTAAAAATAAAGACTTGTTGAGCTGGGGAGGAAAGAGAGAGAAAAGGAGAAAGAGCCCCATCAGCCAAAAAAACAGAGGCTTCTCGATTGCTTTCATTTTCGCTGACTCTGCGTCTCCTCTCGTGGCCCTCGACCCCGCGAGAGCTGGACTCCCGCAGGCATAGTTACCTTAAAGGACACCAAAGTCAAAGTTATAATCAGAATATTCTGACTGGTGTGGGCTTATGGTGCTAGCTACTTAGCTAGGGTGTCCCTAGGAGTGAAACAGATAGGGAACCTACCAAATATTTCCTTGAAGTGTACAAGTGGAAGAATTCTAAGTTAAGAGAACAGCAGTCTATCTTGAATCACCAGAATAGAGAGTTATAGTTCCTTAATCAATCCCCAGACCTAGAATCCTTGGATGAAAGGGAGGCTGGGTCCTCTTGAAAAGGACCCCATGACACCACCAAAAATTTAAAATGTTAACCTTTTTCCATACCTTCACTAAAGGAGCTACAACGTTTTACAAGACTGACTGCTCATCAGGGAAAAGCAAATAATCAGACATTTTAGTAAATACTGGACACTGGCTCTGGATTGACACTAATTTCAGGAGACCCAAAAAGTCACTGTGGCACACCAGTTAGAGTAGAGACATAATGAGGTCGAATTATTAATGGAGTCTTAGCTCATGTCCATATTATAGTGGGTGAAGTTGTCAAGGACTTCATTCTTCTTAGATCAACTATCAACACTCATGGAAGCAGCGGTCAAGAGATCAGACGATGTATTGCATTGGGCAAATCTGCTGCACAGGAACTTTTTAAAGTGTTGAAGACCAGAGATGTCAGCTTGAGGACTAAGGTGCACCTGACCCAAGCTATGGTATTTTCAGTAACTTCATATGGATGTGAAAGCTGCACAATGAATAAGGAAGATCGTAGAAGAATTGATGCCTTGGAGTTGTGGTGTTGGAGGAGAATACTAAAAGTGCCATGGATTGCCAAAAGAACCAATAGATCTGTTTTGGAAGAAGTGCAGCCAGAGTGCTCCTTGGAGGCCAGGATGTCTAAGCTTTGTCTCTCATACTTTGGACATATTGTCAGGAGGGAACAGTCGCTGGAGAAGGATGTCATGCTGGGTAAAATGGCGGGTCAGAGAGGGAGAGGAAGACCCCCAACGAGACGGATCAGCCAGGTGGCATCATTTCTTTATGGTGTCAAGTGTGGTAGCAGTAGTGAGGTTGGCCCAGGATCGGACATTGTTTCATTCTGCTGTGCATGGGGTCGCTATGAGTCAGTTCCGACTTGATGGCACCTGACAACAACGACACAATGGGTCCCTGAACCCATTCTGTAGTAATTTCCTCAGTACTGGAATGCATAATTGAAATAGACATACTCAGTAACTGGCAGAACCACCACACAGAATCCCTGACATGTGCTGTTGTTGTTGTTGTTGTTGTTGTTATTAACAAACATTGTGTTGGTTCTGACTCATAGCGACATGGTATAGGGTCCTAAGGAATGGCTGGTGAGCTTGAACCACTGACCTTGTGGTTCACACTGACTTTGCAGTTCAGCGCATAAACACGCAGCACCATACCAGAACTCTCCAGAGATGTTGATTATGCAAAGGGTTTTGACTGTGTTCATCACAAGAAGCTATGGACAGCATTGTGGAGAATGAGTATTCTGAAACACTTAATTGTGCTCATGAGGAACTTGTACACAGAACAAGAGGCAGTTATTAGAACAGAACAAGGGAACACTGAATGGTTTCAAATCAAGAAAGGTGTGCACTAGGTCTGTATTCTTTCACCATACTTACTCACTCTGTATGCTAAACAAATAATCTGAAATGCTGAAATAAATGAAGAAGAATGTGACATCAGGATTGGAGGAAGACTCATTAATAATCTGTGATATGTAGATGACACAATCTTGCTTGCTAAAAGAGAAGAGGACTCAAAATACTTACTGATGAAGTTCAAAGACTATGGTTTTCAGTATGGGCTGCACCTCAATTTAAAGAAAATAAAAATCCTCACCATGGGAGCAATAAAAAAAATCATGATAAATGGAGAAAACATTGAAGTTGTCAAAGACTTCATTTTGCTTGGAGCAACCATCTACACTCATGAAATCAAATGACATATTTTATTAGGCAAATCTGTTGCATAAGACCTCTTTAAATTGTTCAAGAGCAAAGATATCAGTTTGAGGATTAAAGTGCACCTGACCCAAGCCATGATATTTTCAATAGCCTCATCTGCATGTGAAAGTTGGACCATGAATAAAGAAGATCATAGAGGAATTGTTTCATTGAGTTATGGTGTTGGAGAATAGTAAAGGTACCATGGACTGTCAGAAGAACAAACAAATCTGTGTTGCAAGAAGTACAAACAGAATGTTCCTTAGAAGTCAAGATTACCAGACTTCATCTCTCATACTCCAGATATATGATTAGGAGGGACCAGTCCCTGGAGAAGGACACCCTGCTTGATAAAATGGAGGGTCAGCAAAAAAGAGGGAGACCCTCAATGAAATGGATTGGCACAGTGACAGCTGCATTGGGCTCGAGTGTAGTAGCAATTGTGAGGATGATGTGGGACTGTGTGGTGTTTTGTTTTTTTGTACATAGGGTCACTAAGGGTCAAAACAGACTCAATAACACCTAACAACAACATATGAAAGATTTGCATTAAGTAGAACTGCTACACAATACCTCTTTAACGTGTTCAAGAGCAAAGATATCAGTTTGAGGAGTAAGGTGCACTTGGCCCAAGCCATGGTATTTTCAGTAGTTTCATATGTATATGAAAGTTGGACCGTGAATAAGGAAGACCTAGAAGAATTGATGCATTTGAGTTACGGTCTTGGAGAAGAATATTAGAATACCATGGACTTCTAGACGTATAAACATGTCTATTTGGGGAAAAGTACAGCCCAAATACTCCTTAAAATCCAGGATGGTGAGACTTTTGTCTCTCATACTTCAGATATGTTATTAGTTGTAACCAGTCCCTGGAGTCAGACATCATGATAGGTAAAGTGGAGGGTCAACAAAAAGATCCACAACAAGATGGATTGGCATAGTGGCAGCAGCAATGCTCAAGTATAACAATAGTTGTGAGGATGGTGCAGGACAGGGAGTGTTTCTTTCTGTGTAAGGTCTGTTTCTGTTGTACATAATGTCGCTATGAGTCATAACAGACTCTACAGCACCTAACAACAACAGTTTGGAAGGGAATGGTTAAAATTAATTATCTTAATTACTTATTGTAAATCTGCAAAGTACTTATTTTTCCAACAGGAAACTGAAGCTCTAACAGGTTAAGTAACATTCCTGACATTGTTCATTAGTGTGAAAATTGGAATTTTAGAAAGGTCTAAAGACACTAAAATATGTTAGTTTGTTTTTTTTTCTATGACCACTCCTGGTGTATTGGTGGTGGTGGTGGTTATGTGTCATGGAGTCGGTTCCAACTCATAGCGACCCTGTACAGGGTTTCCGAGGCTGGAAATCTTTACAGGAGCAGAAAGCCTCATCTTTCTCCTACAGAACAGCTGGTAGTTTTGAACTGCTGACGTTGAGGTTCACAGCCTGACTCGTAACCACTACGCTACTAGAGCTCCTTCATGGTATATTAGAAGTATCTAAAATTGTCCTTTGTAGCTTGAGAGACTTTAATCTTCTTGGATAGGACACATGCATTATTCATTGATAGTCTTAGTCTATAACATCATTCCAAGCATCTAGTAGAGAGTGACTCACTATTTGTGTGTGTGTGTGTGTGTGTATGAGAAAGAAGGAGAGTCAGGAGGGGCAAGCAATATATTTAATTGTAAAAATAGGTGGTGCTAAGTAATAATTCTTGTTCATCTTTGACTCCCCTTCTTTTTCAGGTTAGTGCTTTATGATAAAAAGTCTTAGTGTCTTTTTCTTTTTGTTATAGTTCCTTAATGAAACTGGGCCCAGGAAGATGTATTTCCCATTTAATCTTTTCCCTCCCCAATTTTTGCTATATGTAGACAAAAAGTTATTTAAAATTATTGTGTGTATCTATAACATTTGAAAGCATACTATTTTGAGTAGAAATAAACTTTCATAACGACAACTCCAGTCATACAATGTTTTGGTTCTTTCCTTCTCCACCATTTTATTAGCTCCCACTTGAAATTTAATTTTGCAAGGTCAATGAGAATACAACTAAAGAAAATCACTTCCTTTGTATCTATAAAAATATGACACCAACCATTGCTCCCATGACACTCTCTTCCCAGGTGGGTTTGATAATTCATTGCAATGGTCACACAGAACTCAGACACCATATTCACTGTTATGTAGTTTATTAGAGAAATTAACAGGTTACGATTCAGGGTCAGACATGTTCAGGGCAGAATTCTCACAGTCAGGACAGTCTCCCCTCAGTCATGCTCACAGACAATGTTACAAAGCTCTTTTAGTTCTGCTATTATAAAACTTACAGACTCAGCCGGTAGGCACTTAGATCTAGCTATATGTCAGCCACCCTCCCATTTAAATGCCTAGAGGCACCCTATTCTGTAAACAAGACAGTTGGCCACAGACATTCAGCTATACTTGTTTAGTGTACCAGAATGTCCACCACTCTGTCTCGTGCTTTGGCTTTTGATTTTGCTGCTGCTGTTTTCTCTGCCACTCCTTCAGTTTCACATGTTTCTGTTCTGGTATGGTAGTGAAATCAGCTTCTCAGATGATTCATTTTGACTAAGTTTTCACAATTAACTTTGTTAACAACCACTCACAACTGAATCAAATAATCCATCAGCTTCACCCACCTTTTCTTACTCAGATCCATCAGGAAATGTAATTTGGTGGAGTTTACAAAGTCTATACGTATATGTAAAGAAAACAAAAATCCTCACCACTGAACCAATAAACAGCATCTATATAAGTGTTCAAGAGCAAAGATATCAGTTTAAGATTTAAATTGTGCTTGACCCAAGCCATGATATTTTCAATAGCCTCATGTGTATGTAAAAGTTGGACAATGAATAATGAAGACTGTAGAAGAATTGATGCAGTTGAGTTATGGTGTTGGAGGAGAATATTAAAAGGACCGTGGACTGCCAAAAAACAAACAGATCTGTATTGGAAGTACAGCCTTATACTTCTTGGAAGCCTTGGAAACTGGGATGGCCAGACTTTGTCTCTCATACTTCAGACATATTATCAGAAGAGACCAGTCCCTGGAAAAGGGTATCATGTTTGGAAAAGTTGGGGATTAGAGAAAAAGAAGAAGACCCCCATTGAGATGGGGGCACAGTAGCAGCAACACTGGGCTTAGGTGTAGCAATGATTTGTGAGATTGGCACAGGACTTGGCAATGTTTCGTTCTGTACCAACTCCAAGGCACCTAACAACAACAACAACAACAACAAGTAGGAAAGACATTAAATAATTCACTGCACCATAATATCCAATTCAAGGATACATCTTTCTTCTTCCTGATTATCTCCTATTTTTATTTTTGCTATCATAATATAACATTAGTAGAAAACTTGAATGAAAAACTATCTAAAAATAAATTGTACAAAATAATTTTATAATTAAAAGCCATTATTATCTGTTAAGACTATGCTGAAGGAATCCTGATAGCATAGTGGGTTACAAGTTGACCTGCTAGCCACAAGGTCAGCACTTTGAATCCACCAGCCACTCCAAGGGAGTAAGATGAGGCTTTCTGCTCCCATAAAGATTTACAGCCTTGGAAACCATTAATAGCGTTGCTATGAGTTGGAACTGATTCAATAGCACACCATCACAACCACCACCGTACTATACTGAAATGTTGGCCCATAATTGCTATTTATTCCTGTTGGAGAAGGAGGAGTTTTAAGTATTCACACAGAATTAATGAAAACTTATTGATTTTCTGATATCCCAAGCATTTAAGTTTGTCTAGTAAGAAAAAAAAAAAGATGTTATATACTATGAGGCTAATATTTGTCGATACACTTTTCTGTTAATTTGTTGCTAAAGAATGTGACATTCAGGGATATACAGAAAGTATGCAGGTGCTAACAAAAAACTGACAATGATATAACTGTATGCCACAGTCAGACAATGATATAATTGTATACCTAGCAAAGGCATACCACAACTCAATTCTTTGAGACTCACTATTAGGAAAGAGAGCTTCCCCATGGGAAGCTAAGGCCTGACACCATTTTAAAGAGAAATGTGTTTCTCAGGGTCACCTTTCAAACATATTTTTAGAAGTTATTGTCATCCCTGATGAGTTTGAGAGAGGCTAATAAGTAAGATCAGGAAAGGTGTGTATGGCCAGTGATACATGTCTTATCTTCTGATCTAAAGTGAATGGAAAACAATTTCTTAACATGCACTATGCTGTTGAAATGCATAAATGTTAGTCCGTACATTGCTCTTACATCTCTCTCATTTTACCTTTAGTTATGGCAGATGTTATGTAAAATGGCATCCTGCTTATTAAGTGTACAGATGTGGAAATAATAAATTAAATAGAACACAGCTTTTTATTTATTTAGTGAGAACGACTAGTACATGAAAACTGTGAGCACCAGATGAGTTTCCATGGAAACTATTCTACATGTAAGAATGCCTCACTAGGCTGGCAGACTCACCATTAACAGACTGGCTGTAGCCATCACAATACAAACACAAACATCTAAATTTTAAAAAGTAATTTTCATGATGAATAAATTTTGTCTCTTTTCTCACTGCTCTAGAAATCTAAGGTCAACTAAAAGTGTTATATATGTATTTCAATGCATTTTATTAGAAACAAGAAAGTGACGGAAAAAACGATGGTAGACTGATTATTTTATCCAGTGTAATAGAGCTTTTTGTTTTGTTTTGTTTTTTTCAATGAGTTATGCCTGTATTGATTTATCTTAAATTGCTTGATTCACCATTGTTATACCATTATCTTTTTTTAAAAGCTGTTATTGTGAATTGAGTGATCATTTACATGGGAGAACATTGGTTTGATACTCATCCTATTTCATTATAATTATTACAATCCCCTTCATGCAATATCATTTGTTGTTGTTATTGTTGTTAGATATGCACAAAAAACTCAGGAATATATAATCATTTAAACAAGAGTCAAAATGTGACCTTGAATATATCCCACCTCAATTTAGAAATCATCTGAAGAACAGATTTGATACATTAAACACTAACGACCGAAGACCAGAAGAGTTGTGGGATGACATCAAGAACATCATACAGGAAGAAAGCAAAAAGTCATTAAGAAGATTAGAAAGAAGGAAAAGATCAAAATGGATGTCAGAAGAGACATTGAAACTTGCTCTCCAGAGTAGAGATGCTAAAGCAAATGGAAGAAATGAGGTGGTCCAAGAGCTGAACAGAAAATTTCAAAGGTCAGCTTGAGAAGACAAAGTCAAAGATTACAATGAAATGTGCAAAGATCTGTAGTCAGAAAACTAATAGGGAAGAACACACTCAGCATTTCTCAAGCTGGGGGAACTGAAGAAAGAATTCAAGCCTCGACTTTCATTATTGAAGGATTCTTTGGGGAAATTATTGAATAAAGCATCAAAAGAAAATGGAAGGATTTCAGAAAAATGATTATATAATGTATCAAAACACTTTACAATGGAGTTGAGAAAAATAAGAAAGAAGTTAGGAAAAGACTACAGGAACAATTGAATTAGACAGGTACAGCGCTGGAAACAATTCAAAACCTACAAAAGAAGTCAAAATAATTAATAATGGAAAATCAGAAATGGACAATACACTGAAAGTACAAAGGACTAGAATTGAAGAGATGGGAGCCAGAACTAGGAACTGAAAGATAAATCTCTCAATACTACTAAGATCGAAGAGGCAAGTAGAAAAAAGGATTAAAAAATCTGAAGAACGTATAAGATTCATGTTGGATAACAGGAATAGAAATAACTTAAGAATGATCAGCCTTCCGGAACAGGAAGAATCACATAAGTCCACAGAAGAGATAGTTGAATAACTTCTGGAAAAAAATTTCCCTAACATCCTTAAGAGCAACAAGTAGAGGTTGTGTTTCATTTCACATTTTCAGTTTGAACCACAATAATTACTTTTTGAATGTTCCTTGGGAAACATGAAAAAATTCTACTTTCTTTGTAAATTTCTGGATGTGATTATGGCTATTGTTTATCCAACATGTCTTGTTTCTCCAAAGTTTAAATGTTGAATATATTTTCTGTATCTAAAGCTGAAAGACTGATTTGATGTTAAACAAATAGAAGAAAACTAGAATCAAGAAAGAAGGAATTAAGATCAGGATAAATGCAAACTTCCTTAATCATTTTTAACTTATTTGAAATCTTTAAATTTAAAGAAATTTAAGGAGCTCTGGTAGCATAGTGGTTACGAATCGGGCTGCGAACCGAAAGGTCAGCAGTTTGAAACTACCAGCTGTTCTGCAGGAGAAAGATGAGGCTTTCTGCTCCTGTAAAGATTTACAGCCTCGGAAACCCTATGCAGGGTCACTATGAGTGGGAACTGACTCCATGGCACATAACAACAACAAACCCCTTTGGAATGTAAAATGGATTAGTCATCTGCTTTGATCTCAATTATTCCTTCCCAACTTTTCAGCATAAAGTTTTCAGCGTGATATTTGATTCTTGATTTTCTGTTTGATTTTTGAATCAAGGATATAGGGTCTGAGCTGCTGAAATGATTGTGCTATTACCAACTGAGAGAGTATAATCCTCCAATAGTGCATATTTGAAATAAAAATTTAGAATTTAGTTTTGAACATATTAAGCTTAAGATGTTTATTAACCATCAAAGTTAAGATGTCAAGTAGTTTGTGGATATCTGAGTCTGGAGTTCAGGAGATGATTGTCCTTAGGTAAACAGAAGTGAAACATGCACAGAGCTCTATGGTGTTCCTTTATTAAGAGATAAAGTAAAGGGAATTCACTGGAAAACAAACTGAAAAGCAGGGCTAACTTATTGCATTGTAGGGTCTTCATTTGAATTTTGTTCCAGGTAAATGAAATCTTTTGGAATTACACAGTAGTTAACCCATATGAGGAATGACCAGTAAGGTAGGAAAAAATAAAACAAGACTTTGGTAACCTTGAATCCAAGTGGAAGTAATTTCAAAGAATAAAAAATTACCAACTGCAAAAAAGAGGTTAAACTCAAACCTAAGCCACTGCTATCAAGTTGATTCTAAGTCATAGCAACTGTCTATAGGATTGCTGAGACTATAAATCTTTCTCCCAGGAAGTAACTGATTGGCTTGAACTGCCAACCTTGCAGGTTAACAAGACCATGCCTAACTCACAGCTACCACTAGGTTGCAACAGAGGTTAACTTTAATGAAAACTGAAATTTGGCCATTGAAGTTTACATTGTTGAGGTTACCAATGATTTGACAAGAGACGATTCTACTGAGCCATGAGGGGAAAGCAACAATATGGCACAATAAGCAACAGTATGGATTAATCTCACAAATATAATGCAGAGCAAAAATGACCGAAATAAATAAAACCATACTTTATTTGATTCCATTAATACAAAGATGAAAAAGAACAAAAAGGAAACCCATCAAACCTAATCTTTAGTTTATAAGAATACAAGGTTTGATGATACAACAAATAAAAATGAAGGGCAGATTACTATAAATGTCAGAGTAGTATTAACCACTAACATGAAGAAGGGAATAATAATTGGAGAGGACAAGAGAGACTCTATTTCTTGACCTGGGTGGAGTTACAAGTATGAGCGCTTTTCAATTACTCATTAAGCTGCACATTTATGTTTCATGTGGTTTCCCGTATACTATTTCTAAAAGTAGGTATGGGTTGAACCTCAATGTAAATAAAACAAAAATCCTTACCACTAGACCAGTAAATACCATCCATGTAAATGGAAGCAGCAGTCAAGAAATCAAATGACATATAGTGTTGGGAAAATCTGCTGCACAAGACCTCTTTAAAGTACTCAAGAGCAAAGATGTCAATTGAGGGCTTAGGTGCTTCTGACCCAAGCCATCGTATTTTCAATAACTTCATATGCATGCGAAAGTTGGACAGTGAATAAAGAAGAACGTAGAAGAATTGATATGTTTGAGTTGTGGTGTTGGAGGAGAATATTAAAAGTACGGTGGACTGCCAAAAGAACAAAGCAATCTGTGTTGGAAGAAGTACAGCTAGAATAATCCCTGGAAGCCAGGATGGCCAGACTTCATCTCTCATACTTCAGACATATTATTAAGAGGGACCAGTTCCTGAAGAAAGATAACAAGTTTGGTCAAATGGAGGGTTGGACAAGACGAGGAAGACCCCAAAGACATGGACTGGCACAGGTGTAGCAGTGAAAGGGCTCAAATGTAGCAAAGATTGTGAGGTTGGCACAGGACCAGGCAGTGTTTCATTCTATTGTGCATAGGGTCACTATGAGTCAGTACCAATTCAATGGCACCTAACAACAACAATAAATGGACAAAAGATTGAAATTGTTAAAGACTTTATTTTGCTTGGATCAACCATCAACACTCATGGAAGCAGCAGTCAAGAAATCAAATCACATATTGCATTGGGCAAATCTGCTGCACAAGACCTCTTTAAAGTACTCAAGAACAAAGATGTCAGTTTGAGGACTAAGGTGCTTCTGACCCAAGCCATAGTATTTTCAATAACTTCATATGCATTCAGAAGTTAGACAGTGAGTAAATAAGAATGTAGAAGAATTGATGCATTTGAGTTATGGTGTTGGAGGTAAATATTTAAAAGTGCTATGGACCACCAAAAGAACAAACCAATCTGTGTTGGAAGAAGTACAGTCAAAATGTTCTTTAGAAGCCAGGATGGGCAGACTTTGTCTCTCATACTTTGGACATATTTTCAGGAGGGACTATTCTCTGAAGAAGGACATCATGCTTGGTAAAGTGAAGAGTCCTTGAAAAAGAGGAAGCCCTCCAAAGAGATGGATTGGCACAGTAGCAGCAGCAGTGGGATGAAGTATAGCAACAATTGTGAGGTGGTGCAGAACTGAGCAGGGTTTCATTCTGTTGTACATGAAGTCACTATGAGTCAGTACCAACTCAATGGCACCTAACAACAAAAACAATTTCTAAAAGTAAGATGAATTAAAACAAGCACTTGGAAATGGTTCCCTATGTCACTCAGAATAAAAAAGAAAGCACTTAAATTTAAGCCTCCAGGTACGTAGTGGTTATGAATTGGGCTACGAACTGCAAGGTCAGCAGTTCAAAACTACCAGCTGTCCCATGGAAGAAAGATGAGGCTTTTTGCTTCCGTAAAGATATACAGCCTTGGAAACCCTGTACAAAGTCTCTATGAGTCAGAACTAACTCAACAGCACATAACAACAAAGTATCTGATTTGGCCCCCTGTTAACTGTTTCATTTCTCAATTATTCCTGCTTTTTCTCTTCTGCAACTCTATCTATACATAGGAGTTGAACTTGACTAAGGAAACCACTCAACCCCACTATTTGACCTCATTTTAAATCTATAACTATGAAACCTAAAATGGACCCATAAAACTGTCTGGACATACACTATATCTCCTTATTCCATTCATTCATCTAATTTTCTAGATGACAATGACATACTTCTAATTTGTCTTTCATTCTTCCTGTCCCATTTCATTCTCTTTCCCTGCTCCCTTGTACTGATTTAACTTGCCTCTAAAGGAGAATGAAAACAGTTCTATTTGGTGGACATAGAAATGTACTATCCAAATTTCCTTCAAAGAAGGACCCCCCAGCTGCTGGCAGCACTGTCCACAACTTTTGAGTCCACCTCAGTTATCAAGAGACTTCTTGCTATCTTGAAACTGTGTGCAAGGAGAGAGGGCATATGAAAATTCTTTGTATTTTCCTGAAAATATTTCTGTAAACCTAAAACTGCTATAAAAAATAAATTTTATTATTTTTTAAAATAAAAGTTATAAGCAAACAAAACCCTTTTCAATATCAGATTGGTATGTTTTATTATGTTTATTCAACAATAAAAAAAGATTTCATACAAGATGTTCAATGCTTAAGGAAATCTTGCTTGTTTCTGAATCTGAGTAGGGGGCTCTCATTGTACCCTTTATACTCCCCAATCATAGTTTCTCCCACGCTTTGTAACTGCCAATTTACTTCCTAAATTTTCTACTGAAAACTCCTTAAGGGCATAGAACTTGTTTATTTTGTTCAACATTGTATTCACAGCACAAAGCACAAAGAAGCTTTGGTTATTTTAACTCTATTACTGTAATGTTGTTGCTAAGGACCATTGACTCAGAGACCCTGGTTTCTGAGGAGCAGCTGGTGAGTTTGAATAATCGACCTTGTTATTCAAACCAACATTTTGGTTCAGCACATTAACCCATAGCACCACACCAGGACCCAATAACTGTAAGTTTTTAAACAGATATTGAAAACTTTCTTCATGATAAATTTCAAAAAGTATAATTACAAGGACTTATGGTGCTATAACACAATATTTTCTGTGTTTGTTGTTGCTAAGTGCTGTCAAGTGGATTCTGATCCATAGCGACCCTGCATAGGGTTTCCGAAGTTGTTAATCTTTACGGGAGCAGAAAGCCTCATCTTTCTCCTGCAGAACCACTGGTAGTTTTGAACTGCTGAACTTGAGATTAGCAGCCAAATTTGTAACCACTATGCTACCAGAGCTTGAGGCCTAAGGTGTGCCTGACCCAAGCCTTGGTATTTTCAATAACCTCATATGCATGTGAAAGCTGGACAGTGAATAAGGAAGACCGTAGAAGAATTGACGCTTTTGAGTTATGTTGTTGGAGGAGAATATTGAAAGTGCCATGGGCTGCCAAAGAACCAATAGATCCATGTTGGAAGAAGTGCAGCCAGAGTGCTCCTTGGAGGACAAGATGGACAAACTTCGTCTCTCATACTTCGGACATATTGTCAGGAGAGGTCAGCCACTGGAGAAGGATATCATGTTTGGTAAGGTGGAGGGTCAGAGAAAAAGAGGAAGACACCCCAACAAAATGGATTGGCCAAGTGGCAGCATCAATGGGCTCAAGCGTGGCAACAATAGTGAGGTTGGCCCAGGATCGGGCAGTGTTTCGTTCTATTGTGCATAAGGTCGCTATGAGTCGGTACTGACTCAACAACAACAACATGGTGCTATAAAGGAGCTCTGGTAGCATAGTGGTTACGAATTGGGATGTGAACCTCAAGGTCAGCAGTTCAAAACTACCAGCTGTTCTGTGGGAGAAAGATGAGGCTTTCTGCTCCCATAAAGATTTAGACTCAGAAATCCTGTACAGAGTCGATATGAGTTGGAACCGACTCCACGGCACATAACCAATCAACCAACCAAATGGTGCTATAGATTTCCTTGATTCTGAAGATGCACCACCCCAACAGCTATTTCTCACAATATTCATGGTACAAATTACTAAAATGTCCACCATAAATTTTGATACTGTCGGTAGAGTAGAGGAATACATAAGTTTTTGTAGCCTCTGCTGCACAGGGAGTGCAATAGCTCCATATGATTAGCACCGAACTGCAAACCTAAAGATCCCAGTTTGAACCCACCAGATTCTGCTGGATAAAGATGAGGACCAGAAACTCTATTCAGGATTGCTATAAGTCAAAACTGACTTGAAGGCACTTAACAACAACTGCTACACTTAGTGTGATGATCTTAATTTAACATTTCTTGCCAGTTTGATACACTGGAACATAATATTCTTCTATTAATTTTATTTGCACTAATTTAATTAAACTTATTTGTAAGACTCTGCAATTTTTTTTATCCTATAAAACATTTATTGATCATATATTTCTCTGTAAACTGATTATTCATATCTTTTAGGTTACTTTTTTTTTTCCTTTACTTTTTATTGTGTTCTGGATGTAAGTTTACAGAACAAATTCCCTTTCCATTCAACAGTTTATATACATTTGGTTTTCTGATACTGATTGCAATCTCCACAATGTAATAACACTCTTAACACTCTTCCAACTTCTTCTCTGTCTTCCCCATTTCCATTTGACCTTCTTCCCTGCCCTTCTGAGCTTTGCTTTTGGACAAATGTTATCCTTTTGGTCTCTTATGGTTGCTCGGTCTGAATAGTATATATTCCCATGGTATTATTTTTCACTTTTTAGGCCCATCTATTTCTTGGCTGAAAATTGATCCTTAGGGGTAGGTTCAGTAACCAGTACTGAAATGTGTCTAAGTGCCTATGAAGTAAAGCGTGGTATCAGGATTGGAGGAAGACTCATAAACAACATGCAATATGTAGATGATACAACCTTGCTTGCTTAAAGTGAAGAAGACTAGAAATATTTAGTAATGAAGATCAAAGAGCACAGCCTTCAATATGGATTGCACCTCAATGTAAAGAAAACAAGATTCCTCACAACTGGACCAATAAATAACATCATGATAATCGGAGGAAAGATTGACGTTATCCAAGACTCCACTTTGCTTGGATCCACCATCAACACTCACAGAAGCAGAAGTCAAGAAATCAAAGGACATATTGCATAGGCACTTTTAAGCATTCAAGAATAAAGATATTCATTTGAAGACTAAAGTGCTTCTGACCCAAGCCATTGTATTTTCAATAACTTCATATGCATGTGAAAGTTGGACAAGGAATAAGGAAGACTATAAAAGAATTAATGCATTTGAATTGTGGTGCTGGAGAAGAATATAAAAACTAATATGGACTGCCAGATGAACAAACAAATCGGTGTTCGAAGTACAGACAGAATGTTACTTAGAAGCCAGGATGACAAAACTTTGTGTCTCACACTTTGGACATATTATAAGGAGGGACCCATCCTTGGTAAAGTGAAGGGTCAGCAAAAAAGCAGATTGCTCCCATGGTAGCAGCAATGAGTTCAAGCATAACAATTGTGAGGATGGCACAGGACTGAGCAGTATTTCATTCTGTTGAGTCACTGTGAGTCTGGGCCCACTTAACAACATCTAATAACAAAAAGAGCCATCTCAGGAGTTCCACAGTCTCATTCAGATAGCTGGTCTTTTTTTTTTTTTTTTTTTTAAATGATTTTGAATTTTGTTCTACCCCTCCCATTCTAACAATTTTAAGATTTTACCCTGATCAGAGCAGTTGGTAGTGGTAGCTGAGCACCATCTCGTTCTGGTCTTGGTTTAGTGGAGTCTGAGGTTCATGTGGTCCATTAGTCCTTGGAACTTATTATTTCCTTGAGATTTTTTTATTATCTTCACATTTATTTCCTCCAGATGATATGAGCCCAATAATTAAATGTTAAATAGCTGACCACAAGGTTTTATGACCCCAGTTGCTACTCACCAAAGTAGGATGTAGAACACTGTCTTTGTGGACTATGTTAAGCTAATTGACCTAGATTTCTCCCAAGACTGTGGTCTTAAGTTCCTAACCCAATTATTCATTTCCCCAAGGTCTTTAGTTGTGGCTAAGAAGTTTTCAGAACTTTATCCCTGTATATACTCTAGTGCCTTCACGGATATATTTGCAGCACACACAAACATGTATTTAGAAATATCCTCTGCCATGCTTATAGGGAGTCCTGGTATGACTCTGCAGGATAAGCACCAGGCTGCTAACCACAGTTTGGTGGTTCAAACCCAACAGCCACTCCTTGCTAGTTAACAACAGTAAAAGCTAACAAAGACATATATAGTAATACATACACAATTCGGCAATAACGTAATAACAAAACAACAATATGAGTAGATACATAACTAGGCATACCAGCTGAACAGATGTGGAAAGGTGAATGGTGTATCTAGGTATTATTGTTGTTGTTATTGTTAAGTACTGTCAAGTTGGCTCTGACTTCTAGCAACCCTGTATAGGGTTTCTGAGGAGTGGTTGGTGAGTTTGAATCAATGACATTACAGTTCAAACTGACCTAGCGGTCCAGTGTTTGTCCTACGGCACCACATTGGGATTCTCATGTAAATGCTTTTTTCACTCTCATGTAGAAGTTTTTACTCTCATGTAATGATGTCTTCCACTGCCTTGGTCATGTTGTGCTGACCTCTCCCTTATTGTATATCATCTTTCCCTTTACCCAAGTTGGTAAATTTCTACTCTCTAATGAGGAATTTTTCCTCCCTTCCCCTCCCATCCATAATAATCATCAAAGGATGTTTTTTTTTTCTGAGAGCAAACCTTTTCTTGACTTTTTATAATAGTGGTCTCATACAATATTTGTCTTTTTACAATTGATTTATTTTCCTCAGCATAGTGTCCTCCAGGTTCATTCACGTTATGAGTTGTTTCTGGAGTTTTTGTTACTCTTTTAATGTTGGGTTGTTGTTGTTGTCAGGTGCCATCGAGTCGGAATCGACTCATAGCTACCCCATGCACAGCAGAACAAAACAATGTCCGATCCTGGGCCAACCTCACTACTGCCGCCACACTTGACGCCATCAATGATGCCACCTAGCTGATCCATCTAGTTGGGGGTCTTCCTCTTTTTCTCTGACCCTCCACCTTACCCAGCATGACATCCTTCTCCAGCAACTGTACTCTCCAGACAATGTGTCCAAAGTATGAAAGACGAAGCCTAGCCATCTTCTATTGTGTGTATCTGTCTATCCATTCATTCCTGATAAGTATTAGGTGTTTCCATTTTTTTGCTACTGTGAATAGTAGTGCAATGGATATGGCTGTGCATATAATTATTTGTGTCATGGCACTTACTTCTCTAGGATACATACTTTGGGTAAAATTTTTACTTAAAATGCTCAACATGAAAAATCTATAAATGGGAAGAAAAATGTCAAATTCTATCAATATGACCACAAACCAGAGAGGGTTACTAACAGAATGTGATATTCTTCCTTATTTAAAATACTACCAATTGTACCTTTTTACTCTTATATTTAAAACTACCACAAAAATATAATAGCTAACTATTTTTTTAAAAACTCTTCTTTATCACCTTTATTTGTAGGAATTTATTTCTATGCATAATTTTCAAGGTAAAACAAGAGTTCAGTTTACCAAATTGTCATGCAAATTAATGTTATTATTTCACAAAGCTGTGTTTTGAAGTAAAACTGTCTCTTCTATGATAAACAAACTAATAAAATTCAGATTCAATGGATTCACTAAAGTAAACAGATCTTGAAAGTCTAGGTTGTTACTGAAAACATTAAAATACATTACTAAAATCTCCACAATAAGGCAACAAATATACCATCATTAGTTTTGAGTTGGTGTTAACAGGTAATGTTAATAACCTGAAAAGTGTGTACTAATTTTAGAAACAATCCACAATTTCTAATTACAACAGTTTAAAAACAATTTTTACAACAATCTACATTTTTCAACTAATTATTAGTACCAGAATGTTACAAAGAACTAAACCATTGGAATGTTCATGAATAAAACTCTTAGAAGTATTATAGCTCAGTTATGAACTGCTAGGACAAGTATTCCTATGTAAGGATCTACAGAGAACAAGTAAAATTATAAGTGTAAGAACAGATATCATTGAATTAACCTTGAATTATTTCTGTTCTATAATGTGTGTATGATGTTCTAATACTAGAAAACATAATTGTCGTAATATCAAAGACAAGTGTGACTACTAAATATGTACCAATAAATTCCTAGTAATTCTTAACACTAATGTCTTCTTAATCATGATTTTAATAGATTTTTTAACCTTGATTATAACATTTTATTTTCTATTTCTCATTTGCAAATTTGAAAATTTAGCTGTACATCATTGCTGTTTAAGGCAGTCTACAATGATAGTTACAAGCTCAGATCCTGAAATTTAAAAAATGTCTATAATATGGTTGCATATTTATATGTCAGAATTTGGACACGTCCTTAACCTGTCCAAGGCCTCATTTTCCTGCTCTGTAAAATTATAATAATAGTATAATCACAAAATTACACAAATAAAAGATATAAAATATGCAAAACATAATTTTTTTTCTCAGGAACCTTACTTAGTAACACAAACCATAAACCTGAGTCATTCCAGATGCTTTCCCTTCTCTGCCCCACTCTCTAACATTGCAAGTTGTTCCAATTCATGCTTTTTATATATCTTTTATCCATCCTCATCTTTGCATCGTAACAATTAGTAAATCCTCATCCTTACCATCCTACACTGCTTTCAACAATTATGTCCTAATTTCATCCTTCTGTTTTGTAGGTCCATCCAACTCACTCTCTGGGGAGTCATATTTCCAAAAAAAGAAACTAGATGTCACTAATTCAGTGGGAAACCATAGGCTGAGGATTCCCTACTATCTCCATGAAAAATCCAGATTCCTTAGTCACCTAGCTCTTGGTCATCCATTCACTTTTGAGCTTCGTGAACTTTGTTTTTTGTTGGTTTCTTTTCCATTTTATCTTTACAAACTCTACTTTCTACTCAGACCTTTCTGCTGCTGGTTTCGAAACATGCTAAGCAGTTTTAAGCTTTCATGGGTTTTCTCAGGTTTATCTCATATTTTTTTAAGATTCAGTTTCAGGTCCTCTATAAATTTTTCCCTAGTTTCTTACTCTCCCCATCCTTATCCATGGTAGAATTGATGTCTCTAACATTTATGTCCCCACTCTACCATGTACCAAAATATATTTGTGAGATAGTTCTGATGTCCTGTTTGCATGTAAATATCCTCCTACTGTGGAGTCCTGGTATGACCCTGTAGGAAACCCATAGGGTTTCCGAGGAGCGACTGGTGAGCTTGAACCTCCTACCTCACAATTCAAACAGCTTTGCAGTCTGGTGCATTAACCCACAGAGCCACATAGTGGACTGGTAATTACAAAGGCAGCAGTTAAAATCTACCAGCTGCTCCTCCTAAACCCTATACAGGGTCTCTATGGGTTGGAATGGATGCCATGACACTTAACAACAACAATAGCACCCGAAGGGTCACATTCCTAGCATTAAAAAATAAACACAAAACAAATGTTAATTGAACAAAGATTTGTGGAAATTCAGTAGTGCTCTAATCTTAATTTCACTAGGATTGCCAATCAAAAAAACATTAAGAACAGAGTATATGTACTTCCTATCAGTTGCCATAGAGATTTACATATTTGTGTTTTTGTAATTTATTATATTCAGATGTCAATCTAATTCATCACTTCAAGTAATTTTCTTGCTGGAAATTTATTTTACAAAGTATAGAAAGTCTGGAAGGGAAAACAAATAACCTCTAAAACACTAAGTCTTCTTATTCCTTAAGTTGGGAATTACTTTTTAGCAGATAAAGAGATACATAGCATCCATGAAACTTGTTATTTATAAAGCTCAAAACTCTAACCTTTGTCCTTAAGGACAGAGTTGCATGTATAAAATCTTATAGAATGTCCAGTATAGAAATCAACAGAAAAAAAAAAAAAAAAACTACAGTCGATTTATCATTCTTAGGGGAAAACAATTGGCAGTACTTGTATTAGATATTACCTAAAGTCTGAATGTTTAAGAAAATTTCATTATTCTGGAAATATAATTAATTTTGCTGTTCCAAAATGCTGTAATTCTTACCTTAGAGCTAATAGGGTACGCTCAAAACCAGTTTCCCAAAAATGTGATTTCATATTCTATTGATCTCTCTGTACAGTTTTTTAGCCTCAACAGACATGGAAGCCTCCACTAAATAGATTTTAATACCCTGAGAAATACTTTCAATTAATTAAATAAAAAGTATTGTGACCAGTGCTGTGGCAGACATCTGGAATCAGCACATGCCAACCACTATTTTCTAGGAGCATAAGGAGAACCCATAAGTTATAAATCAGCAAGTGGCATCTGAAACCAAAAATCTAATTATTGTTTCTTAAATGCTTTTAGATGTTAGATGTAAGGATAAAAGATTTTACTTTAACAAGCAAGATCAATACTAAACAAATACAATAAAATGTCATGAGTAGAGAACAAACAAGATGGTGGATCGCGTGGACGTGTAGCAGAGAGCTCCGCCAACAACAACACAGAATACCTAACCAAGCAGGTTCAGGGGATGGTCCCAGAACTCTGAACCACATATAAAGGAATACTTAGAAGGTTGGAAGGCTCACAGCTGGGGGAATTTGTGGCAGAAG
>NW_006408720.1:3038156-3038813 GCF_000296735.1 Chrysochloris asiatica | reverse complement strand
AATATATATGTACATATATAATACAAATCATATAATTTCTTTTATTTTTATTTTGTTGTTTTATATATGTGTGTGTATATATATGTATAAACACACACACATATATATATAGGTATTAAAATCTGAAAGATTAAGATATATTTACATAATTTATGTTATGTGAGTGTGTGTGTACATCTCTGTACATATGGAGTCCTGGTGTGGCGCTGCAGGATAATGCGCTGTTGGATGGAATCACAAGGTCAGTGGTTCAAACACACCAAATGTTCCTTGGAAACCCTCTATACCATTGTTGAGTCGGAACCAAGTCAACGGTACTTAACAACAAAAACAACATATATACAAATATATGTGTATGTGTTGTTTGTTGTTCTTAGGTGCCGTGGAGTTGGTAGTGACTCATACAGACCCTATGCACAACAGAATGAAACACTGTCCAGTCCTGCACCAAACTCACAATCATAGCTACGACTGAACCCATTGCTGCAACCACTGTGCCAATTCATCTTGTAGGAGGCCTTCCCCTTCTCCTCCATCCCTTCACTTCACCAAACATAATATCCTTCTCCAGGGACTGGTCCTTCTGATATTATGTCTGAAGTATGAGAGACAAAGTCTGGCCATCCTGGCTTTCAAGGAGCATTCTGGTTGTGCTTC
>NW_006408720.1:3029726-3037746 GCF_000296735.1 Chrysochloris asiatica | reverse complement strand
GCTGCTTTCAGTCAAGACTCATCTGATGTCAGCAATGATGTTCCTCATTTCACATCCTCTTCTGAATCTGGCTTGAATCTGTCAATGTATGGTTGCAGCCATTTTTTGCATTATCTTTAGCAAAATTTTACTTGCATGAGATATTAATTATATTGAATGATGATTTCTACATTGTGTTGGGTCACCTCTCACTGGAATGGACATAAATATGAATCTCTTCCAGTCAGTTTGCCAAGTAGCTGTCTTCCAAACTTCTTGGCATAGATAAGTGAGTGCCTCCAGTGCTGAACCAAATTACTGAAAGACTGATTTGTATACCATCAATTCCCAATGCCTTATTCTTTGCCAATGTCTTCCATGCACCTTGTACTTCTTCCTTCAGTGTCATTGGCTCTTGAGCATATGCTACCTCTTGAAATGGTTGAATATCAACCATTTCTTTTTAGTACAGTGACTCTGTGTATGCCTTCCATCTTCTATTGATGCTCTCTGCATCATGCAATATTTAGCTCATTTTGTTGCTGTTGTTAAGTGCTGTTGAGTCAGTTCTGACTCATAGCAACACTGTATAGGGTTTACGAGAAGTGACTGATGAGCTTGAGCCGCCGACTTGGTAGTTCAAACCGACCTTGTAGTCCAGCGCACTAACACTCAATGCCACACAGAACCCTTTAATATTGCAAGTCGAGGCTTGAATTTGTTCTTCAGTTCCCTCACCTTGAGAAATTCTGAGCATGTTTTTCCCTTTGGTTTTCTAACTCTAGGTCTATTCACATTTCATTATAATATTTAATCTTGTATTCTCAAGCTGCTTTTTGAAAATTTCTATTCAGTTCTTTTCCTTTCTAATTTGTTCATTCGCTTTAGCACATCTATCCTGGTGAGCAAGTTTCAGGGTCTCTTCTGACATCTGTTTCTGTCGTTTCATTCTTTGTCTTCATAATGACCTTTTGCTTTATTCCTATACGATGTTCTTGAAAGCATCCCCAAACTCTTCTGATCTTTTGTCCTTAGTGTTTAATGCATCAAATCTGTTCTTGAGATGATCTCTAAATTCGGTTTGGATATATTCAAGGTCATATTTTGGCTCTCGTGGATTTATTTTAATTTTCTTCACTTTCAGCCTGAACTTGAATATGGGCTTGCATATTGAAGATCTGTTTCACAGTCCTACCCTTGCCTTTTATTGCCTGATGATATGGAATTTTCCAACTTATCTTTCCACAGATGAGGTAAATTTGATTTCTGTGTATTCTATCTGGTGAGGTCCATGTGTTTAGTCATCTTTGATGTTGCTTAAAAGAGGTATTTGAAATGAAGAAGTCATTGGTCTTACAAAATTCTATCATGTGATTTCCAGCATCATTTCTATCACCAAGGCTATATTTTCCAAATACTAATCCTTCACGGAGTTCTGGTGTGGCGCTGTGGGCAAATGCACCAGACTGCAAGGTCGTTTGAACTGCAAGGTCAGTGGTTCAAGCTCACCAGCTACTCCTTGAAAACCCTCAACAGGGTCGCTATGGGTCGGAGTTGACTCAATGGCACATAAAAACAACAATCCTTCATGAGTTTCCAACCTTAGCATTCCAATTGCCAGTAATTACCAATACATCTTGATGGCATGTTTGATTCACTTCAGACTGAAGAAGTTAGTAGAATTCTTCAGTTTCATCCTCACTGGCTTCAGTGGTTGGTGCATAAATTTGAGTAATAGTGGTACTAACTGGTCTTCCCTGTAGGCGCATGGATATTATCCTATCACAGACAGCATAGTACTTCAAGACAGATCTTGATATGTTCCTTTTGATGATTGAATGTGGTGTCATTCCTCTTCAATATGTCATTTTAGGCATAGTCAGGCATGTGTTTGTCAGATTCGAAATGGCTAATACCAGTCCATTTCAGCTCACTAATGCTTAGCATACCAATGTTTATGTGTTCCATTTCATTTTTTATAATCTCCAATTTTCCTAGAGTCATACTTGTACATTCAATGTTCCGACTATTAATGGATATTTTCAGCTGTTTCTCTTCATTTTGAGTTGTGCCCCATCAGCAAATGAAGGTCCCAAGGGCTTTACTCCATTCGCGTCATCACAGTCAATTCTATGTTGAGGAGGCAGCTCTTCCCCAGTCATATTTTGAGTGCCTTCCAACCTGATGGGATCATCTTCTAGCTCTATATCTGACAATATTCTGGGTGCTCATATTTCAATACTCAGGTGCTGACAATGTTCCACTGCTATTCATAGGGTTTTCAGGAACTAAATATTTGGAAGTAGTCTATCTGTCCTTTTTCCTAGTCTTTCTTCATGTGGAAACTCAGCTGAAACCTGACCACCGTGGGTGACCCTGCTGGTATTTAAAATACTAGTGGAATAGCTTTCAGAATCACAGCAACATGCAAGCCACCACAATATTACAAACTGACAAATGAGTAATATACATACAGATATATAATTTGTTATTATTGTTAAGTGCTGTCAAGTTGTCTACATATATACATAAGAATAGACTTTAGATCTCATAGAGTGCTCTACTTCCATTGTCCTACTGCTTGTGACATTTTATTGTAATTGTTTAGTATTGTGCTACCCTGTTAAGAGTATAATCACATATATGTGAGTTTGTGTATTATACACATATGTATTTTTTTTATTTTTGTTGAAAATATAAACAGCAGAGCATATACCAGTTCAGCAGTTTCTACATGTACATTTCAGTAGCATTGATTACATACTTCATTGTGCAAGCATTCTCATCTTCCTTTTCTCCTTTTCTGAGTTGTTCCTCCCCCACTGACAAAAACCCACTGACTCACGAATTTTCCATATAATTTTTTTAAAGTTTTAAAGTCTAATCTTATACCTTAGTTTAAGCTTTTTAAAATTTTCAAGTCTGACCTTATACCTCAGTTTGCATTCTTAGAAACAGAATTTTTGAAAGGAGCATTTTGTAGGGGCATTGTTGTATGACCACATTATGGATTGTCACAAAGTGTCCATTTAGTCCCGACAACTATTTGAAAGACTATCTGGATGTGCCCTTTACTAAAACTTTACGAAATCTAAAAAAAAGTACTAACGAGAATGATCCAACAAACTTTTTTTCTGTATGAGAAATCTATATTTTGCTTTCCATAAATAATGCAAGTATAATTTTCTTAAGAGATCAATATTGTAAGTCCTCTACACTAGGGAAATGGACACATGCCTGAGCCAGTTCTGTTTAAAAGAATGGTCTCATTCTTGTTTAGTCTCCATTACTCCTTTTCCAGAATCTAATGATCACATTTTGTGTTCCATGCTTATCTTTACCTTTTCCATTTTCATCATATTTGTGGCATACCCTTAGACATTGCAAACTTGTTTCAATTTCACTCTTCATCACAATATGCTAGAATAAGTTCTGTAAATGGGTACATACCTCACTCCAGGATATAGTTAAGCTGAATATATTGTTTCTTTCTCCTAATGTGAGAGCTTCAATGGCACAGTGGTTAAAGCACTCAGCTGCTAACCAAATGGCTGTTGGTTCCAATCCATTAGCCCATCTGTGGAAGAAAGATGAGGCAATCTGCTTCCATATAAATTTACCCCTGTTGGACAGTACTCTCTGTCTTAGAAGATCACTATGAGTTGGTTTTGGGTTCTTCTAGCATAGCGGTTTACATATAGGACTACCAACCACAAGGTGCACAGTTCGAATCCACCAGTCCTCCACAAGAAAAAGATGAGGCTTTCTGCTCCTGTAAAGATATTCAGACTTGGAAATCCTATACAGGACCACTGTGAGTCAGAACCAACTCAGTAGTATGCAGCAGCAACAGAGTAAATGAGTTCCAGTTTATAGTCTAAGTTAAAAATACCTGGTTAGGCAGAGACACAGATAGATGTTTAAAACCATTAACTCTTGCTTCTACTCCAGGCTGCAATTACTCAGTAATTTTTTCTACATGGCTATTTGATACCCCGAAAAATGATATAATCTATAGTCTCCATATTAGGTTGAACTTTGTAAAATTGCCATTTTGTGAGTAATTTCATATGACTCAAACTAATAGCACTTGAATGCATTAATAAAATGAATGCCTACAATTCCTTCCTTAATGTTTTCTGCCCATAATTTTGCTAAATAGGATTCATTTGAAATTATGTTTTACAAACAAATATATCATCAATTATACTGTGTCAAAACCAAACTGACGTTAAAGAAAATTATTTGTTTTGAATAAATCAGCTACCAACACAACTAACATAATTGAACAGGGTAGTGCCAAATCATGTCTAAGATAGAACACTGCATGACGCATGGCCAAATACATTTTTACAAGTGCAGTGAGATGGGGAAGAAAACAAATATTTTCTGTACAGCATGAGGTTGAGGGAGCACACAAAGAATGAGTTAAAGAGCTGCAACAACAGGGTTTGCGGGCTAAAGTGGTTATTGACACTGAATACATTTTAGATGCTCACCTTTACCATTAAAATACTATAGACCACCACTGTCTCGATTTTGGATAGGAATTCTATGCTAATAGATTTTATTCCCTCACATTTATTGTATTATATTATTATTTGGGTCAGAAATGATGGCTAGTACACTTATCCTCAATATAAATAAAAAGCTTTTACCACATAAGCAAGGTCAGCTTGTTCTGCGTAGGGTTAGGCATAATGTAACTAATTACAAAATAGTCCAACATATAATGTAGTCCCTTTTCATCATCCTTATATGAATAGAAATGAAAGGTACAATTTCAGAAGTTAATTAAAATAACTAAAATATGTAACACAAATAACAATGAGACTTTTTGTACTAGCCTTCAATACTTTTTTACCGAGTGTGCAGAAGAGACTATTTGATATTTTTCTTCATTGCCTATTTTCATTATTTAGTGCTTTACCATTTGACACAAAAATTTCTACATCGTTTCCAGGATACTAAGTAATTGTACATGTCTAATCCAGAAATGATAACAATTTGGGTCCAGAGTGCACACAGAGTATAAAATGAGATGTAATTTCATTGCTGCTACTAGCTCAAAAGAAGTACTTTAGTCTGATAGATGGCATTAAGGAGATATTTTTCAACATTAATTACGAGCACACTATACAAATGTTTCCTTGGCTATCTGGAGCATTATCGCAACATAAATTTTGGATCAGACTGAATCACAAAATGAGAAATGGAGAATGGCTTCTGGAATACTGGCAATTTTTCTGCAGAAAACAACACTTTTTTTCTTCCTCTTTTATCCTAATTGCATTAAATTATAAAGAGTGTAGATGTAACATTACCTGACAATGAAGTCTTATAAATATTACAATTCTTTATCAACTTTTCCAGGACCAGAACCAGTTGCTGTTGAGACAGCTCTTACTTATGACAACCCATGTGTCAAAGCAGAACTGTACTCTACAAAGTTATCGATGACTGATTACTTAGAAGTAGCTCACCAATCTTCTCTTATAAGGTGCTTCTTAGTGGACTTCAACCTACAACCTAGGGAATTAATTACCCATTTGTGCCACCCAGGACAGATAGACTTGTATGGGAATTTTCTTTTTTTTTAGCTTTTATAAACTTTAGGCAGGTAACTAAGTTTTCATTTTATCAAAAAAAATTTAAATTGTACACATACATTTCCCAGCTGATGGTGGCTATTGTTACTAGGTGCCATCAAGTTGTACTAAGTCATATCGACTCCATGTACAACAGAAGAAAACACTACCTGCTCCTCCACCATCCTCACAATTGCTCTTATATTTGAGCACATTTTTGCTGCCACTGTGTCAATCCATCTTATTGGGGGGGGTCTTCCTCTGTTTAGCTGACCCTCTACTTTTCCAAGCATGGTGTCCTTCTCCAGCAACTGGTCCTTCCTGATAGTATGTCCAAAGTACAAGAAACGAGGTCTCATCATCCTTCTTTCTAAGGAGTTTTCTGGCTGTACTTCTTACAAGACAGATTTGTTTGTTCTTCTGTAAGCCCATGCTATATTTAATATTCTTTTCCAACATCACAACTCAAATGCATCAATTCTTCTACGGTCTTTCTTTTTTGTTGTTAAACTTTCACATACATATGAAAGGTTGAAAATACCATGCCTTGGGCCAGTCACATCTTTGTCCCTGAACACTTCACAGAGGCTTTTTGTAGTACACTTGCCTAATGCAATACGTCATTTGATTTCTTCACTGCAGCTTCCAGAAGCACTGATCGTGCATCTAAACAAATTGAAGTCTTTGACAAATTAAATTTTGTCTCCATTTACCAGGATATTATTTATTAATCCATTTGAGAAGATTTTCGTTTTATTTACATTGAGATGCAATCCATATTGAAAGCCATAGTCTTCTATCTTCATCAGCAAGTATTTCAAGCCCTCTTTGCCCTCAGTAAGCAAGGTTGTGTCAACTGCATCATCTGCAGGTTATTAACATTAAGCTGGTACTCTCTTAAAATGATCTATTTTTCACATTTAGAAAACCTCAGAACATATTTTTATTGCTGTCAAACATGAACTGTCAGAATGAGAATTTTATATATTGTGGTAGTACATTGTTAAGTACTAGATTACTTAAAGGAAAAGAACTTAAAACTGGATTGGCATAGCATCCCATTTTAAGTTCTTTTTCCTTAAAGAATCTAGTATTTAAAAATATACTACCTTATTTTTTTCCAGCATTTAGCTGTACAAGTGCAAAAGTATTTATTTAAAAATAAATGTGAACTAATAACCTCAAAATGTGAAGACATTATTCAAACTAAAGAATTTACTCAAACCTGCCTTAGCCAGGACTCCTGGTGTGATGCTATAGGCTAAGCAATGGACTGCAAACCACAAGGATCGTAGGTTCAAGCCCACCAGTTGCTTCTTGGAAATCCTATACAGAGTCACTATGAGTTGTAACTGACTCAATGACACTTAACAACAATACCAAACCTAAGCCAAAGTGGGAAAGATGGAGAAAACAGCCACATAAGATATATTTCTCTTACTGGTGGAACCCCAAGACTGTGGCCCTGGTTCACTCTTCAGGTCTGGAACTGACCTTAGGTTCTGTGGCTCAGTTTTTAGTCAAGCAATAGATAAGTACACAAAGAAGACATAAACACTATTGTGACATGCACACCACTGAGATAAAAAGGGCAATATTTACCTAAGTACAAAATTCAAAAGGGTTGGGAAAGGAGAAATGGAAACATTCTTACACAGGGAGAAAATGGGATCAGTGATGCTACATTGAAGGGACTGCAAATCATTGCTATAAAAAAAAAATACATGATTTGCTGAATGTAAAACTAATGATCTGTTTTATAACCTTCACTACAATAAAAAGTTAAAAAAAAAAAAGATTTCTTTTACCCTGCTTACATTCTTTGACTTGTGTCTTCCAGAGAAGATATGAATAAAGGGGAAATGGTGAATGTCTTTTTCTACAGAAGAAAATAAGATGAAAGTAACTAGAATTCTTCTGATCCTGTAAACTTGACGTTACATATCCTGTAAAAAATATATGCATCAAAACAAACCATGGATACAGAAGAATGTGACCTCCAAAACACTCAATGGTGTCCATGCAGAAACAGTACACAGACAAAAATGTAGTCGCTAACAGCAACAACAAAAAGAATATACTCTTCTTCTTGTTGTTGTTGTTAGGTGCCGAGTCAGTACCGACTCATAGTGACCTTATGCACATCAGAATGAAACACTCGTGATCCTGGGCTAACCTCACTATTGTTGCCACGCTTCAGTCCATCAATGCTGCCATTTGGCTAATCCATCTCATTGGGGGTCTTCCTCTTATTTTCTGACCCTCTACCTTACCAAACATGATAGATATCCTTCTCCAGCGACTGGTCCCTCCTGACAATATGTCCAAAGTATGAGAGACAAAATTTGGCCATCCTGGCCTCCAAGGAGAACTCTGGCTGCACTGCTTCCAATATGGATCTAATGTTTCTTTGGGCAGCCCATGGCACTTTCAATAGTCTCCTCCAACACCAT
>NW_006408720.1:3026622-3027332 GCF_000296735.1 Chrysochloris asiatica | reverse complement strand
TGTAAAACCTCAATTAATTTATCTTCAATAATGAACGGGTACTGTAGATTATCTGATTTAAGTCTAGATAATACTAAAGTGTTATATTTTTATAGAATATATTATTTGGAGAGTATTGTTTGTTTGTTTCTCCGTCTTTGCTGCTCTTTTTACCCCCTCATTACATCTTTTTATAGTTATGTTGTGTACAGACTAATATTGTTTGCTTATCTGAAGAAACATCAGTTGCTTTTTGCAAACAAAAGGGAATTATGAATTCTCTGAGCTGCTATCCACCACTCATCTGTCAGTGTGTTGTACTATAGTATTTTGTATTTGAGTTTCATTCTGGAAATTGTGCCACGGGTATTTTAAATCCTAGCAGGTTCACTTACAGTGGATAGGTTCTAGCTGAGATTTAAGAGAGAAAATAGACTAGGAAAAAGGAGAGACAGATTACTCTGGAATATTTAGTCACTGAAAACCTTATGATTGGCAGTGTTCCACTGCCAACACTAGAATATTGAATATTGAAACATGATGCAGAGCACCAGAATATTGTCAGATACAGTGCCAGAACATGAGCCCCTCAGGCTGGAAGGCATTCAAAATACAATGAGTGGAGAACTGCCTCCTCCAAGTAGAGTTGGCCATGATGATGCGAATGAAGTATAGCCTCTGGGACCCTCATTTGCTGATGGTGCACAACTCAAAATGAAGAGAAAAAGCAG
>NW_006408720.1:3020965-3025747 GCF_000296735.1 Chrysochloris asiatica | reverse complement strand
TTTGATAAAGGAAACAAGTGTAAGTTGCTACAATCTGATGAACTTGACCTATACTTATAGATGTAGTAGCTCAAAATACCAGCTGAAAGGGAAGGAGTCTTCACATCATGTGTCAATTATCCTCTCTGTATACAGAGCTGACAGGGGCAGACAACTTAGACATTGGAGACCTAAAATGGTGCAGGGGTGAGACTATAAAGGCATGAAGTGACTGGCTTACAAGTTTTCAAGAGGGAGTTTAGTTTTAGAGTGTGTGGGGGAAGGTAGACTCTACACTGACTAGTTCTCATCATGTCTAGATGGGTCTGGTGAAAAGATATGGGGATAAGATTCTTATGATTCAATAGTGAGTAACTGTTATCATGGCTAACTGAATGTCAAAACAGTAAAGGTAGCAGTTCTGTAACAAAAAGGGTGTAGTAGTTGATCTTACATTCCAGAAACAAAGGACCTAGGACCATCAAGGGAGAAGACCATGAGCAGAATGTGGGACCCTATCCAGAGAAGCAGCGACACCAAAGATGGAGGCAGAGAGTAGGACATGGAGAAATAAGGCATCTGAGGACTCTAGACTCATAGAAAGAGAAAGGCTGTGTGCTTGCAGCCAGGAGGCAGGCTTGCAGAATGTGCCCTTTGGTTGTTTAAATGATTATATACTCCTGAGTGTTTTTGTGTACATCCAAAAAAACCAAAAAAACAGAGGTAATAGAAGCAAAGACTGTTGAATGATGATGCTTGGAGGACATTGCAATGAAACGATGAGGGTAAAACCAATATTCTCCAGTCCCATATAAACTTTCACTCAATTCACAATAAAAACTTTAAAAAAAGAACAGTCACTGTACCAAAAAGAAATGGTCGATTTTCAACAATTTCAAGAAGTAGCATATGACTAAGAGTCAAATGATACTAAAGAAAGAGGTGCATTGAAGGCAATGGCAAAGAACAGTACACCACGAATTGATGGAATGAAAATTGAAATCTTTTAACATACTTATGCAGCACTGGTGGTACTCACTCATCTATGCTAAGAACTTTGGAAGATAACTACGTGGCCAACAGACTGGAAGAGATCTGTATTTGTGCACATTCCAAGAGAGGTGACTCAAGGGAATGTGGAAATCTTTGGACAATATCATTGATATCCCATGCGAGCAAAGTTTTATTACAGATAATATAAGAACAGCTGCAGCCATATAGTGACAGAGAACTTGCAGAGGTTCAAACTGGATTCAGAAGAGGATGTGAAGTGAGGGATATCATTATTAATGTCAGCTGGATCTTAGCTGAAAGTAGAGAATACCAGAAAGATGTTTAACTGTGTTTGATTGAGTATGCAAGGCTTTCGATTGTGTGGATCATGACAAGCTATGGACAAATTGTGCCCCTGAGGAATCTGTACGTAGATCAAGAGACAGTTGTTCCAACAGAACAAGGGGCCACTGAATGATTTAAAATTAGGAAAAGTGTGTCTCAGGGTTGTATTCTTTCACCATACTTATTCAATCTATATGCTGAGCAAATAATCCCATTAGCTTGATTATATGAAGAGAAATGTGGCTTCAGGATTGGAGGAAGACTTATTAACAACCTACAATATGCAGATGATACAACCTTGTGTTGAAAGCAAAGAGGAGGTAAAATACTTACTGATGAATATCAAAGACCACAGACTCTGCTATGGGTTCCCCCTCAATGTAAACAAAACAAAAATCCTCACTACTGGACCAATAAACAACAGCCATATAAATGGCGAAAAAAACTGAAGTTGTTAAAGACTTCATTTTGCTCGGATCAACCATAAACACTCATGGAAGCAGCAATCAAAAAATGAAATAATGTATAGCATTAGGCAAATCTGCTTCAGAAAGAGCTCTTTAAAGTGTTCAAGAGCAAAGATGTCAGTTTGAGGATACGCCTGATCCAAGCCATGGTATTTTCAATAACCTCATATGCATGAGAAAGTTGGACAGTGAATAAGAAGAATTGATACATTTAAGTCATGCTGTTGGAGGATAATATTAAAAGACCGCGGGCTGACAAAAGAACAAATCAGTCTGTGTTGGATGTACAGCCAAAATGGTCCTTAGAAGCCAGGATGGCCAGACTTCGTCTCTCATACTTCATACATATTGTCAGGAGATACCAGTTGCAGCAGAAGAATATCATGTTTGGTAAAGTGGAGAGTTGGATAAAAAGAAGAAGACCCTCAACCAGATGAAACGGTACAATGGCAGCAGTCATGGGCTCAGGCATAGCAATGATTGTGAGTTCGGGGCAAGACTAGGCACTGTTTCATTCTGTTGTGCATAGGGTCCTTATGTGTCAGTACCGACTCAATGGCACCTAACAACAACAACAACAACAACTACTAAACAGCTATAAAAACTAATTTGAGGTAGATTTCATAGTGAATATATGGCACAAATAGGGTACATTGTAATGTTAAGTTTACAGTACCTTAGGCATTGAAAATGCATTTCAAACCACATCATAAAAGAACTTCTGATTTAAAGAGGTCAAGTGTTATCTCTGGACTTTTAAGTTCCTTCTTCATCTGTTTTGCCTTTATCTCATCTCTTGTGTGTGTGTCTTTCTAAAAAGGTCTCACAACAGAATTTACATTTCACTGAACAGTCTTCTAGTTTGGGGAGGTTTCTTATATTCATTTAAAAAGATAATAAGCAGATGGCATGTTGGCTAATAAGAGTAATTGAATAGAACCTATGAGTAAATTAAACCAAGTTTTCCCAAACTATGTGGTAAGCATTACTAAACAGTTGTGGGAATGTATTTATGTGTAATAACTATCATCCTTAAAGGAGCACTGGTAGTATAATGGTTATGCATGGGGCTGCTAATTGAAAAGACAGCAGTTTGAATCTCCCAAACACTTTGTGGAAGAAATATGAGGTTTTCTGCTCCCATAAAGATTTATAGCCTTAGAAACCTTATACAGAGCTGCTATGAGTCAGAACTGACTCCACGGCACACAACCACCACAACTATAATCCTTAAGAGTTAATATTGTTGGAATATGGTCAGAAAAATATAAAATTTCTAATAAACTTCTCTAATTGTAAAAGCAATATGTGATCAATAAAGAGTACTTGAATAATATTGGTATGTAATGCATACGGAATTTAAAAAATCAAAACCATTGGAATCAAGACAATTTCAACTTACAAGAAAGCAGAGAACTACCTCTATAGCATTTTCAAGGCTATACATCTTTATAGAAACAGACTGCTTTTCCCCTTTGGAGCAGTTTACAGGTTCAAAGTTCTGACCTTCTGATTAGTGGTTCAGTGCTTTAACCACTGTTATCATCAGGGCTCCTGTAAGGAAAAATGCTGTTGTTCGATGCTGTCGAGTTATTACCTACTCATAGTGACCTTATGCACAACAGAACACTGCCTGGTCCTGCGCCAACCTCACAATCGTTGACAGTATTCTGGTGCTCTTCATCATGTTTCAATATTTTGCTGCTGACAATATTCCACTACTATTCATAAGTTTTTCAGTGACTAAGTATTTGTTAGTAGTCCATCTCTCCTTCTTATTAGTCTGTCTTAGTCTGAAAACTCAACTGAAACTTGTCCACCACAGGTCACCCTGCTGGTATTTAAAATACTGGTGACATAGCTTCCAAGAATCACAGCAACACACAAACCACCATGGTATGACAAACTAACAGACCAGTGGTGGGGAATGAAAAATACCACCCAGAAACGTTGACAGTTTATTATATTTCTTTCTAATTTTTTTTCCAAGAAGGTATTTAAAATTATCCAGTATTCTCTTTTGCTCCCATTTTTCTTACATAACGTTCAAATCGTCATCTTAGTAAATGTCCTTTGATGTACTCTGATATACCATTACATAAATGCCCCCCAAATGTCTTTATGGAGTCCTGGTGTGATGTTGTGGGATAATGCGCTGAACTGCAAGGTCAGTTTGACCTGCAAGAGCGGTGGTTCAAGCTCACCAGCCACTCGTTGGAAACCCTATAGAGTTGCTATGAGTCAAAACTAACTCAACAGCACTTAACAATAACAAATGTATTTATAAACATCTTCTTGTTTGTAGGTCACTTCACTTTCAATTATTTCAGTGTCATGAGTAGTATGATGGCAATATGAAGTGGCTTCAAAAGTTAATGAAAAAACAAAAACAAAAAATTTTCCATGAACTTTTTGAAGCCCCCCCCACCATATTTTCCATTTTTTTCCTGATTTTATTTTTTTCTTTAGTTAGTATGAGTTCCTAGAAGCAGCACATGGGGTAAAATGTAAGATCTTTAGAAAACTGAAGAGATAGCATATATACACATGTCCCTATCAACCAACCCACTTGAAAGGAATGATAATTACAAAACTGCTCTATGCTACAAACAGTTTTGTATACTAAGGATGGGCAGCAGGATTAAGGTAGCCACAAAGAGCAGGAGGAAAATTGTCCAACAGAGGTGATCTATGCTAGGTAATGATTAGAATAAATGATTAATAACAGCATCTAAAATACAAGCATACACAAAGGAGCAAGTAAAAGCCCATGTTAGTAGAATCTAAAATGTACCGAACAGATGGTAATAGTTAGTAGTATTCATCTCAGAGTTCCTGAGTGGTGCAAATGATTAATACACTCAGAGCTAACCAAAAGGTTGGCGGTTCGAGTCCATCCAGAGGTACCTTGCAATCTGCTTCTGAACAACGCACCATTGAGAACCCTAGAAAGCATAATTCTACCCAACACACATGGGGATGCCATGTGTCAGAGCTG
>NW_006408720.1:3017539-3020629 GCF_000296735.1 Chrysochloris asiatica | reverse complement strand
AATTTGTGAGAACAAGCACAGTAAACACCGAGCCAAAAGACGGTGTGTACTTTTTAAAATTGTTGCACAGGATTCCTTGAATTGAATATTATCATTTACCTCATCAACACCCAATTCATGGGATATTCAAGCAGTTTTCAATATTTTACTACTACAATGCTGCAATATACCCCTTTATAAACACAACATTCACATTTGTGAGAATAAATCTATAGGATAATTTCCTAAGATGTCTGAAAACATCTTTATTTTAATTCTATTTCAATTTTCTCTGAGTAGCTGGTTTTTGTTTTATGCTTTAAATAAATATATAATTTCATTTTACCTCCTACAGACTCAATTAAAAAGTTATATTCTTATTGCTTTTTTGAAATTAGCATGTCTTTCTCTTTGGATGTTTTTACAATATTCTTTTTGTCTATGATTTCCATAATATAATCTTTATCTTGCTTGAGGTTTAATAAACCTTTTGAAACTGCGGATTGGCATCTTTCAACAGGTTTGGAATATTATTAACCATGATTTCGTCAAATATTACTTATGCCTCATTCATTCTCTTCACCTACTAAGGTCTAATTACATGTATATTAAATCTTCTAACCATGTCACACATATCTGTAATACTTCCTGATCCCTGTTTTTGGCTTCTTTTGTTATCTGTTATTAAATTCATCTTATGCTTTCTAAATTTCAGTTATTGTAACAAATTACAATACTTTGAAGTCCTTTAAGTAAATATCTAGATCTCTCTTGACAATTACTACTGGACAGTACTAAACATATACCTATTCATTTTTCCTTATATTGCACATGTTATTCTTGTTAAGTGCTTTCAAGTTGGTTTCATTCCATAGCAATCCTGTATAAGTTTTCTGATGAGCAGCTGGCAGATTTGAACTGCTGACCTTGAGGTTCATAGTCCAGAGCTGATCCTACAGCTCCACACCAGAAGTTCAATTCCAGATATTCTGTATAATTCCAGATATTCTGTACGTTATGTTGTTGCTGTTGTTATGTGCCGTGGAGTCGATTCCAACTAACAGCCACCCTGTACAGGGTTTCCGAGGCTGTAAATCTTTACGGGAGCAGAAAGCCTCATCTTTCTCCTGTGGAACAGCTGGTAGTTTCAAACTGCTGACCTTGTGGCTCGCAGCCCGAGAGCTATGAGAGCTCCTTATGTACATTATAGAGACACTATGCTATGAGAGCTCCTTATGTACATTATAGAGACACTGAATTATGCTCTCTTCTTGTAATGTGTGATTAAGTTTTGTCCTAGTAGACAATCATATTTACTGGAAGATTGTTTTAGTTCAGCCCTTAGTCCAAAGATTAATCTTTGCTGTTGCTGTTAAGTGCAGTCCCGGAATGACTGGTGAGCTTCAACAGCCAACTTTGCAGTTCAAACTGACTTTGCAGTTCAGTTCATTGACCCAACTTTACTCCCTGGATTTGGCTTTTCCAGAGTCTCATTGATAAGTTCGGATTGTTCACCAAGGTTTTTCTAATTTTGCTAGACACTAAGTATAAATTCTACTTCCTGGCCTTGTGCAGCTTCTGCTCAGCCATCAACCTCCCAGCAACATTTCTTTGCTCAATTTCCCAAAGTTCTACCCTGGAACAGGAGTCCTGGTGTGGTGTTGTGGGTAAATACACAGGATTGTAAAGTCTGATTAAATCACAAGGTCAGCAGTTCAAGTTCACTGATTGCTCCTAGGAAACCCTATACAGGGTGGCTATAGGTCAGAACCGACTTTAAAGCACTTACCAGCAACAATAATCCTGTAATAGCACAGCTTAGAAGTTAGCTGAGGGGGAATCTATAGTTTTCTTGGGTTTCTCTGATGCACCATCTTCTCTGAAACCTACCCTACTTTCTCCAAGTCCCAGCCCCTTTGCAGCTCTGAACTCCTACCACTGTCTTCCCTACTCAGTAAAACTAGCCTGGACTTCATTTCTCAGTATCACAATTTGGAAAACACCTTCATTAAGAAAACCACGTGTTTCCCTACTCTCAAAAATTGCAGCCCTGTATTGCTCGCTCTCATTCTTGCAAACTTTGTTTCATATATTTTGTCCCCTATTCTCTCTGACAAGACAATACGAGCTACTCCACCATGATCAAAGAACCGAGATTTTCTGCATTGATATTTTTGATGCAACTATAATTTATTATGACAGGTCAAGTAGAAACTAAATTCCAAATTGTAAACTGCCTGTTTAGTATAATTTATTAAACATGTTTTCCTTTCCTTACTAATTTGAAAAATCAACCTTAAAGGAAATTGAATTAGAATACAATTGACAGAAGATGGAATATTTAGTATATTACAACAGTCTGTCAGTGTTGGCTTGCATTGTAACACAAAATACTACTATAATTACATAGTTATTATAGTTGCAATGACATCAGGAATTTAAAATTTCTCAGAATAATTCATATTTCTCAAACTTCCCTTGACTATTCTTAGTAATACTTTCAAAGTAGCTTTTTATCTTCCTCCATCATCACTGAACAAAAGTTTGATAAATATTTAATTAGCTAATATATCAACTTGATATGAGTGCACATTTCTAAAAGTATACACATTTATTTAAACTTTCTTGCATCTTCCTCCTGGTGTGACACTGTAGGATAAGCACTGCACTGCTGACCATAAGGTTAGCAATTCAAACTCACCAGTTGCTCCTTGGAAACATTATACAGGCTCACTGTGTATCACAAACAACTCTACAACACTTGACAACAAATATATATATACATGTTGTTGTTAAGTACCGTAGAGTTAGTTCCAACTCATAGTGACCCTGAACAGGGTTTCTGAGGTTATAAATCTTTACAGGAGCAGAAAGCCTCATCTTTCTCATGCAAAACGGCTGGTAGTTTCAAACTGCCGACTTTGAGGTTAGCAGCCCGATTCATAACCACTATGCTATCAGAGCTCCTTATATACATGAGAGGGTTATAAAAAGTTCATGCAAAAGTTCTTTTGTCTTTTTATTTTCCACAAACTTTTTTTTCCCCTATTTAACATGGGTACCTTTTCTTAAGCGTTCACAATAATAGTCTTATGCAATAGTTGTCCTTTC
>NW_006408720.1:3015703-3016424 GCF_000296735.1 Chrysochloris asiatica | reverse complement strand
ATCACTTTTTCAATCTGAAATTGATCAAACATACAATCAAGATGTATTGATTATTAGTAGTGATTGGAATGCAAAGGTTGGCAACAAAAAGGAAGAATCAGCAGCTGGAAAATATGGCCTTGGTGATAGAAATGATACTGGAGATCACATGACAGAATTCTGCAAAATCAATGATTTGTTCATTTCAAATACCTTCTTTAGACAGCATAAGAGATGACTATACAAATGGGCCTCGACAGATGGAATACATAGAAATCAAATTGACTACAACTGCGGAAAGAGACAATGGAAAAGCTCCATATCATCAATCAAAACAAGGCCAGGGGCAGACCGTGAAAAAGACCATCAATTACTTATATGCAAATTCAAACTGAAGTTGAAGAAAACAAAAACAAGTCCATGAGAGCCAAAATATGACCCTGAATACATCCCACTTGAATTAACAGATCATCTGAAGAATAGATTTCATACATTAAACACTACAGACAGAAGACCAGAAAGTTGTGGGATGACATCAAGAACATCATACAGGAAGAAAGCAAAAGTCATTAAGAAAACAAGACGGAAAAGGTCAAAATGTATGTCAGCAAAGACCAACATTGTCTTTGCTGTCTGAAACTTGCTTTGCAGTATAGAGATGATAAAGCAAATGGAAGAAATGAGGATGTCCAAGAGCTGAGCAAACAATTTCAAAGATCAGCTCGAGAAGATAAAGTCAAAT
>NW_006408720.1:2931573-3011917 GCF_000296735.1 Chrysochloris asiatica | reverse complement strand
TCTGTACACATTTATGAATTCAAGTTGCCTGATTGTATTATTTAGTTCCTCTGTATCTTTGCTGAGTTTCTTTCTGGTTGTACTATCCTTTTTTGAAAGTGGTGTATTAAAATCTCCCACTATTATTGTAGATTTGTGTATTTCTTTCCTTAAATCTATTAGAATTTGCTTTATATATTTTGGAGCTCTTTCACTGGGAGCACAGATATTATGGTTATGTCATCTTGTTCATTTGAACCTTTAATCATGAGATAATGTCCATCATTATCTATTATGCTGGGTTTAACTTAAAGCTTATTATCAAAGATTGGTATTGCCACTTTTGCTCAATTTTTATTGCAATTACCTTAAATTCCATTAACTTTCCCCTCCATTTAACACAGTCTATTTTATTCTGTAATCTACCTGACCTCCTCACCACCTGGATGTGTTACTGTTTTTACCTTCTTTCACATTGTAGTTATGTTGATCATAGACTGACCTCCCAGATCTTTGAATCCATTCTTATAGTCTTGTTCTGCTCTGGACTCTTCCATCTGTTGATTGACTTCCAGAAAAAGAAGTAGAATTGATGAGATGGACACCAGAGCTTAATCTGATTTGTTTGCCTTTGTATGTAACACTTCTCTTTTCCTTAGCTGCTTTTAAGTTTCTCTCCTTGTAGTTGATTTTGTTGCACAGCTTATGATGTGTCTTGGTGATTTTCTTTTGAGGTCTATCCTTCCTGGGGTTCGCTGAGCTGAATGGTTATCTTTTAATTATCTAAATGGTTATTTTTAAATTTTTCATGATGTTAGAGAAATTTTCTTCCACCAGCTTTCCAACTATCTCCTCTGTGAACTTGCGTGATTCTTGCTGTTCCGGAATGCCAATATTCCTCTTCATGTTGCCCAACATGAAGTTTAGACTTTCATCAGATTATTTTATCCTTTTTTCTGCTTGTTCTTCTATCTTGGTAGCATTGAGAGATTTGTCTTCCAGCTTGCTGGTTCTGGCGTCCATCTCATCAATTCTACTTCTTTTCCTTTTCAGTGTGTTGTCCATTTCTGATATTTTATTATTAATCATTTGGACCTCTTTTTGCAGGTTTTGAATTGTTTTCAATGCTGTACCTATCTTATTTGATTGTTCCTGTTGCACCTAACTTCTTCCTTATTTTTCTCAGATCCTCTGTGTAGCATTTGGATGCACTTCAATATCATTTTTCTGAATTCCTTCTAGGTCTATCTCCTGCTCATTTGTCCCAGTCACTCTTATCTTGTTTCTGGACATGTGCCAATATGGTCAGCTGTTTCTTGGGAATCTTCAATTGTTAGCTGTGACCTCAATAATTTCGATGAAATAATGTTGTTTTATTATGCCTTCTGATTAGCTCCAGGTATATGTGATCAGGAGATGGGCTTCCCTTTTCACTCTTCTTATTACTCAAGAGTAAATGTAGCAAGTGTTGGCTGCCTATCTGGGGTATAGCAGCTTGGCTTTTGCCTGGATGATGGGATTTCATAGGGTGTGATTGTAGCTTGACTATGACCACAATTGCTGTCTCTTCTTGGGTAAGAGTAAGCCCCCTAAAGGTAAAAAGAGGACCCAAAAACCAAAATAGCAATAGCAAAACAAAATAGATTGGATAATATAGTCCATAATCACAGAAAAGAAAAAAAAAATTCTGTAGCAATAAGACTTTAACGTCCCTCTCTGGGCTTCTTGTCTTCAATTCCACCTGAGAAATTTCAAGATATCACTCACTGGTGGTTCTTCCTTATGACATAACTCAGGATTTAATTTTAGGCCTGTTTCCTTTTTAGCCTCTCTTCTATTCCACAACCCCATTCAGGCCCTTTTTCCTAGTGATTAACAGATCATGGCCAGCGGTACCCATTTTGCACTGCTGTTTGGTCTTAAGTGGAACCTGTCCCCTTAAACTCTGCTGAATAGATCTGTGCTCATGTGTAGTAGAACCGTCTGGGGGGTGGGGTATGTCCACTCACTCAGACACCCCCTCTAGTCACAAGAATGGAGGTACAGAGACAGCAAGAGACAAATGAACATAGAGGGGGGAAAAAATAAAAGTCCACTCCTTTCTGATTGGTCAGACATCAGTAGTGGGTGCACGCCTCTGATCCTTCACCTACTCCTTGCCTAAGGTGCCACTCTGAGAACCAGAGGCTGGCCAATGAGTAAACACTAGTTTGTGTGGGGTTTTTTTGCTTCTGCTGCAAATTCCACTGACTGTAAGCCTTCATACTTTCTAAATATTCCTTTCTATGTAGTTCAGATTTCTGGGACCGTCTGCTGAAACTGCTTCATCAGGCATTCTGTATTATTGCTGATGGAGGTTTGCACTGCACTTCTCCCTAATCTGCCATTGAGCCCCGCCTTTCCCCATAAACTTTTGAAGCCTTGTCACATATTTAGATATTTTGGGCTATTTCTTTTTTAAAAGTTTTACTGTGACTCAGGTAAAGGTTGAAAGAGCAAATTAGTTTTCTATTCAACAATATATATTTTATATCATTGATATGCCTTAAAGTTATTTGATATGGGTTTTCTATCCAAATTCTTCTTAATTACCACCAAGTTACTGGATGGGACCATGCAACTAAGGAATACAGGACTCTTAAGGTTGGGATTGGTTAGTTTTATTCTCCAGCTAGGTTTAAAAGGAACCATCTCAGAAGCATAGTTGTAAGATCACAGGAGCATTGAGAAGGATAAACATGAGACATCAACAGGCAACAGCAAAGAGGTGACAGAAGAGACAACAGTAGAGGTGGTGCCATGTACAGACTCAACAGCTTCCTGAACTAGGTCTATGGACTGAGTAAAGCTGAACGCTTACAGGCAGTACACTGGCTTGCAGAATGTGTCCTTTGGGCATTCACAATATGGTTAAAAGAGCTTTGTATCACTTGCCTGAGCAGGGCAGAGGCCAATGGGCCAGAAGGCTGAGAGCCTGAAGACAAGAAAGAGGCATGCCTGTAATACGGCAAACAAGAGGTGTTCCTGACTTGAAAACTGCCACATCCTGAGTTAGTTTTGATCGTGATTTATACTATTCACTTCCCTAATATACACAATATGAGTATTGCTGTTAGTTCTGTGTGGCCTAACAATGGCTTATCAAGCCCAGATGTGAAGCAGAGAGTGCTGAGGGAGGAATAGTGATGTCAGAATAGGGGAAAATAAAGAAGGTTGTCTGGTGAACGTATGTCTGAGCTCCATTTCATATAAATTAGCCTGGGGCTGATGCTGAGTTTGATTATCTTACCCCTTGTGAAACCAGAGGAAGTCAAACATGGCTCCCACATAGTCTTTGCAGTTATTGCCAGAGGTGGGATTCATTGAAATGATTTCAGAATAATGGAAAATTGAGATTATGTAAGAGAAAGAACCAAGTGCTACAAGGGAAACCTTTGATATTTAGATGTTTAGTTTGGATTCTGTTACCTGTAATGGCTGAAAGAATGGAAGAGAGAAAATGCTTAAGCTGAGGGTAGGTAAAACAGCTTCTGGGGTTTCCTGGAACAGAGTTCATGCTAGATCCAGGGCCTACTGGATTTACTCTGCCATAGACCTAAAATCATATGCATTAGGCTGGGATTAGTCTATGGGTGGAGGAGGTTAAGACTGAACTTGCATGTTTTTAAAAGGTTTATGTAAAGTCAGACATGCCTTTGCAGTTATTGATAGAAATCCCCACATTGTACCATCACTTATCCCACATCCCTGGTTCCCATTTCTATTTCCCCTTCTTTCCTGACCCTTCAAATATTTGTCCTTAGGCAAATGCTGCCTTTTTCATCTCAAATGGCTGATTATTCTGGTGGGGTGCATACTTCCCTAGTGTTATTACTCTTAAAGGTCTATTGGTTGGCTGAAAGTTGAGTGATACGAATGAGTTCAATTTCAGACTTGAAAAGCCTAAGAACCCAACTGGGGGAGTTCAGTAAACCTGACCTTTTAAATTTTTTTAGTTTTGTACTACAATTTTCTCACACGCTATACAGGATCTACTATTGTGATTCCTTTCAGAGTGGTCAACAGTGATTGCTGGGCACCTTCTGGTTTTCCTGGTCTCATGTCATGAAGGTTGAGGTTCATGTGGTCTATTAGTTCTTTGGACTAATTGTTCCACATGCTTTTTATTTCCTCTATTGTTCTTTGCTTTAGACAGTGAGAAATAATTAAACCTTAAATGACTGTCCACGAGCATTCAAGAATCCAGCAACTATTCACCAAAGTGGGGTGTAGAACATTATCTTTGTGGACTATGTTATACCACATGACCTTGATGTCCTCCAAGACCATGATCCTGAGGCCCCAGGCCTAGTGATTCATCCTTAGAAGGTGTTTGGTTATGGTTAGTTTTCTGAACTTTTGCCCCAGTATGCTCTACTGTTTTCATGGATGTATTTGCAGCAGCTGTGTTGTACTATAGGGTAGGCATTAGGCTAATCACAAGGTTGGTGGTTCAAACCCATCTTGGAAACACTATATAGGGTCCCTATGAGTTGGAACTGACTCAAAAGGCATGTAGCAATAACATTATTTGCAGCACATAAACATACTCAAGAAATATGCTGTCAAATTTATATACTTGTATATTTGTGCGTGTAATCCCATTTGCCTTCCCACATCGGTTGCAGCTTGTACACCTAGTATGTATACACTCACAGATTATTACTATGAATGCAAAATTGTGTAGTTCTGGTATGGCACTGTAGAATAAGTACTGGGTTGCTAATAGCAAAGTTGGTGGTTCAACCCCACCAGTCGTTCCTCAGTAACTATGTACAGGGTCACATTGGACTGCTAACCTCAAGTTCAGCAGTCCCAAACTACCAGCTTTTCTTTGGGAGAAAGACAAGGCTTTCTGCTTCCGTACAGATTTGCACACTCGGAAATCCTATACAGGGTTGCTATGAGTTGGAACCGCCTCCACAGCACACTACCACCACCTTGAGTGGAAACCAACCACAAAGCACATACAAAGTTGTTACCTTTAACTCTTCTTTGTCTTGATCATTTTGTGCTGATCTCTCTTTATTTTCCTTCATACAAGTTAGGATGTGCCTACTGGTTAGTGATTTATCCTCCCTTTCCCTCCTACCCCTAGTAATCTTCTAAGGATGTTTCATTCTGTGTGTAAACCTTTTCTTGACTTTATGTTACAGTGATCTCCTTAGATATGTCCTTTTGTTATGAAACTGAAAATATTTACCAACTTCTGCAGCCTGCAATTAATCAAACATACAGATGACTGGAATGGTGAAAACAAAGAAGAGTTTCTCTTGTTTGGACAATATGGCCTTGGTGAAGAAATGGCAAAGATTACACAGTAGAACTTTGCCAAGAACAACTACTTTTCAACATATACAGTGACTATCTCTGGTAGCATAGTAGTTATGAATCGGGCTGCTAACCTCAAGGGTGGCAGTTGGAAACTACCAGCCATTCAACGGGGGAAAGAGGAGGCTTTCTGCTCCCATAAATATTTACAGCCTCAAAAATCCTGTGCAGGGTCACTATGAGTTGGAACTGACTCCACGAAACTTAACAACATACATGTGTACCTCGGCAAATGGAATATAGAGGAATCAAATTGACTTTACCTGTGGAAAGAGACAATGATAAAACTAAACATCAGCCAAACAAGCCTAGGGGGCTGACTCTTGAACAGAACATCAATTTACTCATATGTAAATTCAAGCTGAAGCTGAAGCTGCATGAAAATTTAAACAAGTCCATGAGAGTCAAAGCACAACTCTGAGTACTCCGCCTGAATTTAGAGACCATCTCAGGAACAGATCTGATGCACTAAACACTAAGAACTGAACACCAGATGAGACATGGGATAATATCAAGGATAACATGTAAAAAAGCAAAAAAGATCATTAAAATGGAAGACAATGGACTAGGCAGACATGCTACCGAGACCCTTTACAACAGATACAGGAGACCTAATGAAATAGACTAGACAGAGGACAATTCTGGAGGCCTGAGTTTCATAGGAAAGATTAGAGAACTGGATTGAGTACCTAACTAGGAGAAGAAAATGAGCAGGAGCAGTGAAAGCAGATTGCCAGTCAGACACAGTGCAGCCATCTTGAACTTTTGTGAGCAGATTTGTAGGGACAGACAGTGGTCTGACATCAGTTCCCATGGGCAACTGAAAAGGTGCAATTCCTTCTTGTTTCACAGACTCCCCTGGATAAGAGCTGGGGATAGCCTCCACCCTCACTGAACTCCAGCATAGATCCTCCTCTGTGAGTCTGAGCTATGCAATTTGAGTCAGTATGAGGTAGGTACTCTGCAATGTCTTGGTGAGTGGTTTCAGAACATACAGAGATCCAGGTCTGACTTAAATTAGAAGGACCTTCCATAATAAGTCACCCTGATTCCAACTAGACACTGGTTCTGACACATGGAAACTAGCAACCTTAAAGGCCTCAAAGGACTACCTTCTGAACTGGGTGCCCTGAACATAGGTAACATCTAGGCCTATAGGAACTCTTTAAGATTTGGAAAAGTTTTCACATCCCTTCTTCACCTACCCTGTGAATCTCTTGGCTCACGAGTTTCAACCACCTTTTGAGTATTCTTCCCCACTGAGTTTTTCTCTTTAGGTCCAACAACTGCACTGGTTTTTAAATTTTTCCTCTCTTTGATGAGTTTTACTTTTTCTTCTCCTTATTCCTCTTTCTAAGGAGCTCTGGTAGGTAGCGTAGTGGTTACGAATTGGGCTGCGAACCTTAAGGTCAGCGGTTCGAAACTACCAGCCGCTCCGTGGGAGAAAGATGAGGCTTTCTACTCCCGTAAAGATTTACACCCTCGGAAACCCTGTACAGGGTCTCTATGGGTCGGACCCGATTCGATGGCACTTAACAACAACAACAGCAACATTCCTCTTTCTATTCATTTTTATGCATTCCATCTCTGCTCTTAGTCTTTCTTCTATTTCTCATTTTCACCTTCTTAATTTTTCTTGACCAATTTCTAGTCTCTTTCTTGTCATTTTCTGCTTTTTTCCCCTTGTTGTTGTTGTTGTGAAATGCCGTCGAGTTGGTTCAGACCCATAGCAACACTGTATAGGGTTTCCAAGGAGCAGCTGGTGAGCTTGAACCACCAACCTTGCAGTTCAAATTGGTTTGCAGTCTGGCGCATTAACCCACAGCCTTTAACTCTTAACTCTTTTTAACTCTTATATATATGTAGCTGTATTTTCCTGTCCTTTTTTCTATTTTTCTTTTTCTCACTGCTGCCCATTTCTATGTTCTCATTTTATATATTTGTTTGTTGTTGTTTTCCAGTGTGTTTTCTCTTGATAGGAGACAGCAACTGTGCTTAAACAACTCAACCTCAATCATACCCTATGCAAGCCCACCCACTTGACAAGAGCCAATTTCAGCTTCTATACTGCCTGATCAACAGACATCAGCCACACTAAACTGGGCTGCTTGAATGGTAAATGGAAAATGGTGTGCATGCTTCCACTCTCTAATCATACCTACCAGAAGACATTTGGTGAGAGCCTAAGAACACACCAACATACAATTTAAAATTAAATGCAAATAAAATGACACCCCAGGGTTTCAGCGAAAACAAATAATTTTGGCTTACATGAAGAAACAAGAGAATAGCTAAAACAAATAACCAAGATGCAGAGCCAGAAAATGTTTCTTAGGTAGAAAAGTAATGGAATTACATAAGAAAGAATTCAAAAGAATGATACATAGGTTCCTTCACTGGAATGACAGATTAAGGAAACTAAGGAAAATACAGAAAAAGACTACAGAAGAGTTTAGGAAAACAAAAGAGTCAAAATAAATGCAAAATTTTAAACAATACAAAAATTGCAAATAGAAATTTAGACGTTTAATATTAAGATCTCAGAAATGTAAAGTACAATGAAAGGGCAAGGCTTTAAACTAGAATCAATGGAACCCTGAACTAGTGACCCTGAAGACAAATCTCTCGATACCAGTAAGACAGAACAACAATCTGAAAAAAACAATGAAAAAATCAGAAGGAAACCTGAGAGTTATGTAGGATACTAAGAAGAGGAATAACTTACGGGTGATCAGAATTCCAGAACAGGAAGAAACAAATTAAAGCACAAAGAAAATTGCTTTAAGAGTGGAGTAAGAAAACTTCCTTAACATAATGAAAGTTGTTGAACAAACTCCAAAGATGATAGACCCCAAAAGAGAATCAAAAGTCCACCATAATCATATTTCCAAAAGCAAAAATATATAAATACTCCTGATAGAAGGTTGGGAAAAAATGAAAAATTATCTACAAAGAAGAACCAGTAAGATTAAGCTTTGATTTCTCAGTTGAAATCATGCAGGTAAAAAGGCCATGGGGTGACATATACAAAATTCTGAAAGAAAAAATTTGCCAACCAAGAATCACATACTGGCAAAACTGCCCCTCAAATACTATGGGAAATTAGGACATTTTTCAGATACACAGAAATTAAACAAATTTGTAATGCTCAGAACAATTTTACAAAAAACATTAAAGAGTGTTCTTTGGACTGGGAACCACCAACAGCTGGACTTCCAAGAACTCAATCTAGATATCAAAGTTTCCAAAGTAAAACAACCCTACCAGACTGAATACAGGGAACCAGAGATATCAATTTATGGTGAAGTCAACTACAAAACAAAAAGAGTAAAGAATGTAGATATAGAACTTCCACCATATGTGGAAGAAATAATTTTGATTTTGAGTTAAAACAGACTATTTTAAATGTGGATAACATTAATATACTACAAGGCAACATCAAAGGAAATTAATACACCTTTCCATCAAAATAAAAAAGAGGAAAACCAGAAGGATTTACTAAACATTAATACAGTGGTAATAATGTGGTGCTATGGATTAATGTGCTGGATTGCAAAGTTGTTTTGATCTGCAAGGTTGGTGGTTCAAACTCACTAGCCACTCCTTGGAAACCCTACTTACTATACACTGTCAGTCTGGGTTGGAACCGACTCTACCTAGCAATAATAACAATGAATATAAATGGATTAGATGCACCAGTCAAGAGACAAGAGAGTGGCAGAAAGGATAAAACAGGATCCTTCCATATGCTATCTACAAGATACACCCAGACAAAAATAGACTAACTTACACACAGACAAAGGAGCTCTGCTAGTGTAGTGGTTATGACTCAGGCTGCTAACCTCAGGGTCAGCAGTGCAAAACTTGCAGCTGTTCTGTGGGAAAAATATGAGGCTTTTTGATCCCGTAAAGATTTACAGCCTTAGAAACCCTGTACAGGATGGCTATGAGTTGGAACTGACTCCACAACATAATAATACACACATCCACACACACAAATACAGTAATAATCAAAGGAAGGAAAAAACATATAAAGATAACAAATAAAAACGAGCGAGAAAGACAATAATAACCTCTGATAAAGTAGACTTTAAGGCAAAAACAAGCATGAAAATGCATGAATCAAACTTAATAGAAATATGAAAGGCATACAGTAATAATAGGTTTTAATAATCACTTTCAATGTAGCACAGAACTAGAAAGAAATTCAACAAAAAGCAGAACTATACCCATCAACCAGCTTGACCTCAAAGACATAAAATTTAAAACATCAAAATACTACAAAGCATCTTCTTACTTCACACCACTGAAAATTTGAAATCAACAATAAGATCAGGAAAACAAAACAAACCAAATATAAAAACACAACGTACCAAAACCCTTGGGACACAACAAAAACTGTTCAGAGGGCAATTTTTAGCAATAAATGCATACATCTTAAAGAAAGAACCAAAGTTAGTATCTTAACTGGACATCTCCAACAATTAGAAAAAGAGCAGCAACGTATGCCTATGGTTACCCGAAGAAAAGAAATGATAAAGGTTAAAGCAGAATTAAATGAAATAGAAAAAAGGAAAACAGTAGAAAGAATCAATAAGAAGTTGGTTCTTTGAAAGCATCAACAAAATCAACAAATCACAGGTTAAGAAAAGGAAGGAAAAATAACAAAAGAAAGAAATTAAATGGGTGACATCACAACAGGAAAAAAAAAAGTACAAAGAATTATACTCCAACAAATATGAACGTCTACAAGAAATGGAAAAATTTCTAGAAACACACAACCCACCTAGAAAGCTTAAACAGTAATGCACTGTAAACCACAGGTTGGTAATTCAAGCCCACCAGGTGCTCCTCAGAAACCCTATACAGGTTATCACTATGAGTCAGAACCAATGGTACTTAATAACAGAAACAGCTAACAAAAGAAGTAATTGATCAAGTCGTTAAGACTCCCAACTAAAAAAGTCCAGGCATGTAGCTTTAATGGTGAAATCTACCAAACAGAAAGACAGGAAGGAGCTGGTACCAATTCTACTCAAACTATTCCAGACTACTCCAGAATATGGAAAACTTAGGAAAACTCTGAATTTTATTTTGTGATGTAAGCATAACCCTGACACTAAAATCAGAATCATCACTATAAAAGAAAATCACAGACCAATATCCCAAACATAGACCAATGTATCATAAACAGAGACGCAAAAATTCTTAACAAAATCCAAGCCACTGAAATCCAACAATATATCAAAAAAATAATACATCATGATAAAGTGGGATTCACACTAGCTATGCAAGACTGGGTTCAGTATCACCACATAATAAAAAAGGAAAAAACAATACACAATCAGATAAATGGATGTAGAAGAAGCAATTGACAAAATCTAATATCCATTTCTGATTAAAACACTCAACAAAATTGGAACAGAAGGGACATTCCCCAATATAATTATGGGCATATATACAAAACCAACAACAAACATCACTCTGAATGGAGAGAAACTCAAAGTATTCCCCTTGCAAACAGGAACCAGACAAGGATGCCATTTATCACCAATCCTGTTCAATGCTGTGTTCGAAATCTTAGCCAGTGCTATAAGTTATAAAATCATTAGAATAAATAACAAGGAAAGCCCTTAAGTAAAGACACCATAAAATCAAGACAAAGGCAGAGTTTCTCAACAAATGCACTCAACTTGTGCACTAGGTTTCCTAAGTTCATGGAGAGGGTGAGAGTGGCCTGAGTACAAACAGAGCCCATGGAACTGTGATAAATAGTCAGTCTCCAGACTACTCCAATGTGCCATAAAAACATCAGAGTACAAAGGAATAAAAAAGATTGGAAGGCACCAATTTTGTGGAAGGTGCTGATCTAAGAAGCAAGGTTTAATTCCTTACCATCTCACTATACAGTGAACTTATTTAAACTTTTAGAACCCTTAGGCTTTTCATTTATACAATGAGAACATGTTTAGATGATTAAGGCATCTTTTATTTCTAAAATTACATTATAATGCCAATTAAGTCACTGATCATTCAATTTAAAAATCTAGACTTATTCGGTCATTTAATTAAAATTCATTAAGCACTTAGGAAACAGAAATAAAAATCATGGTCCATATAAAAGTGTACTTATTATCATTGCCTCTGTCAATATGTAAGACTTTCTCCCTTTATCTGCTTAAAAAAAAAAAAAAATTAAACAAATTTACAGGTAAATCATATTTACAATCCAAATAAATTTCCCAAGAATAAACTTATAAAAATAGTTTAAGCCTCTGAATAAAACTTCAACATCTTATTTTTAAACACACCACGAAGATAATCAATGCAATTCAGTATGTTTTAATCCATGATGAAACTTGCTCCAGATTCATTATTGTTATGTGCTGTTAAATCAGTTGACTTGTAATGATCCTGTATAGGGTTTCCAATAGCAGCTGTTAAGTCTGAACTACTGACATTGCAGTCAGCAGTCCATTGTTTATCCTACAGACCATACAAGGGCTCCAGATCTTTTATTGCTGTTGTTAAGTACCGTCGAGATAGTTCCAACTCATAGAGACAGATCCTCTATAGTTTTTCTGAGGAATGGCTGGTGAACTTGAACCACCAACATTGTGGTGCAAAAGTTGCTTGCAGTTCAGCACATTATCCCACAGCTCCACACTGGGATTCCACAGAACTATTATTAAACCTATATATATTGTTTAAGTGGGCAGAATGTTGTTGTTGTTAAGTGTTGTCGAGTCGGTTTCAACTCATAGCAACCCTGTACAGGGTTTCTGAGGCTGTAGATCTTTTACGGGAGCAGAAAGCCTCAACTTTGTCCCGCGGAACAGCTGGTAGTTTCAAACTGCTGACCTTGAGATTAGCAGCCCGATTTGTAGCTTTAGTGATGGGAAAGTAAGGACTGAATTACTTTCAGTAACTATTGAAAAAGTAGTGGAACAGGCAATTCAGAAGCAGCATAGGCACTTTCAGGAACCTGATGCATGAGACTGTGGGAGAGTGACAAACATGCAAAGCAGTGTGGTTGTTCACCATGTTTAAGCAGAACAGCACCTTCTTTATAAGAGGTGCATAGTACTGCTTCAGACTATGCTCAAAATCTAAGACCAACACATTCCGTCGCTATACAACACATACACTGCTATAAGAGGGAGACGGATTAGTTTCTGGCAAGGCTTATTTCATCATTTTTTCCAATTCTAGCTATCTTTCTGGTTCACCGAAATCTTATAAATTCCTATCTGTTCAGTGACACTTGAAGGCATAGTTAGGAAGAGAACTCAACTGTAACCTAGGGATTAAAATTGGGTATCTCCCCTACCAAGTTTATATCAACTTATAAGTGAAGAAGTGCAATTCAGTATTTAGTGTTTCTTTCTTTCTTTTAACTGGACCCATAATCACTTTAAAATTAAAAACAAAAGCAAAAATTTGCAATATATTTTAGAAGTGTACATTTCTCTGGGAATAAATACATTTCCTAATAGTAAGTTCCAAAATGAGAAGAATTACTATCTCCAGGATAGGGTGGTGGAGGTAGAGGTGGAGGGGGTGGAGGGGGAGTGGTGGGGGTATGGAGTATGGTAAATTTAGTAATGGAGGAGGTCCTACATTAGGTGCAGGCCAACCCATGTTTACAGGTGGAGGTGGTGGTGGAGGAAGTGGAAAATTATGCATCCCAAACACTGGAGGAGGAAAGGGATACTGTGGCATCATATTACTCTCTTGCCCCTGAGGTGGAAACCCAGTGTCTCAGGCAAGGGTCTGAGCTATTAAACTGTTGAGGAGGGGGTCTTTTGTGACAAGGTCGAGGATATCTACCCCAAGAAAATCCTCGTATGAATTCTCTGTTGCGGTACCCCTTTGAATAGTCTGAAGCAGAAGTATGAGCATTCCAATTCTGATGTACTTCGGACGAATCTCCACCTGAAGAATGAGGGGAAAATGCAAAGAAGAAAAAATATTAAAATTAATTTTAATGTATCAAAAAACACACCAAAAACACTTGTTTCAAATTTTAAAAATACCTTTTCTTTAACTTGGCTGTTAGTGGAGGACACATGTTGAGCAGTAATAAGGCATAAGGAGAGACATACGGAGAAGCTGAAAATTCTACTCTCACCCAGCAATGACAAACATCTCATTATTGCCCTTAGGCTCAACAGAGGCCAAAAAGGGAATCTGGAATTCTATCCCCAATGAAGTGGCACCCAGACTCATTTACCTGCTAGAGTGGAATCAAAAGAAAACAGCCAGAAGGGAAAGCTTAAGGATTCAAAGTCTCAAAAACTGAAAAAAATCATTCATTAAAAATCAGAAAAACTTCAAACAGAATGAAAAAAGAAAATCAAGAGGCCAACATCAATATAACAAAGATGTCAGATTATCTGAGAAATATTTTTTAATCATCATAAAACTAGTTCAAGAAATTATGAGTACACTGAAACAAAATTAAAAGTTTCAAAACAGAAACAGAACATGTAAAGAAGAAACAGAAATTTTAAGATGGAAAATTTTAATAATCAAAATTAAAAACCCAATGTATAGGCTCAGCAGAACAGTGGATATAGAAAACCAAAAGACAAAATACAAATCCAGGGAACTGGAAAATAGAATAGAAATGACCAAATCTGAACAGCAGAGGGAAAATTAACGGACAAAGAAAAAATTAAAAAGAACTAATCCTTCCTGATGTGGTGCTATGGGATAATGCAACAGACTGCAAGGTCGGTTTCAACTGCAAGATCAACGGCTCAAACTCATCGGCCATTCCTTGGAAGCCATATATATAGGGTCGCTATGAATCAGAGTTGACTGGACGGCACTTAACAACAACAATCCTTATACAGAGTCCTGGTGTGGCACTGTATAATAAGCACTGAACAACCAGGTCAATTTGAACCACAAGGTCAGTGGTTCAAACCCACCAGCTGCGCATCAGATACCCCTATAGGGTTCATTATGAGTCAGAACAGACTGAACAGCACTTAACAACATCAACAAAAATCCTTATAGATCTGTTGTACTTCAGAACAGGGCAAGGACTCATCAGCCTGTGATCTGCAGATGACACTACATTGCTTACTATAAATAGAAGATGACTTAAATTATATATATATATATAATAATAAAAAAATAATTTCCTTCAGTATTGGCCAGGGCCATAATTAAGACATTAAAAATGAATCGAGGAATTGAAATAAAAGAAATGAGACACGGGGGAACCTGCGCATGAAGAATTAGTTGTTTTTGCAAAGCAACAATTAACGATTTTCTTTTCTTTTTCTCTTTGGATGGCAAAGCCACAAAGAGTTGTTTTATTATTTTTATGCACAGACCCCTAGTTAAATTTTTCTCTTGTTGAATCATTCTCTGATTTATTCATGATTTTATTAGTATCCCTTTTTACTTTAGAATTTTGACTCTCCTACACTTTAGTATACTTTTACTAAAAGTTAGAAACCACACATTAGCTACATTTTATTCTACTTGTAATCATAGGTAGTTTTAATACTTATATTAACAATGTTCTTAAGACTGCTAGGAGACAGGGTTTGTCAATTGAATTACTGCCAGCTTAGGTTTAGTGATTGTAAACATTCTTCCTTGTAGCCTTAGTTTAAGGCAATAAAGAATCCCACAGCCATAAATAAGGGCTGTGGGTACAAGAATTTCTAAAAACAATTAGACTATAGATAAAGGCTATGGGTATATACAGATACTAAATAAAAAGTCTGACTTAGACTTTCTTAAATTAATGATCAGTAAAATAGAGAAGTTGTTTTTCATAGCCTCAGTTTCCCTGATAAGTGATGTTTTGGTAGGCTATAAACAGAGAGTGTATGGAAGAAGTTAATGGAGAGTTAATTGCACCCAACAACTAAAACTAACAAGACTTAACAGACAAAGGTTAAGAAATATGTGAAGGTTAACTTGCTTCTCAGAGAAAAGAATAGATTTATGTAGGAACAAATGTTTAACTAAAAGGTTTCAAGGCGCCTGAATGTCTCCTATGCCTTGAGATAATGTTTTTGCTGTAACTTCTCATCCCTGTTGTAAACTTAAGAATTGTACACCATGAGGAATGTGGCCCAAGATAGATTGTATTTTGATGTCATTGATTACTATGAATGCAATGTTTTCTGTAATGGTATATAAGGGGGAGCGTAGTGGTTATGAATCGGGCTGCGAACCTTAAGGTCAGCGGTTCGAAACTACCAGCCACTCCGCGGGAGAAAAATGAGGCTTTCTACTCCCATAAGGATTTACACCCTCGGAAACCCTGTACAGGGTTGCTATGGGTCGGAACTGACTCAAAGGCACTTAACAACAACAACAACAAAGACAGAACAAAGAGGAAGGGAAGTAGAAAAAAGGAGAGAGGTAAGAGATGTAGAGGCAAGAGTGAGAGAAGTAAGTAGAAGCAGAAAGAAATAGGGAGATAAGAAGGAATATGAGATAAGAAGGAATATGAGGTGGAGAGGAGACAGGACAAGAATGGAGGGAGTGGAGTAGTGAAAGTAGTAATGTAGATAATTAGGAGTAGTAGTGTAGAAAGAAAAAAGAATAAGAGTAATGTAGAGAAGGAGACAGTAAAGAAATGGAAGGAGGGGAAGGGAGAAAAGAAACAAGAGATGAGCAGGATGGGAGCAGGAGAGGAGAAAAGGAAAACAGGAGCAGAGGAGGGGAGAAAGGAAGCAGAAGAGATGAGCAGGAGAGCAGGGGAGTAAAGAATGAGCAGGACAGTAAAGAATGAGAGAAGTAGAGTATTAGAGTAGCCATAGAAATAATAATAATAAAGCATGTAATAAGAAGATTTTGAATTTATCATGACCCATGACTCCGTGTAATCCTTATTGCCGATGTCCGCACCCGCCTTTGGAAAAAACCCTGGAATAAATATGCCGGGGCAGGCTCTCGGCACAGTATGGTTTATACATGACCTTGAAGAAACTTAATACTCTCACAACTGCACCAATACACAACATCACATTAATGGAAACAAAACTGAAGTTGTCAAGGATTTCATTCTACTTGGATCAATCATCAATGCTCATGGAAACAACCGTCAAGAAATCAAACAATTTATTTCATTACGCAAATCTGTGATATGACATTTTTAAAGTTCCCAAAGCAAACATATGATGACTAAGAAGGCCTGACTCAAAATTATGGTTATTTCAATTGCCTTATATTCATTTGAAAGTTGGACAAAAAGGATTGATTAATTTAAGTAATGGTGTTTAGTGAACAGTGGTTATGAGTTGGGCTGCCAACCTCAAGGTCAGCAGTTTGAAACTACCAGCCGTTCAGCAGGAGAAAGATGAGGCGTTCTACTCCCGTAAAGATTTACAGCCTTGGAAACCCTGTGCAGGGTCACTATGAGTCGGAACCAACTCCATGGTACTTAACAACAACAACAAATATACCATTTAACACCAGGAGATCAAACTAATCAGTATTAAACGAAATAAAACAGAAATGCAACTTAAGGACAAGGATGGCAAAATTTTTAACATAGCAGAAAAAAACCAACCACTAGAAAAGGGCATTATGTTTAATCGGTAAAAATGATGAAAACCCTCAATGAGACAGATTCATACAATAACCTCCACAATGGGTTCGAACATATCAAAGATTATGGAGATGAAGTCAGAGCAGGCATTATTTCTTTCTGCTGCATTTTAGATCACAAGTTGGAACAAACTTAACAATTAACATATTTATCAAAATAGCTATAGTAAAAAAATACTGACACCACCAAATGCTGGCAAGAATACAGAATAAATGGAATAAACGGATGACTCATACATTGTTGGTGAATAGAAACAATGATAACCCTCACTGGAAACAGTATAACCAATTATTTTTTTTAGTTCCTATTTTGTTCAGGCTGTTTAAGAAATTAAGCACACAACTACCATACACTCAACAATTGCACTCTCAAGCATTTACCCCAGAAAAGAAGAAACATATTCACATAAAATCTGCACACATGTTTTTGTAACTTTACTGCCAATAACCAAAAATGAAACAATGTGTGCATGTCCTTCAAGAGATGTACCTGTGGTACAATCATAACATGGAATACTATCCAGCAAGTAAAAGAAATAAATTATTGAAATAAATCATGAACCTAGATCTCCAAAAAATTATATTTAGTGGAAAAAAACAACCCAAAAAGATATTATATGCTGATTCTTAAAATGACAAAATATAAAAATGGAGGAAAATATTAATGGTAGAAATCATTAGGCGGGATGGCAGTAGGTGTACTTAAAAAGGATCCTTGTGGTGATGGAAATGTTCTGCATCTTGACTGTACCCAGAATCAATACAAAGTTTGTACTATCATACTAATATTAATAGAATACACTGCTAGCGCACACAATTCCTGAAACTCTGATTAGTCTTTTACTTCTGTTGTTATAAAGTAGGTTCCAACTTACAGCGACCCTGTATAGGGTTCCAAGGAGTGGCTGGTGAGTTTAAACCACTGATCGTGTATTTAGCAGTCCAGTGCTTATCCTACAATTTCATACCAGGTTCCACATACAAAGACATAAATGAAATGTCCTAGACTTTAATAGGCAGCTTGCAGAATGCAAAAATATCAGCACAGAAACTTGAATAATGCTCCTCCTGTATCTGAACTGTGTGATTCTAGGCTATTTTATCAGTTTGGGGGATCACATTCCTTATCCTTAAAGTATGCATAAAAATGTACTCTAAGTCATAAATGGCCCAAGATTGCTGCTAACTCACACACCATAATGTCTCCTGCAGTGAAGAACCAAGAAACAAAATGAAACAGATATAGCACAGCAAAAGAAAGAATGAAAAATTAGACTGAACACTGATGTGAAGGAGAATCTGAATGAAAGACTTATGGCCTGTATAAGACCTTTTACATCTAAAGCATTATTATGTTAAAAAGTCACAGTAGTACCACAGAATATTTAGCTTTATTACTGTGTGTGTGTGTGTGTGTGGGTGTGGGTGTAAATCAAGCTAAAGAATGACTATCAAGCATTAAAATCACTCACCTGGTTCATTAAACTCGGATTTGAGTTTCTTCCGGCCTTGATTCTGGGATTTTTTTCTCTGTTTGGCTTCAGTTTCCTTTTCATCATCACTGAAATCCAAGGCCTTAAAGAAACAAAGATACAGATTTATGTTACAAAGATTTACCAGTTCAAGAGGGTGAAGAGAGAGTATGACTGAAGCTGAAAAAAAAGACTGTTTCCATATTTCATGGCAACATCTGAATTAATTAGATATGGTCAGTATGTATGTTTTTTGAAAAATGCCTAAGGACTCAAACACAGGCCAGTAATCATGATTAAAATTGCAAATTTCTTTTGGAATGACTAGAAATTTCAGACAGGTAACTTTAAAATGTTGCTCTTTTACTGCATTCTTTGGCTAGAACTCTGACTGCCAGCTTGGGTTCAGATTCATGTAGTGTTAGCTGCCAAAGGATGCTAAAAGTAGTAGATTTGGATACTGTAAATATGCAGGAATAAGCAAGTAACATGAATTCTCTTATCTAATATAAAAATAATGTTCTCTACCTTTCATCCAAAAATGTATACTTAAAATCAGAACTCGACTAGATGAAGATTTTAAAAATCACAACAATTTTTGATAATGGAAACTAGTATAAATTGCTACAATTTGATGAACTTTACCTATACTTATGGACGTTGTTGTTGTTGTTTTTGTTATGTGCCGTGGAGTAGGTTCGGACTCAAAACGACCCTGTACAGGGTTTCCGGGGAAAGCCTCATCTTTCTCCCGCGGAATAGTTTCGAACTGCTGACCTTGTAGCTCGCAGCCCGATTCGTAACTACTACGCTTATCTATACTTATGGATGTAGTAGCTCAAAATATTAACTGAGAGGGAAGGAGTCTTCACATTAAATATCAATCCGATACCCACCCTCTGTGAACAGGGTTGACTGGGATGGGCAACTTAGACATTGGCTACCTAAAATGAGGGGATGATAAAGACTCAAAGTGACTGGCTTACAAGGTTTCAAGAGGGAATTTAGTTACAGAGTATGCGGGGAAAGACAGAGTCCCCAATGAATAGTTTTCATCTTGTCTACATGGGTCTGGTGAAAAGAGATGGGGATAAGATGACTCAAAAGTGAGAAACTGTTATGCCTAACTGCGATTGTCACAACTGTAAAGGTAGAAGTTTTGTAACAAAAAAGGAGGAGTAGTTAATCTTACAGTCCAGAAACAGAGCACCATAGGATCATCAAGGGAGAAGAGCACAAGTGGAATGTGGGACCCTATCCAGAGAATCAGCGACACCAGATATGGAGGCAGAGATGAGGATATGGAGAAATAGAGCAACTGAGGACTCTAGACTCACAGAAAGAGGGACTGAGTGCTGGCAGCCAAGAGGCAGGCTTGCAGAATATTCCCTCTGGTTGTTTAAATTATTATATATGCCTGAGCGCTCTCCCCACACATACACACACACACAAAAAAAACCTAGAGGGAATAGAAGCAAATACTGGTGAATGATGACACATGGAGGAGATTGTGATCACTGCAAAAAAAACAATGGTGTAAAGCTGAAGCTGAAGTTCTCCCATGTAAATTACTACTCAGTTCACAATAAAAACTTCAAAAAAAATTTTTTATGCTTAGGGATAGGATTCTTTTGATTCAATAGTAAGTAACTGTTATCATGACTAACTGCGATTGTGAAAACTATAAAGGTAGAAGCTGTGTTAACAAAAAGGATGGAGTAGTTAATCTTACATTTCAGGAACACAGGAACCTAGGACTATCAAGAGGAAAAAGCACGAGAAGAATGTGGAATCCTACCAGAGAAGCAGGAACACTTGGGACAGAGGTGTTGGCATGGGAAGAGAGAGCATCTGAGAACTCTAGATTCATGGAAAGAGAAAGGCTGTGTGTTGGTGACCAGGAAGCTGGCTTGCAAAATGTGTCCTTCGGTTGTTTAAATCATTATATATTCCTGTGTGTTTTTGTGCACATCAAAACAACAACAACAACAAAACCCTAAAGAGGAATAGACGCAAATACTGTTAATGAATGGCGCACAGAGGGGATTGTAATCACTGCAGTAAAACAAAATATGATTGGTTGAGTGTAAAACCAATATTCTGCCATGTAAACTACCACTCAATTCACAATAAAAAACGTACATTTACCCATTATATATCCGGAAGTGTTCTAATCAAGATTTAAGTACTAATTCTTTCAATAAAATAGTATCAGGAATAGTAAAAGTGTATAGAAACTCATTTAGATAGGAGTTTAGGAAACCAGGAATTCTAGGAGTACTGAAATAAAGCACTAGGCTCCTATGAGGTTGTTGTTGGTGGTGTGCCACAGAGTCTGTTCTGACTCACAGCAACCTTGTATAGGATTTCAGAGGCTGTAAATCTTTATGGGAACAGAAAGCCTTATCTTTCTCCCGCTGAACAGCTGGTAGTTTCGAACTGCTAACCTTGAGATTAGCAGCCTGAGTCGTAGTTCAACCCAACTAGTCCACAGGACAAAGATGGGGCTGCCTGCTTCCATTAAGATTTGTTGTTGTTAGGTGCCACTGAGTTGGTGCCAACTCACAGTGAACCTATGCACAAAAGAACAAAACACTGCCTAATCCTGGGTGAACCTCACAATCATTGTTACGCTTACGCCCATTGATGCTGCCACTTTGTCAAGCCATCTCACCTACATTCTTCCTCTTTCTCTCTGACCCTTCACCTTACCAAACATGATATCCCTCTCCAGTGACTGGTCCCTCCTAACAATATGTCTGAAGTATAAGAGATGAAGTCTGGCCATCTGGCCTCCAAGGAGCACTCTGTACTTCTTCCAACACAGATCTATTTGTACTTTTAATAGTCCATGGAACTTTCAATATTCCCCTTCAACACCACAACTCAAAGGCATCAATTGTTCTATGGTCTTCCTTATTCACTGTCCCAACTTTCACATGCATATGAAGTTATTGAAAATACCACGGCTTGGGTCAGGCACACCTTAGTCCTCAAGCCGACATCTTTGCTTTTCAACATTTTAAAAAGTCTTGTGCAGCAGACTAAGAGCCTTGGAAACCCTATGGGGCAATTCTCCTCTGCCTATAGGGTCACTATGAGTTAGAACTGACTACAATAAATTACTGGTTTTGGTTTTGATAAGAAACAACACACAGGTATGACTCAACTTACAAAAGGAAATCATTTTAAATTACAAATGGGAAAAGTCATTTAAAAGTAAGAATTGGGATTCACTGTTATTACATTATTATTTGCCGAGAGCCAGCCCTGGCAAATTTATTTCAAGGATCTTTTCCAAAAGTGGGTGCGGACGTCGGCGATAAGAATTACACAGAGTCAATAAATCATGATGAATTCAAAATCTTCTTATTACATGCTTTATTCTTCTCTCATTCTTTACTCCCCTGCTCTCCTGCTCATCTCTTCTGCTGCTTTTCTCCCTTCCCCTGCTCCTGCTTTCATTCCCCTCCTGCTTTTTTAATCCCCTTCCATTTCTTTACTTCCCCCTCTCCTGCTTCCCTCTCTAATCTTCTTCTGACATGCTTTATTATCCTTCCACTTATTCCTTCTTCTCCTTCATTTTCCTTCTCTATTCTCCTTCTCCCCCTCCTGCTACATTTCTTCTTACACTCCTTCTTATTCTCTACATTACTCTTCCTTTACCTTCTTTCTTCCTCTTACTCTCTCTCACACTATTTCTTCTCTTTCTACATTCCCTCTTACACTCCTTCTACATTATTTCCTTTATTCTATCTTACAACCCCCTTATATACCATTACAAAAAACAAAAAACACTGCTTTCATAGTAATCAATGCCTTCAAAATACAATCTATTCTGAGGCCCATTCTTCATGGTTTACGACTCCTAGATTTACAACAGAGATGAAAAGTTACAGCAACACATACAAGAGACATCCTGGCGCCTTGAAACCTTTTAGTTAAACGTTTGTTCCTACATAAATCTATTCTTTTCTCTGAGAAGCAAGTTAACCTTCATATATGTTTCTTAACCTTTATCTATTGAGTCTTGTTAATTTTAGTTGTTAGGTGCAATTAACTCTCCATTAACTTCTTCCATACACTATCTGTTTATAGCCTACAAAAACATCACTTATCAGGGAAACTGAGGCTATGAAAAACAACTTCTCTATTTTACTGATCATTAATTTAAGAACGTCTAAGTCAGACTTTTTATTTAGTATCTGTATATATCCACAGCCTTTATCTATAGTCTAATTGTTTTTAGGAATTGTTGTACCCACAGCCCGTATTTATGGCCTAGTTGCTTTTAGGGATTCTTTATTGCCTTAAACTAAGGCTATAAGGAAAAATGTTTATAATCACTAAGCATAAGCTGGTAGTAATTCAACTGACAAATCCTGTCTCCTAGCAGTCTTAAGAACATTGTTAATGTAACTATTAAAACTACCTAAGACTACAAGTAGAACAAAATGTAGCTAATATATGACTTCTAACTTTTAATAAAAATTTACTAAAGTGTAGGACAGTCAAAATCTAAAGTAAAGGGATACTAATAAAATCATGAATAAATTGGAGAATGATTCAACAAGAGAAAATTTAACTAGGGGCCTGTGCATAAAATAATTCCTTGTGGCTTTGCCATCCAAAGAAAATAATTCATTGTTGCTCTGCAAAAACAATGAATTCTTCATGCGCAGGTTTTCCCGTGCCTCATTTCTTTATTTTAATTCCTTGATTAATATGTCTCAATTTATTCATTTTAATTCCTTAATTAATTATGGCTCCTGCCAATTATTCACCAAAAGTAATGACTGATCCAAGACTTTTGTTAAGTGCCGTTGAACAAGTTCTGTCTCATAACGACCCAGTATAGAATATCCAAGGAGTGAATGATGGGTTTGAACCACCAACCTTGTAGTTCACAGTCCAGAGCTTATCCTATAGCACCACACCAGGACCAAGACTTATGGGCTATATGTATTATAGTGTTATGAGCTCGTATTGTTGCTGTTGTTAAATGCCATTGAATAGGTTCCAACTCACAGAAACTCTGTATAATGTTTTCAAGGAGCGGCTAGTGAGTTTCAACTGCCAACCCTGTGATTTGCAGTCCAGTGTTTATCCTACAGCGCCACACCAAGTCCATGATGTCAAATATTTCAATCATTTTAAAATTCTATCAACACCACCAATCACCTGGTCTGTCATTTTGTCACATGTGTTGGCTAGCATGTTCCTGTGATGCTAGAATTTTTTAACTGGTATTTCAATACCAGTATGATTACTCAGAATGATTTCAGTGGCACTTTCAGACCAGGAAGGACCTGGAAATTCATTTCTAAAGAACACTGACCACTAAAAACCTTATGAATATCAGGGTAACATGGTGTGTTACAGTATCATGAAAGTGTTAAGAGTCTTGGTATGCACTGCACATAAGCGCAGTACTGCTAATCAAAAGGTCACAGTTCAAACATACCACCTGCTCCACATAAACCCCAAACAGAGTCAGTATGAGTTGGAACCAACTCGATGACACTTAACAACAACAATAATACACTGGAAGGCACTCAAAATACAACTGACAATAAGCTGCTTATTCAAAGTAGAGCCAACCTTACTGATGTAAATCAAGTGAAGCTTTTGAAACCTTCATTTGCTCACGCAACATGACTAAAATGTGACTAGCTATAAACATCTATAAAATAAGTGGAATGTGGATTATATGAAGTATAAATCTAAGAAAATTTGAAGTAAAAAAAGAAATTGAGTAATATAGTCAAAATACTGAACCAACAATAGGACAAGCTGGACTAAGTGAAGAACACTACACCAGGATTAGAGCAAGCTTCATTAACAACCTGCAAATTACAGATGGCACAACCTTACCTGCTGAAAGCAAAGAAGACTTGAAGCACTTACTGACGAGCAAAGACCCCAGCAGTATAAACTACATCTTAACGTAGAGAACACAAAAATCCTAACAACTGGACCAACAAACAACATAATAATCAATGGAAAAAAGATTAAAGTTGGCAAAGACTTCAACACTTAGATCTGCAATCAATGCCCATGGAAGCAGCAATCAAGAAATCAAGTGAAATAATGCACTGGGCAAATCTGCTCCAAAAACAGGATGATGCCTGACTTTCTCATTAGAAATAGTAGAGATGAAAAGCATTTTTACAGTGCTTAAAATTAGCAAAACATGAAAAATTATATATATATAATTATATAAATTAAAAAAAAAAAAAAAAAACTGCTTCAAAAGGCCTCACATTTAGGGCTAAGGTTCTGATCCAAGCCATGGTATTTTAAATTACTTTATAAGCATGAGAAAGCTGGATGATGACCAGTGCTTTAGGATAAGCACTCGACCACGAGGTCAGTTTGAACTGCAAAGTGCATGGTTCAAACTCACTAGTCACTCCCTGGAAACCCTAAACAGGGTCTCTATGCACTGGACCAACCTGAAGGCACTTAACATCATCAACAACAAAGGAGACCTTGTGCCTTGGAATTATGTTGTTAAATTAAAATACATCATGAACTGTCCGAAGAGTGAAAAAATCTATCTTGGGAACTACTGAGGACAGCACAACACCAGGCAGCATTTCATTCTGTTGTGTGTAGGTCTCTATGAGTGGAAGCAATTCAGCAGCAATTCACAACAATCTTAGAAAAAGGACAGCCAAAATGTTGATAGAAACAAAAATGGCAAGAAACTGGTAACGTGCTATTAGAAAAGACTAGGCCCTGGAAAAGGACATCATGCTTGGAGAAGTAGAGGGTCAACAAAAAAGAGAAAAACCACCCCTTCCCCCCCCCAAAATGAGATGGACTGACAAAGTGGCTATAACAATAGGTTTAAATATAGCAATGTTTATGAGGATGGTTTAAGACCAGACACAGGCAGTATTTCTATTACACATGTTGTTAAGTGCTATTGATTTGGCTCTGACTCATAGCAAACCTGTAATGGTTTTCTGAGAAGCAGCTGGTGGATTTTGCTGTTCTCATGGTTAGCAATCTAGTACTCATCCTACAGCACTACACCTGGACTCCTACGGGTCGGAAATGACTTGACAACATGGAACAACAACAAATGGAGGAATAGAAAATTAGCTTTTTCAGTTTGGTTAACCTGGAAGATGGTTGTAGCAGTACTGTAGGGATTACAGGATGATAAACTATTTTTAAACTATGTATTTAATGTGCTAAGCTTTGTAACTGTACATTTAAACCTAGTATCTGTCAGATATGGAAATCAGATGGAAGATGTACTTATCGTGATACTGTCCAGTCAAGCAAGAAAACAAACCAACAATATAAAGAAAAATTCTATGATTTAGTGCTATGGTATTTCACGGCTGAAGGAAAACAAAAATGGGTAAGAAAGGGATAAATCTGGCTCATGCCATAAAAAAATTAATAAGCATGAATTTTAGTATCATTTGAGAAGTTCTCAAGTGACTGGAGTTAAATCTGTAAATGCTATGCATTGACAGTTCTGAGAAATTTCATCAGAATTGCTCAGGATATTTTAAAACTTCCTTACTCTATTATATAGTTGTTATTAAGTGCCGTCAACTCAGCACTTAACTATATAGGGTTTCCAAGGAGCGGCTAGTGAAAATTTCAAGTGGTAATTTTTTATTTTATACTGCCAACATTTACAGTACTTTCAAGAAATGAATATATCTATATTGTAATTTTTCTAATAACTTCAAAAAGATGTGCTTAAACATTTCCACAAGAAGTTTAACACAAATAACCTTACTATACAATTTGCTCATTTAGAGATAATACCTGTATCTATTGCACCATCTATAAAATGATTGAATATCAAGTCACTTTAAAGTTATGGAATTGTTTACCTGACAAGGCTATAAAAAGATAAAACAGAATCTCAATTAGAAAGGAAAATTACAAAATAAAAATTGGAAAGGTAGAGCCATACATTCTAATACCTGTAACACCAAAAGATGGTCAGATTATTAAAAGGACCATAATAAATATCTTCACGCTCCATGTGGACAATTTACTAAGTTCAATTTTTCAATCTTTAAAATATAATTATATTCTGGTAAGCCAGATGCAATAAAATTAACAAAAATTTAAACTTATAGGTTGTTGTTGTTGTTAAGTGCCGTTGAGTCAGTTCCGAACTTATAGGTAAATGACAATTATTATCATTACTCAAACAAAACTATACACTATAGTTTCTCTAAAATAATCGGTTAAAAACTTATATTGTGATATAAGAGACAATAGAATTCTGGCTAGAAGGTAGCAGTACAACTGCTAAGCAGCACTAGTTGTTGTTGTTGTTATGTGCCATGGAGTCGGTTATGACTCATAGTGATCCTGCACAGGATTTCCGAGGCTGTAAATCTTTATGGAAGCAGAAAGTCTCATCTTTCTCGCAAGAACAGCTGGTAGTTTTGAACTGCTGGCCTTGAGATTAGCACCCTGATTCGTAACCACTACGCTACCAGAGCTCCTTATATTGTGTATGTTGTTGTCATTAAGTACCGTGGAGTTGGTTCTGACTCACAGTGATCCTGCAGAGGGTTTCTGAGGCTGCAAATCTTTACGGGAGCAAAAAGCCTCATCTTTCTCCCACGGAACAGCTGGCAGTTTCGAATTACTGACCTTGAGGTTAGCAGCCCGATTCGTAACCAAGCAGCAGTAGGGCCTCCTTGAAATCCATAACTGTGAATGAATAACATTAAGGCCTGTCTTATTTTTAATAAATTATGTAAAAAGACTTATATTTACTTCTAGTGGTGGCTCCTGATCATTTTTCCATGATGCATCTGATCCCCGTTCCCTAGAAACAGAAAAAAGTTTTAAAAATTAAAGAAGTATTAAGGTACTACTAAGCACTTAAAACACTATAGAAAATAATGAAGTAAAAGACATGAGTTCCAACCAATTTTGCAACACACATAAATAACCGTAAAAAACAAAAGACCATTTATCATATTTTAACTTGTTTCTTAGCATGGATAGCTCATTTAAACACACAAACAATGTATTTTGACATCTAAAAATTGGGACTAGGGAATTAAAATGAGAAGCCAAAGATGTGCTATGCTAAAGAAAGTAGTTTTGTTGTTTATACAAAAAACTGGCACCAACCATCCTTTTCCACAGTGCTCCCTACTCTTCAGCTGGATTCAAAAATTTTCATTGCAATGCTCACATAGAGTCAGCCACCATACTCATAGTTACGCAGTACCAAGGAAAGTTAATAGGTTACAATGCAAGATGAGAAAAACGCAGAGGGAACATTTATTTCCGTAAGGACAGTCTCTCTTCAGCTGTGCCCACAGACAGCCCTCTCTCTGGATGATGGGCTCCTTGGACTACCATCTGTCTAGCTCCAGGAATGTTACAAAGCTCTTTCTGAGCTGCTGAACAAATGCTCGCAGGGCACATCCTAAACTATCTGTTTCAGTGTGAAGACCACAGCTCTAGCTCTATGGGTCTGTAAATCTATCTCCCCCAAATGAATGCCTGGAGGCACTCTAATCTACAAATACATCTCCTGACAAAAGTAATTCAGCTTTTCCTGCTCCAAGGGCTGGGAAAGCTCAGCTCATCACTCTGACTTATTATCTGGCTCTTAATTCTCATGTTGCTCCTCTGCTACTCGTCAAAGAGGTTGAATGTACAGAGTACACAATCCAATCTTGACTCTTCTTGCTAGTGAGAATCCCCACACCTGCTTCTGAGATGGCTTATTTTATACCCAATAGGACCTGGTATTTTAGAGATTATCTGAATAACAGATTTGATAACATTAAACACTAAAGACTGAAGACCAGAAGAGTTGTGGGATGACATCAGGAATATCATACATGAAGAAAGCAAAAACTCATTAAGAAGACAAGAAGGAAAAAGTCAAAATGGATGTCAGAAGAGACACTGAAACTTGCCCTCCAGCGTAGAGATGCTAAAGCATATGGAAGAAATGAGGAGGTCCAAGAGTTGAACAGAAAATTTCAAACATCAGCTCGAGAAGACAAAGCCAAATATTATAATAAAATATGCAAAGATCTGGAATCAGAAAACCAAAAAAGAAGAACAAGCTCAGTATTTCTCAAGCTGGGGGAAGTGAAAAGAAAATCCAAGCCTCGACTTTCGTTATTGAAAGATTCTCTGGGCAAATTATTGAATGATGCAGAAAGGATCAATAGAAGATGGAAGGAACGCAGAGTCACTATACCAAAAGGAAATGGTTCATGTTCAACCATTTCAAGAGGTAGCATATAATCAAGAGCCAACTGATACTGAAGGAGGAAGTCCAAGGTGCACTGAGGTAGAATTAGCAGCAAAGAATAAGGCACATGGGGGGTTACAAAGGCAAGAAGTGACTGGCTTACAAGTTTTCAAGAGGGAACCTAGAACCAGAGGGCGTGGAGGAAGGCAGAATCTCCACTGAGTAGTATCCAATCTGTCTAGGTGGGGCTGATGAAATGCGGATAGGTCTCTTGTGATACAATAGTGAATAATTGTTATCAGGACTGATTGTGAGGGTTGGAAATGTAAAGGTAGACACTTTGTAGCAAAGAGGGGAGTGATTAACTTTTCAGTCTAGGCGCGGAGGTCCCTGGGAACTATCAAGGGAGAAGAGCAGAGAGTGGGACCCTACCCAGAGAAGCAGTGATGACTGAGATGGAGGCAAAGACAATGACCTGGAGAGATGGAGCAGCTGGGAACTTAAGACAAAGAGAGGAAGAGGGGCTGTGTGCTGAAGACCTAGGGGCAGGCTTGCAGGGTATACCCTTTGGTTGATTGATGATGCATGGAGGAGATTGTAACCATGGCAATGAAACGAAATATATGATAGGATGAATGTAAAACTAATGTTCTCCCATGTAAACTATCACATAATTCACAATAAAACATTTTAAAAAATAAGAACAAGGCAACAGGAATTGATGGAATAAAAATTGAAATCTTTTAAGAAAATGAGGCGGGACAGGAGGCACTCACTCATCTATGCCAAGAAATTTGGAAGACAACTATCCGGCCAACTGATTGGAAGAGATCCATATTTGTGCCCATTCTAAAGAGAGGTGATGCAACGAATGCAGAAATCACCGGACAATCTCTTTGATATCTCAAGTGAGTAAAGTTTTACTAACGTTAATTCAGAAATGGCTACAATCATACACTGACAGAGAACTTCCAGAGGTTTAAGCTGGATTCAAAAAAGGCCATGGAACAAGGGACATCATTGTGGATGTCCGACGGATCTTGGCTGAAAGCAGAGAGAATCAGAAAGATGTTTACCTGTGCTTTATTGACTATGCCAAAGGCTTTCGATTGTGTGAATCATGACAGGTTATGGACAACATTGAGAAGTATAAGTATTCCTTCCAGAACACTTTACTGTACTCATGAGGAATCTGTACCTGGACCAAGAGGCAGTTGTTCAAACAGAACATGGGAACACTGAATGATTTAAAATTAATAAAGGTGTGCAACAAAGGTTGTATCCTTTCACTATACTGAATTCAACCTGTATGCTGAGCAAATGATCTGAGAAGCTGATTTATATTAAGAAAAATGTGGCATCAGGATTGGAGCAAGACTCATTAACAGCCTATGATACGTAGACGATACAACCTTGCTAGCTCAAAGTGAAGAGAACTTAAAATATTTACTGATGAAGATCAAATAGCACAGCCTTTGGTATAGATTACATCTCAATGTAAAGAAAACAAAAATTCTTACCACTGGACCAATAAACAATATTCTTGTCAATGGAGAATTGTCAAGGACTTCATTCTTGAAACAACTATCAACACTCAGGAAATAGCAGTCAAGAAATCAAACAATGGATTGCATTAGGCAAATCTGCTGCACAAGACCTTTTTAATGTGTTGAAGAGGAAAGATGTCAGCTTGAGGACTAAGGTGCCTGACCCATGCCATGGTATTTTCAATAACTTCATATGCATGCGAAAGCTGGACAGTGAATAAAGAAGACTGTAGAATTGATACTTTTGATTTATGGTATTGGAGGAGAATATTGAAAGCTTCCTGGGCTGCCAAAGAACCAATAGATCCATTTTGGAAGTGCAGCCAGAGTGCTCCTTGGAGCCCAAGATGGCCAAACTTCATCTCTCATACTTTGGACATATTGTCAGGAGGGACCAGTCGCTGGAGAAGGATATCATGTTTGATAAGGTGGAGGTTCAGAGAAAAAGAGGAAGACCCCCAATGAGATGGACTGGCCAAGTGTCAGCATCGATGGACTCAAGTGTGGCAACAGTAGTGAGTTGGCACAGAATCGGGCAGTGTTTTGTTCTGCTGTGCATAAGGCTGCTATGGGTCAGTTCCAACTTGATGGTACTTAACAACAACAGGACCTGGTGTGGCACTGTGGGTTAATGCTCTTGACTGCAAAGTTGGTTTCAACCATAAGGACGGTGTTTCAAGCTTACCAGTCACTCCTAGGAAACTCTATACAAGGTCACTATGGGTTGGAACTGACTTGATGATGACACTTTAACAAGGAGAGCAAAACTGACCAATCAAAATCAGCCCTTTTAACAATCACTCCCAGCTGACTCATATAACCCATCAGCATCTTCACCACTTTCTCTTATGCAGACCCATCTGAAAGAGTAGTTTGCTGGGAGTTTATAAACAATGAGGCTAAAAGAGACATCAAATAATTAATTCACTGCACAGCAGATGCACGTCATTTGTACTTTTAAGATACCTCAAGTTTTCAAAAAGCTCAGTTCAGCAAAAGCTTGTAACACGAACTATGGGTCAGACACCGTTTTATATGTGAGAATACAAAAATTACAAGGCATTTCTTTATCTAAAAATGTACAGGTTTAATGGCAGAAATATATTTAAAAGAAAACCTCGTGTGGACTTCTTTAATATGCGAGGACTTTAAAATATTTATAGAAACATACTGGAATTTTTCCACAAAATTTTTGAAGCCCTTTGTATATACTATAAAAATTAAATGTTAGGAATATCAACCATCTTCTATAAGTAACTATGGTTACTCCAACAGTGACTCTCAAAGCAGAGGGGAAATTAAGACCACTGGAAGGAGTGGCCTTGAAGAACCTGAAGGATAGTGTTAACAATGTTTGGATTACATGTAGCCCTCACTCGTTTAAACTACATGTCAGAAATGGAATTTTCAAGAACTAATGTCATTAATGGAGTCCTGGTGTGGCACTGAAGGATAAGCACTGGACTTACTAACCACAATATCAGCAGCTAAAACCCACCAGTTGCTTTTTGAAAACCTACACAGGGTCACTATGAGTCAGAACTAACTCAACAGCATAGAACATTATAAAAATAGATTTACAGATGTTAATGTACTGGCACTTCATCATTAAGTTTGGTTTGAAACTTTAATTCAATCCTTTGACATTACATATGAATAATCAAATCAGACTTTTGCACAGCTTAAAAACAATTATTCACTCACAATTCCCATTTGTGCATTTAACATAGCTCCAGTACTCCTTTTTACATATACAAATACATTATCACCTGAAAGTCTACAGTTCCCTTATTTGGGAATTTTAAGATGTAAACGAAAAATTTCCCAACTAGACCATCTAGCACAAAATTCTCTAAAGTTTAAATAATGTTCATTTCTAAAAGAACTTTTAAGAAGACATTACGTAGTGTTCACTTCGGCACAACATATATTGAAACTGGAATGATACAGCAAAGATTGGCATGGCCCCTGCATAAGGATGACATGCAAATTCGTGAAACATTTCATATTTTTGTGTTTTTGTGTACATCTCTAAACCCCCCCCCCAAAAAAAGAGAATTCATGCAAATACACTGAATGAGGATGCACAGAGGAGATTGTAATCACTGCAATGAAACAATGAGTGTAAAACCAATGTTCTCCCATGTAAACTATCACTTAATTCACAATAAAAAAAAAAAAAAGAAGAAGATATTAAGTACATGGAAAACAAACACCAACATGGCATAACTAGAGTATATTGAGCTGGAAAGGAATTTCTCTACCTAAAAAGTAAAGTGGTCCACTGAGTGCTGTGTTGTTAAGTGCTGTCAAGTTGGTGCCAACTTATAGCGATCCTCTATAAGTTTTATGAGGAGTAAGCAGCTGGTGAGTTTGAATCATCCACTTTGTGATTCCAACAGACCTTGAGGTCCTTGGTAGGCCCTCAAATCCAACCTAGAAAACATTCTTTGCCACATAGGACTTCTGCAAAGCAGGCCTAATTTCCCAATTCTTCATTTTCTACTAAGAGAACTATAAACCCAGAAGAAGACTGCTAATTAGTGCTGTTTAGTTCCTCTGTAACTTTACTGAGTTTCATTCTGGTTTAATATACCCTTTTCCAAAGCAGTGTATTAAAATTTCCACTATAATTGTATATTTATCTATTTCTTTCTTTAATTCTACTAGGGTTTGCTTCATATATCTTGGTGCTCTTTCACTGGGTGCGTAGATATTTATTATGGTTATGTAGTCTTACTCAACTGACCCTTTGATCATGAGATAGTGTCCTTCTTTATTTCGTACAATGGTTTTTGTCTTAAAAGTTTATTTTACAGAGACTTGTATTGCCACACCTGCTTGTTTATTATTGCAGTCAGCTGCGTATCTTTTTTTCCATTCTTTAACTTTCAGTCTGTTTCTGCCTTTGTGTGTAAGGTGTGTCTCCAGCACATTGAAGGGTCTTGTTTTCTTATCCATTCTGCCACTCTCTATCTCTTCACTGGTGCATTTAATCCGTTGACACTGAATGTAATTATCGATAGGTATGAATTAATTGCTGCCATTATATTAATTTTTGGGTAGGGCTGTTCGTTCCTTTTTTCTGCACGCCTTCTTGTGCTAAATGTTTTTTGTGCTATTTATTGTCAGTTTCTTTGTAGTTTTCATGTTTCCTTGTTCTGCTTGGATATTTATTTTCATGGTAAATTGTGAAGTATAAACTTTCTTTGGGATTACCTTATAATCTATGAACTTTTCCCTCCATTTAAGACAGTCTATTGTATCCTATAAACTACCTGGCCTCCTCACCATCTGGATCTGTTCCTACATTTCCCTTCTTTGATATTGTTATTATTTTGATCTTAAGTTGACCTCCCAGCTCCTTTGAATTCGTTGTTGTAATTTTGTTGTTCTCAACTCTGCTGTCATCTGAGTTTCAGGTGGTGTTGCCACATTTGCGAATCTTTGGTTCTTGTCTGTTCATGTTGGTTTTCAGTACAAATAGCTAACTTTTGGATGTTTTGAAGTGCTGTACTGGCTTTGACAAAATCTCTTAGCTTCTGTTTATCCTGGAAAGTTTTCATTGTACCATCGTATACGACTGGCAGTTTTGTTGGACAGATGATTTGGGTTGGCAGTTTCTTTTCTTTTAGGGTTTTATATGTGTCTCCCCATTGCCTCCTTGCCTACATGGCTTCTGCTGAGAACTCAGAACTTAATCTGATTTGCTTGCTTTTGTAGGCAACACTTTTTTCCCTGGCTACTTTTAGGATTCTCTTGTCTATGATTCTGGAGAGTTTGGTTATTATTATGTCTTGGTGAGTTTCTTTTGGGGTCTATCCTTCCTGGGGTATATTTGGCTTCTTGAATGTTTATCTTCTCATCCTTCAAGATGTTAGGAAAATTTTTTCCAGAAGCGCTACAACTATCTCCTCTGTGGACTTCCCTGGTTCATCCTGTTCCTGAATGCCAATAATCCCTAAATTATTCCTCTTCATGTTATCCAGCATGAATCTCAGACTCTCTTCTGATATTTTTTATCCTTTTTTTCTGCTTGATCTTCAATCTTAGCAGTATTGAGAGTTCTCTTGCAGCTTCCCGGTTCTGGTTTCCATCTCTTCAATTCTGCTCCTTTCCATTTCAATGAATTGTCCATTTCTGATATTTTATTATCAGTCATCTGGACCTCTTTTGGTAGGTTTTGAATTGTTTCCAGTGCTGAATCAATCTTGTTTGATTGCACCTGTAGTACTTTCCTGACTTATTTTCCTCCACCCCTTTTTGGAGCATTTGAATTTGTTTCCATATCATTCTTCTGAATTCTTTCTCAGGCTAATCCAGAGTTTGCTCTTCATTCTCTGGGGAGCCTTTGTCTGTCTCCAGCTCATTTGTCTCAGTTACTTCTTTTCTTTTTTGGGACATGTTTTGAAATCTTCTGCTGCATTTTTTTTTGTCCTTTTCAGTAGTTAGGTAGGTTTTTAATGCTTAAATGGATGTTTTTGCTGTGTTGTTATGCTTATTCAGTATCTCCTGGTGGATATGATCAGGAGATAGGCTTCCCATTCGCATGTAATGCCTAGCAGATTATTAGTTCTTATCTCAATGATGGAATATTATGGGGTATGCTTGTAGTTTTGCTACATGGCCATGATTGCTGTCTCTTCTTGAGTAACGTAGGGAGAAAAATCTCCCACCTCCAGGAAAAAAGTGTGATCAAAAGGTCCAGAGCAGAAGCAATACAAAAAACAGAGACAAAAAACCACCACCCTAAAACAAAACAAAACAGTGGACAACTAGCCAGTCGCCTTTGCTGCTGTGCGGGTACAACTTAGAAACCTCCAGTGGGGGATGGGGGTGTCCATTCACTCGGGTCCCTCCTCTAGTTATCACCATAGAGGTGAGCAGATACATACTGAGAAGTTAATGGGAAAAAGACTGTCCATCATTTTTGTAGCACAGAGGGAGTCCTGTGTCCGAATCAATTCCTAAATCCAGTATTTTCCTTCATACAGTGACTTTTCCACCTGCGGGTGTGGGAAACTGACGCCCTGCACCTTTTACTTGATCCAGAGCCCTGTAGCTGTTCCGTGAAAGCAGCTTCTCTGGGTTTTCAGCCCCACCCGCACAGAGCCTGTCCTACCTGACTCTGCCTCTATTGCCACCCAAACTGGAAACTCTACATGGATTCTTAAACATGAGTTTTGAAACAAACAAGATGGCAGATTGGGTAGAAGTACAGTGAGGAGCTCCATCAGAAACAACACAGAATATTGGACCAAGCAGACTCAGGGGATGGTGCCAGAAATCTGAACCACACATAAAGGAACATTTAGAAAGTTGGAAAGCTTACAGCCAATGGAATTTGTAGCAGAAGCAAGAAATCCAGTGCTTTCTAATCCAAGGAGCTCAGCTGCTCCCTGAGCAGCCTATTTGGGTGAGACAGAAACGAAGAAGGATCAGAGCAGCCACAGACATCTGACAGAACCATGGAGATAAAGGTGTGGGCATTCTTTTTTTCGTATCTGTTTATTGGCCTCTTGCTGTATGCGCACTTCAATTCTGGTGACTACAGGGGGTGCCTGATCGAGTGGACACCCCACCCCCACCACTGGAGGATTCTATTATGCATGTGCACAGATTTCCTCAAAGTTTAAAGGAAGAGTTTCCACTTAAAACCAAACGGCAGCGCAAAACAGCCACAAATGTTCCTAAACTGCCAATCACTAGGAAAAAGGCCTGAACAGGGGTTGTGGAGCAGGACAGGCAGACTAAAAACAAAACAGGCTGAAAATTAAATCCTGAGTTACGTCATAACGACCAGCAGTAGCATCTTAAAATTTTTCAGGAAGAAGAGAGAAAAAGAGAAGCACATCTCCTGATAACATCTACCTGAAGGCAGTCAGAAAGTATAAAAATTGCCAATAACAAGACCCATGTAAGTTTTAATACCACAGCTAACCACTGAATATGCCCAAAAACCAGAAACAGATGAACACATGTCCAGAAATAAGATAAAATGACTTAGACAAATGAGATGGAGGTAGATCTCCACTCCACACTGGAAGGAGGGCACGCTTTGGAAATGCCTGAGAAGGAATTCAGAAAAATGATTATAAAATGTATCAAAACACTTTACAATGGAGTTGAGAAAAATAAGGAAGAAGTCAGGAAAGTGCTACAGGAACAATCAAATAAGATACATATAGCACTGGAAAACAATTCAAAACCCACAAAAACAGATCCAAATGATTAATAATAGAATATCAGAAATAGACAATACACTGAAAGGGCAAAGGAGTCGAATGAAAGAGCTGGAAGCCAGAACTAGTGAGCTGGAAGATAAATCTCTCAATACCACTAAGATGGAAGAACAAACAGAAAAAAGGATTAAAAAAATCTGAAGAAGGTCTAAGATACATGTTGGACAGCATGAAGAGGAATTTTATCGCATTCCAGAACAGGAAGAATCAATCACACAAGTCCACAGAAGAGATAGTTGAAGAACTTCTGGAAGATAATTTCCCTAACGTGCTGAAAAGCAAAAAGATAAACATCCAAGAAGCTCAATGAACCCCAGGAAAGATAGAGCCTAAAAGAAAATCAAGAAGACATAATAATCAAGCTCTCCAAAATCAAAAATAAGGACTGAATCCTGATGGCAGCTAGGGAAAAGAGAAGTGTAACATACAAAAGCAAGCAAATCAGAATAAGCTAAGACTTCTCAATAGAAACCATGCAGGAAGGAAGGCAATGGGGAGACATATAAAACCCTGAAGGAAAAAAACTGCTGACCAAAAATCCTCTACCCAGCAGAGGTGTCAATCAAATACGATGGTGTAATCAAAACATTCCAGGATAAATAGGAGATAAGGGATTATGCCATAGCCAACCCTACAATGAAAAACATCCTAAAAGAAGTTCTGTGGACTGAGAACCAACAAGAACAGACAACAATCAGAGACTGACGTATGTGGCAACATCATCCAGAAATCAACTGAAAAATGGAAGAGTAGAGAACAGAATAAATCTATAAGAACAAATTCAGAGGATTGGGGAGCTCAGTCTATGATAAAAAACAATTACAATGTGAAAGAAGGTAAACAAAGAGAAACAGACACCTAGGTGGTGGGAATGTCAGGTAAATTACAGGATAAAATAGACTGCCTTAAATGGAGGAAAAAGTTAAAGAAATATAAGGTAACCACAATGGTGGGGTGGGGTGGGATTTCGAGGGAGGTGGAGGGAGGCAATGGTAGAGCACAGGGTAAAGGCAGACACACCATAGTTCAGGTGTTGGGGAGGGCAATATAAGAAGGGCAAGGACATGGAAGAACAAGGTAGATAGGGGAGCCACTGAGACAGGTTTGCATGGGCTAAGTGGGACAGAGGTATTTATAGTGATGCATGCTTAACCTGGTTACGACTCGGGCTGTGAACCGCAAGGTCAGCAGTTCAAAACTACCAGCTGCTCCGCGGGAGAAAGATGAGGCTTTCTACTCCCGTAAAGATTTACACCCTCGGAAACCCTGTACAGGGTCGCTATGAGTCGGTTCCGACTCCACGGCACATAACAACAACAACAACATGCTTAACCTTGGAACAACAGGGCTCTGTGGTACAGGGATCTAGGCATAGTTTTAAGAGGGCAAATACTACTAAGATGCTTGACTGTCTTGTGAATATTAGTTTCTCTTGCCTACTATGGTAAAATAGACACTTGATTGGGATAGAAAGTAATGTCAGGAAACATGATTACAGAAAACTTGTAAGTCCATCTTAAGCCTATGACTGATTAGAACACCTAAAAAGGGTTCTAGAACTTGCCCAGTCAAACAAGCCTCTTGCAGAGCCTTTGCAGAGTATAGGACATTAGGTGCCCCACCCAGAACCTTCTGAGGTGGGACATTCCCACTAGAAAGGACAAGCAGACAAGCCTGAGCCAGCTAGAGTGACAGAAAATGCATCTTCAAAGAAAGATCATCAGGAAAAACCCAAAGAAAAATGGCAGTATGACTGGCTACTGCAAAAGTAAGCTGTTCGCTGGGAATCCATCAAGGCAAATAATCAAATACCTTCAGGACAAACCCACCTCTAAGACTAAAACTCAAAGGGAACACATGAATAGGCATGTAAGCTTGCTGGGAAGCATTGTCGGTCTACTGGTGAGTGGAAGAGGGGGAAAGGCAGCAATGAAGATATGGGCTGAGCTCAACCACGGTCCACTGACTCCTGTTGACCCGGAGATGAGAGAGAGAAAAGGAAGGGCTGCTGGTCCAATATGTGGTGAGACCTGTGGACACCTGAACCAATTGACAAGGACATAGCCACAGTAGGCTAGAGCTAAGAGTGAAGCATCCAGCTGATATGAAGTAAGGGGAGAGGCACAAGAACACCCAAATTTGCAGATAGTACCCATTTAAAATAGCCTCAGTGGCTAGATAATCAGAACTCGACTAGAGGAAGAGAAAAAAACAATTTTTGATAAAGGAAACAAGGGTAAATTGCTACAATTTGATAAACCTGACCTATACTCTTAGAAGAATTAACTCTAAATACCAACAGAGAAGGAAGGAGTCTTCACATCAAGTATCAATGCTATCCCCTCTGTGCACAGGGTAGATAGGGATAGGCAACTTAGACATTGGCTACCTAAAATAAGGAGGCGATAAAGGCACGAAGTGACCGGCTTACAAGGTTTCAAGAGGGAGTTTAAGTTAAGAGTGTGTGGGTAAGAAAGAGTCCCCACTGAATAGCTGTCATCTTGTCTAGACTGATTTGGTGAAAAGAGATGGGGATAAGATTCTTATGATTCAATAGTGAGTAACTGTTATCATGACTAACCGCGACTGGCACAATTGTAAAGGTAGAAGTTTTATAACAAAAATGGGGGAGGAGTTAATCGTTCAGTCCAAAAACAAAGGCTCCTAGGACCATCAAAGTGGAATGAGGGACCTTAACCAGAGAAGCAGCGAAACCAGAGATTAAGAGTGAAATATGGAGGCACAGAGGAGGAAGTGGCTGAGGACTCTAGAATCATGGGAAGAGAGGGACTAAGAGATGGTGGCCATGAGGCAGACATGCAGAATGTGTCCTTTGGTGGTATAAATTATTATATATGCCTAAGTGTTTTGTTTTTTTAAAAAGAGAGCCAAAGTGAATAGAAAGAAATACTGTTACTGATGGTACATGGAGGGGAATGTAATCATTGTGATGAAACAAGCTGTATGATTTGTTGAATGTAAAAACTGATGATCTGCCCTCTAAACTTTCACTCAATCCACAATAAAAACTTAAAAGAAGAAGAAAAAAAAAACACACAAAAGTTTTAACTTAGGATCTAAAATAAATTTCATGTCTAAAATAACAAATGGAAGAGACTTGATTCAATATGTAAGTGATACAGAAAGAAAACATCACACCAGTGGGACCATTTATTTTGATAAAGTACCAAGGTAACTCACTGACTAGAGTTCCATTGTTTTTCCTGCAAAAATCACTTCCACATTGCATCACCTATATTTCGAAGTTTCCAATTAAAGAAGAGTTTAAATGAAAAGGAATTTGGGTATCAAGCTGAATACAAAATCTTACCAGTCATTTTGTAGAGTCTTCTCTACCACTCCTAATTTGACAATATTTTTAGTAGCTTGTATTCATTACATCCTTCCAAATTATTTCTACAGCAATGATGTTCCGCTGGTTGTGTAATAATTAAACTATTATAAACACAACAAGCTCGATTACAAAAAACAGCTCTACGACGACTCACACATGACAATACACAATTAACTTAGCTGTTGTTGTTAAATGCCTTGTTATTAAGTGCCAAGGAGTCCTAGAACTAAAAATATGCAGGTATATTACTAACAAATGGCATTAATTTAAGGAGCTCTGGTAGCGTAGTGGATTATGAGCTGGGCACCTAACTACAACAAGGTCAGTAGTTCAAATCCACCAGGTGCTCCACAGGAGAAAGAGGATGCTTTCTGCTCCCGAAAAGATTTACAATCTCGGAAACCCTGTACTATATCGCTGTGAGTCAGAACTGACCTGCTGGCATGCAACCACCACCATCAAGGTCATTCATCTAGCATATTTACAGATGGAACACAGAATAGTTTCCTTCTCAGGTACAGTTGGTAACTAACCTATTTATCATAGCATTACACACAACTTTGTAAGGACACAGTTTAGCTGCTGGGTCTATAAATTTGCAATTTATATGCAATTTGACATTTATTCATTTTCTTTATCTCTTCAGAACTTTTAAATTCACTAATTAGAGGGGAAGGCAAAAAACACAAAATTTTAAATATAATTATAAGCTTTAACATACTTACTGTTTAAGTTTTTCTGTGAATATATATTGGGTGAAGTCTTTCATTGATGGAGCAAAATACATAGTGTCCTTTATTTTAATACCTTTACTTTCAATGTGCTCTGAAGAATTATACCGCAACACATAAAATGGATGTGCAACACGCCCAAATATCTCAAATATCTATAAAATAGAAGCATAAAGGCCTCATTAAAAATGTGAACTACTGAAATGTTACCAATATTTCTTAAAAAAAAAAAAAACACACTATTAATTATTGTTAAAAACAAGATAATCCTTTCAATGTTAAATGAGCAATACAATTTTTTGTTGTTAAGTGTTGTTGAGTCGGTTATGACTCATAGCGACCCTGCAGACTTTGAGTTAATGAAATACACTTCTATATAAATTTTGCAATCATATTTTGTCTTCATATATTGATTACAAATGTTATCTGTTTACTCTTACTTTTCTGTCTGAATTAAAAGCAGCCTGTAATGAATTGGTTCTTGGCCAAATTCAGATTGTTTTGGTGGTACTGTTCTGTGCAGAGTCAATTCTGATTAACAGGAATCATACGGACAGAGTAGAACTGCCCCATAGGGCTTCCTAGACTGAAATCTTTATGGGAATGTATGATCAGGTTTTTTCTAAGGAGGAACTGGGTGGGAATCACCAATCTTTCAGTTAGCATATGAATGCTTAACCACTGCATCACCAGAGCTCCTAAAAAATAACTTTGTTGTTAGGTTGTATCAAGATGGTTCCAACTCATAGGGTGTCCAATTATAAGCTGGTGCTTATCCTTCTTTGTAAAAGGAGCTCTGGTATTGTAGTGATTACGAATCGGGCTGTGAACCGCGAAGGTAAGCAATTTTAAACCAACAGCTGTTTCCTAGTAGAAAGATGAAGCTTTCTGCTCCCGTAAAGATTTACAGCCTCAGAAACCCTGTACTGGGTCGCTATGAGTTGGAACCAAGTTCATGGCACATAACCACCACCACCAACATCCTTTGTAAATCCCACCAAATGAATGGATGGGGCCAGGCAAAAAAGTTATATGGAGATCTAATGAAAGAATTGGTCAGTGTGTTATTCCACTAGATTTAAGCTAACCCATCTCAGAAACAAGAATGGGGGATCTTTCTTACTATCAGCAAGAAAGAAGAGCCAGGAGTGGAGTGCCTCCATTGAACCCTGAGATTCCCCCAATGAACCTCCTCGATCCAGGAGACAAAGAGCTATGAACTGGAGAAGAAGCAGCAGCAGAGGCAACAGAACCATGAGTGAATATCGAGCACAGTAGCAGGCTTTCCAGTCCACAGAGCATATAAAGCTGAGTGCCTGCAGGTAGGAGACTTCACTGCAAACTGAGGGGGCCCTAAGCAATTTATCTAGGAAGCTAAGTTTGCTGACCAGTGGAACAAGAATCAAGCATCTACTGGCTCAAACTATGGCAGTGTGTCCTTTGTGCATTTATCAGCAGCAATAAAGGATACTGGCAGACTTGTTCAACAGGGCAAAAATCTAGGGGTCCTGTGTCTAAGACACCTGAGACTACAGAGATGTGCCAGCAGAACAGCTGGGAAGAGGCTGTTCTAACAAAAGAACCAGAGCTTCAGCATTTCTGATACTGAGTTTTTATCTCTAAACTTCCCTAACAAATCGCAATAATTCAAAGTATTGTCTATGAGTTCTGTGTGGCCACTGCAATGGATTATTAAACCAAGTAAATGGATTATTAAACTACTGTTGGTTGGTGTAAGCATATCTTACCTCATAGGCATCAGCCTTAGGCTGATAAATAAGTTTGATTTTCCTTCCCCCCTGTGAAGTCACCAAAGTCAGATGCCACTTGTGTCAGTTTTTTACAGATATAAAGATGAACATTATTATATGTAGAGTTTTTTATAAATATTGATCTATAAGAAGTGAAATTATTGGAGCAAGAGTATAAATAGGATTTAAATTCTTAATGCAAATAACTAAGTAGGTTTCCAAATAACTTAGACCAATTTATAATAATTGCAATGAAAGTGCCTTGTGTTATCAGTTCGATATCAGAGCACAGGTGCTCTCCATTTTCTTGATCTTTACTATAGCCTTCAAGCATTTATGACTTTCACTAGGATCTAATAAGGCATAAAATAGCTCGTTTCATCAGCGCAACATCATTCTGAAAGTATGATTTCTCTAAAAATAGTGACATTCAAACTAGTTAAACTGTCATTGTGTTCTGTAATAACATTAATCACATTGATAATTTGAGCATATTTTTTATCGTAAAAGCAAAACTAATTTAATAGTGAGAAACTTGCTTTCAAAGGATTTAGATTAAAAAAGTATACCTCTCCTCCTCCAACTACAATTTCAGAGAATTAAACAGGTATGTTACAGCACCAGTTTTATTGTCCTGATGTTGTCGTCATTGTTGAGTGCCATCAAGTCAATTGTGACCCATAACGACCCTGCACAGGGTTTCCAAAGAGGAGCTGGTGAGCTTGAACCGCCAACCTTGCAGTTCAAACAACTTTGCAGTCTGGCGCATTAACCCACAGCGCCACACCAGGACTCCTACATGACATATATTACAGCAATAAATTGTCTTATTAAGCAAACCCACTGCCATTGAGCTGGTTCTGACTCATAGCAATCCTATGTGTACACAATGAAACTGTACTACACAAGGTTTTCAAGGCTACATCCTTTCAAAAGTATACTGTCAGATCACCTTCTAACGTGTCTCTGGAGGATTCAAACCACTAAACTTTGGGTTAGTAGTCAAGCAATTCACTGTTTGCTCTATCATGATCAATAAACTGTCTTTGTTGTTGTTTCTGAGTGCCATCAAGTTCATTCTCTGAATCACACCAATCCTCTGTACAACGTTAACAAAACACTACCTGGTCCTAAGCAATCCTTTCAATGTTTAAGCTCATTGTTGCAATCACTGTTATCAATGCATCTCATTAAGGGTATTTTCTGCTTCACGGGTCCTCTACTTTACCAAACATGATGTCCTTCTCTCTCCTAACACATTCAAAATATGCTAGATGACGTCTCATCTACATTTTACTTCTAAGGAACACTCAGAGCTGTATTTAAAAAAAAAATTTTAAGCTTGTATTGTGAATTGAGTGAGTTTACATAGGAAAACAACAATTTTGCACTCATCCTATCATATTTCATATTATTGCAACGATTACAATCCCCTCCATGTATCACCATTCAACAGTATTTGCTATTCCGTTTTATTTCTTCTTTTTTTATGTACCCCAAAACATTCAGGAATATATAATCATTTAGACAATGAAGGACACATTCTACAAGGCTGCCTCCTGATCCCCAGCATACAGCCTTTCTTTTTCTATGAGTCTAGAATCCTCAGCTGCTCTCTCTCCATGTCTTCATCCCTGCCTCCATCGCTGGTGTCACTGTTTCTCTAGATAAGATCACACATTCCTCTCTTGCTTCCTTGATGGACCTTGGGTCCTGTGTCCCTCTTCTCCCTTGATGGTCCTAGGGTCCTCTGTCCCTGAAATGTAAGATTAACTACTACCCCTTTTTCGTTACACAACTTCTACCTTTACAGAGGTGACCACTGCAATTAGTCATGATAATAATTCACTATTGAATCAAATTAATCCTATCCCCATCTTCTTTCACCAGACCCATCTGGACAAGATGAAAATTATTCAGTGGGAATGCTACCTTCCCCGACACTCTAAAATTAAACTCCCTCTTGAAAATTTAAGCCAGCCACTTTGTGCCTTTATAGCATCATTCTCTCTCTCACACACACACACATACACACACACACACAGATACACACACATTTTAAGTAGCTAATGTCTAAGTTTGATCATTGGTGTGAAGACAATTCCTTCTTAGATGGTATTCTGAGCTACTACATCCATAAGTACAGGTCAAGTTCATCAAATTATAGCATTCTTGACACCTGCTTCTTTTATCTAATTTCTTCATCTTCTTCTATTCAAGTTTTGATCATCAAGACATTGAAGCTAGGTCAAATGGATACTATCTTTAAGTTTGGGCATTCTTGTGCTTCTCTCCCCACTTTTATCAGCTGGACGCTTCACTCTCAGCTCTAGTAGTCCTCTGTGGCTAGGTCATTGTCCATAGGTTCAGGAGTTCCCAAGTCTCCCCAAACTTCGGACCAACCAGCCTTTCTCTTCTTCTCTCTCATCTCCAGGTCGACGCGAGTCCATGGAACGTGGTCAAACTCAGTTCCTACCTTCATTACTGCCTTTCCCCCATTTCTATTCATGTAGACCAACATGGTTGCCAGCAAGCTTACATGCCTGCTCATGTGTTCCCTTTGTCTTGAAAGGGAGTTTGTCCTGAAGGAACTTGACTGCTTGTCTTGATGGCTCACTGGAAAACAGCTTGCTTGTTCATTTAATAGCCAAACAGACTGTTGTTTTTGTTCCCCCCGGCTGGTCTTTCTTTCAAGTATTTTCTATTTCTCTAGCTGCTTCGGGCTGATCTGTATGTTCTTTCAATTAGGAATGTCTCCCTCAGAGGGTTCTGAATAGGAATCAGGATGGTACAAGGTGTAATATACTACACAAAGGCTCCACAAGAAGCCTCTGTCACTGGACAAGTTCTTCAACCCCCTTTAAGTATTCTAATTAGTTATAGGTGAAGATGAGCTTACAAGTTTTCTGTAATCATGTTTCCGCAATATTCCTTGCTATCACAACTTAAGTCTATTGCTCAGCATACAGGTTGAATAAGTATGGTGAAAGAATACAACCTTGTCAAACACTTTTCTTAATTTTAAACCATTCAGTGTTCCCATGTTCTGTTTGAACAACTGCCTGAGGTACAGATACCTCATGAGCACAATTAAGTGTTCCGGAATACTCATACTTCACAATGTTGTCCATAGCTTGTCATGATCCACACAATCAAAAGCCTTTGCGTAGTCAATAAAGCACAGGTAAGCATCTTTCTGATATTCTGTTTTTAGCCAAGATCCATCGGACATTCACAATGATCTCTCTCATTCCACGGCCTCTTCTGAATCCGGCTTGAACCTCTGGAAGTTCTCTGTCAATGTATGCTCGCAGCCGTTTCTGTATTACCTTTAGTAAAACCTTACTCGCATGGGATATCAAAGAGAGAGTCCGACGATTTCCGAATTGCATTGGGTCACCTCTCCTTAGAATGGGCACAAATACGGATCTCTTCCAATCAGTCGGCCAGATAGCTGTCTTCCAAATTTCTTGGCATAGATGATAAGTGCCTCCAGTGCCGCCTCACTTTCTTGAAATATTTCAATTTTTATACCATCAAATTCCTAGTGCCTTGTTCTTTGCCAATTCATTCAATGTACCTTGGATTTCTTCCTTCAGTATTACTGGCTCTTGATCATATGCTACCTCTTGAAAACGACTGAATTATCAACCATTTCCTTTTGGTACAATGACTCTGTGTATTCCTTCCATGTTCTTTTGATGTTTTTTGCAGTATTCAATAATTTGCCCAGAGAATCCTTCAATAACGAAAGTTGAGGATTGAAGTTTTTCTTCAGTTCCCCTACCTTGAGAAATGCTGAGCTTTTTTTTTTTTTTTTGGTGTGTTTTTCTGCCCTTTTGGTTTTCTGACTCCAGATTTCACACATTTCGTTGTTAATATTTGACTTTTTCTTCTTGAGCTGACCTTTGAAATTTTGTGTTATATTAGAGCCTTTCAATTTGTCCCTATATTTTCATTGGTGACCTTTATAGTTCTGGGATATTCATTTAGATGTTTAATCCTTGTTAAGTTGGTTTTTGAGATACAGGTCTTGTTTCTTTTGCATATCGATTGCCAGTTCTGCGAGTATCATCTGTTGAAGAGACTATGTCTTCCCCATTCAATGTACTTTGGTCCTTTGTCAAATATCATTTGGCTGTATGTGGATGGGTTAATTTCTGGATTCTCAGTTCTGTGGCAATGATCTAGGTATCTTTCATTGTACCAGTACCAAGCTGTTTTCACAGCCACATAGTACATTTTGAAATCAAGGAGTGACAGACCTCTAACTTTTTTCTTCTTCTTAAGAAGTGTGGCGTTGTACTTCTTCTAAGACAGATTTGTTCATTATCCTTGTCATGCATGGTATATTTAATATTCTTTGTCAACACTATAATTCAAAGGTAATCAAAATTCTTTGGTCTTCTGCATTTGTTGTCCAGCTATCACATGAATATAAAATGAACTGATTAAAATTAACATAGTGTCTTAAGCTAAGTTCTCTAGCAAAGCAAAACCAGTAGCTCAAGTCCAAAGAGCCAGAGGTGAGGTGACAAGCAAGATGCAGGGTCCAGATCCAGCATAAATCAAAAGAGGTTTGCCAGAGTATCAAACCAAACCTCAAGTAAATTCCCTTTCAACTGATTGGCCATTCATAGCAGATAGCATCATGTAAGAGACTTCTTAATCATCACACAACTTGAGTCAGACACACCTTAATTCTCAAAAAAAAAAAAAAAATCTTTGTATTTTAGCACTCTAAAGAGGTCTTTTGGGGGCAGATCTAACAATGCAAAACATCACTTCATCTTACATGAGAAGGCATGTATGCTTGCTGGTGACCACATTGGTGTGCTGGTGAGCGGAAGAAGAGAAAAGGCAGCAATGAAGAAATGGGCTGAGTTCAACCACGTTCCATAGACTCCTTGGTGACCTAGAGATGGGAGAAGGAAGAGGAAGGGCTGGTTGGTCTGAAATTTGGTGAGATCTGGGGACTCCTGATCCATGGACAAGCATATAGCCACGGAGGGCTAGAGGTCAGAGTGAGCATCGATTGATATGAAGTGAGCGGATTTGCACAAGAACGCCCAGACTTGCAGATAGTACCCATTTGTCCTAGCCTCAATGTCTTGATGATCAGAACTCAACTAGAAGATTAAAAAAATTTGACAAAGGAAACAAGTGTAAATTGCTACAATTTGATGAACTTAGCCTATAGTTATGGATATAGTTGCTCAAATTACCGAGAGGGAAGGAGTCTTTACATCAATTATCAATCCTATCCCCTCTATATACAGGCTTTATAGGGACGTGCAACTTAGACACTGGCTACCTAAAATTAGGGCTCTGGTAGCGTAGTGGTTACGAATTGGGCTGCGAACCTTAAGGTCAGCGGTTCGAAACTACCAGCCGCTCCGCGGGAGAAAGATGAGGCTTTCTACTCCCGTAAGGATTTACACCCTCGGAAACCCTGTACAGGGTCGCTATGGGTCGGAACCGACTCGACGGCACTTAACAACAACAAAGGCACAAAGCAGCTGGCTCACAAGTTTTCAAGAGGGAGTTTAGTTTCAGAGTGTGCAGGGGATGGTAGAATCCCCACTGAACAGTTTTCATCTTATCTAGACAGGTCTGGTGAGAAAAAAGTGGGTAAGATTCTTATGATTATTAATAGTAACTGTTATCATGACTAATTGGGATTGTCACAACTGTAAAGGTAAGTTTTATAACAAGAACAGGGGAACAGTTAATCTTATACTCCAGAAACAGAGGACCCTAGGACCATCAAGGGAGAAGAGCACAAGTGGAATGTGGGCCTCTATTCAGAGAATCAGCGACACTAGAGATGGAGGCAGAGATGAGGACTTGGTGATAGGGAGCAGCTGGGGACTCTGGACTCATGGAAAGAGAGGGACTAGCTGCTGGTGGCCAGGAGGCAGGCTTGAAGAATGTGTCCTTTGGCTATTTAAATTATTATATATTTCTGAGTGTTTTTGTGTACACCCCTTCCCCCTAAAACAAAAACAAAAAAACCCCAGAGGGAATGGAAGCAAATACTGTTGAATGATGATGCAGAGAGACTGTAATCATTGCAATGACAGGATGGTGTAAATCCGAAGTTCTCCCACGTAAGTTATCATTCAGTTCATAATAAAAACTTAAATAAAAAAACTGAATAAATAAATATCAGCCAGAGTGTGGTTAAAAAAACAAAATAAAACAATAAAAAAACCAACACCACATCTCTTGACTGTGGTTTCCATGGGCATTGATTGTGGATCCAAGAAAATTTAAATCTTCGCAGTTTCTATCTTTTCTGTTTATCATGATGCTGCTTACTGGTCCAGTTGTGGGACATCTTTCTGGAGTCCTGGTGAGGTGCTATAGGTTAAGCACTGGGTTGCTAGCTACAAGATTAGTGGTTCAAACCCACCAGCCACTTTTGGGAAACCCTATACAGGGTAACTATGAGTCGGAACCACCTTGACAATACTTAACAACATCATGTTGTTAAATTTAAAAAAAAAAACAAAAAAAAACTCAAAAACATTTCCCAATTTTTAAAAACTTGTTATGTTGAAACTAATCTTAAATGGGAATAAAAAGGATGTTCAAAAGTGTTATTCAGAATTTTTATTAGCCCAAAGCAAAGAATAATTTCATAAATTTCTTTATGCTTTCTTGATTTTCTTCATTAGTGAAAAATATTCTAATCCATTGGTTAGGTCAAATTAGGTATTTCAATATTTATGTGTAGGGAGCACGGCATGAGTAAAATATGGTAACCTTCATAAAACTACATCTTATGAAACAAATTGTAATACAAATTAATCTCTTAAAGTGGATAAGTGAAATTTTATTTTCCACTGGTATTTGAGAGGAAATACATTATACAGTTGTTTACTAAAACGTAAAACAGGCAACAACAAAATAAAACCTATTCTAATAAATGCCACAACATAAATGCAAGCAAAAAGCCAACACATTCCTACAGAAAAAAAAAGGTAACACGGGTTTTTGGGTTTTTTAATCCCCAATAACAAAGAGCTAAAATATTAACAATGGAATTTCATTTATGGTTCATCAAAAGGTTATCAATCATTATTAGGATCAAAGAGGAAAGCTAAAAATATAAATCTGAGGCATAAATTCCACATCTGTCAGTTTGTCATACTATGGTGATTTCTGTGCTTCTGTGTTACTGTGATGCTGAAAGTTGTACCACCTGTATTTCATATTCCAGCAAAGTCACTCACACAGGACAGGTTTCAGTAGAGCTTCCAGACTGCAAAGAAGGACCCGGCAATTTACTTCTAAAAATGTGGCCAGTGAAAACCTCATGAAATTGGAGATTGTGCTTCTTAAATCAGTGAGTAGGAATAGTGAAAAGGTAAATGAATCTATTTCTCAATTTTGCTCTTTGATATATTTGTGGTTTTATAGTAGGGCTAATACTACCTTCTTATAAAACTCCACTGTATTTAAGAGGATGAGGTACATAAAACATCTTATCACTGTGGCTAAATATTATTGTTGATACTAAAGAACTGAGGAGAAAGACAACGTGGGCAATTATTTTGATACTATAGGTAAACTATGGCATGACTGTGCCCAGGAAATATTTTCGTTAGTGCCCGAATGCCAATTTGCTATACATCTTGTTATTGAAAAAAAAAAAAAAAATTAACATAAATCCTTTCAGGGGGAAGGAATGGTTAGCATACAAACATAGAAGTTGAACAATGTATAAGAGTAGAACAATTTGGTATGTATAAGATATGACCAAAAGAGATCCAAATTAACATTCTGGTCAACAGTTTGTTTATATTTTCTAATTCCTTCTCTAATGCTGGAAATAATTTCTAGGTGCTTAGATTTATACTAAAATAGTTTTGAAATATTATTATCGCTTCTTAAATTTACAAAGCTTTCCATGCAAAATTTAGAAAAAATTATTTTTTTTTAAGTTTTTCTTCTTTGGGGTTAGCAAGAAATGTTTTGTTTTTGCCTCAGCAGAAAACTAGTTTCTCCTAAAGGACTATACCAACAGACACTTAAAAAAAAAAAGCTATTCACAACATAGCACAGTACTCTACTCATGTCTCATTTCTTTTTTCACTCACCCCTCTGAAGTAAAGGCCTAAGGCACTGGACATAGAGTCTGTATTACATACACAGTACTTCTTCCTCTGAATCAAGAAAACTGAGCTCAACACTTGAACAAAACTTAGTTGGTCTGGGTATATGCAAGGGAAAACATGCAATACCTTCCATTAGTCATCAGCAAGTCTTCTTTTTCTTTTCAAACTTTCTCAAGAACTGCCAGAAAATACCAGCTCTAGACTCTTAATTAATTCTGTTACTGACTACTCTGAAATCCTAAATGGCTCATTGCTCATTTGGTAAATTGACCTGTCATCTAAAAAAACACAGATAGTGAAAGCTGGCAGCAAATTAGGATCCTGAAAAACACCTGATCCTTTTCTAATGTGTGTTAGAATGAAATAGTACACAAAAGGCAAAGAACAGGAAAAGCTGCATCAGTCTACTCAACTAGATAGTTCAAAATATTTGCTTCTTTGTTGAAATATAAATTAATAATAGCTCCTTGAAAAATAAAAGATGCCAACTGCAGCTAATATGGAAAAAAGCCTATCTTTACACAGTAAGGATGCTCCAAAGATGACAGGTGGTTTCTTTTGGTTTGGTTGGTTCCAACTCAGTATGTATTTACTTGGCATACAATTTGCAAAGGTCAGTCCTAGGTACAGTGGGGAATACAGCAGTGAATAAAACTACTGCTAAACTCAACAGCAATTAACAACTGCTAAACTGGACTCCTGGTGTAGGATCAGCACTGGACTGCAAACCACAAGGTCAGCAGTTCTAGACCACCAGTTGCTCCTTGAAAACGCTATACAGGATCGCTATGAGTCAGAACCGACTCAATGACATTTAACAATAATTCCTAAAAAGGAAACACTTAGCTGGTACTTACTCACTTAGTCACAAAAGCTTAATAACTTCTGTTGGTTGTTCAGAACTGTCTACTTACAGAGTAAAGCATATGGCCTTCCATATTAAAGGTGGACCTGAATGGTAATTCCTGAATGGTATTAACAAAGTACAAGCATTCGTAGTTCCCGAGAATGTGTGATTATGATGACATTTCCCTGCTGTCACTGAAATCTTCTTCCACCTCAAAACGATTCTACTCTGAGCTTTCATCTGAAGAAGCCCATGTCTAAAAAGTTTGAAAAACATTACTCAAAGGCATTCACAAACCAAAAAAGGTTCAGAACTACTTACACTATAAGAAAGCCATGTACATTATCTTATTCTTCTTTTCAACTCTGAGCAACTAACTAGAAGTTCAGTAATGATATCCTATAAATATGTCAATCCAGTGCCTGGGAAAGTATCTGACAAACACTAGGAAAGAATTTTATACATGTGTGTTTAATGACTCAAATAGCAAAGAGTAATAAACTGAAAGAGGACAATTTATATATAGACAAGACAGGAGACACTGAAGAAAATCAAGATTACACCTAACTTGAGCTCTAGGTGGCTCATCTTCAAAAATTAATAAACTTTTTTAGATAGATATGGAAAGTTACAAAAATCAACAACAAAATAAAATAATTTATAAAGTTTGCCTCTTTTTAAGTCTGGTTAATAAAGCCATTTCTAGGCTGATTACATGTTATTATATCCCTTCTATCTGTTAAAATCTTACTATTCATAACTACTGGGGGAAAAAAAATTTGATTTGACAGTTCGAACTGTACAATGTCAGTATTCTAAGGATTTGGTTTTTTTGTTTTTTTACAAACCTTTCCTGCAGCTTGCCGATCACTTCTAAAAATTACTGTGTCCTCATTAACTGGAGGTACGCTAGTCATAGATTCAATTATTACTGAAAAATAAAAGCAAAACAGATTATTTTAACATTTAACCAGAAGTTAAGGCACAATTAAAATTAAGAATGTCGGCTTTAATTACAACATCCCTTGAAAGAGGACTAAGAGGTAACATACCCACCAGATACTTTTTGGAAACCCTATTCAGGGTTGCGATGAGTTACAACTGAAACAATACTTAACAACAAACTACAGTAAGTATTCCACTTTTGGCAGGAGACTTGCTGGCAGAGTGGGATGCCTACAGGCACTTAAATGTGAGAGCTCGGTTTGCTGACCCACTGAGTCATAGGTGAGTACCTTCAGATTGAGGCTTATGGTGATGTGCCCTGTAGGCATTTATTGTTAAGTGCCTTTGAGTCGGTTTAGACTAATAGCAACCTAGTATAGGGTTACAGAGGAGTGGCGGGTGAGCTTGAACTGCCAACCTTGCAGTTCAAATCAATTTTGCAGTCCAACGCATTAACCCACAGCACCACACCAGAACTTCATGGGCACTGAATGTTGTTGTCAAGTGCCATCGAAGTCAGTTCTGAATCAAAGCGACACTGTAGTGGGTTTCCGCGGAGCAACTATGAGATTGAACCATGGACCGTGCAGTTTAAATCAACATTGCAGTTCATTACGTTAACCCACAGCGCCACACCAGGACTCAGTCCTGAAAGAGCTTTGTAGCATTTCTGCAGTAGGGTAGAGGGCAGGCAAAGAGGCCAAGGGCCAAAGACAGGTCTGCCTGTGAGCACAGCAAAGGAGAGGCTGTGCGGACTGGAAGAACTGTGTCCTTAGCATTTCTGACCCTGAATTGTAACCTGTTAACCTCCCTAACAGACAGAATGACTGTGAGTATGATATCTAAGTTCTATGTGGTCACTGCAATCAAATCTAGCTGAGTAGAGAGGGCTGATGTCATTCTTTGTCTATTTTCACCACTGGCTCATTATGTAATTTCTCAAAAGCAAGTGACTTGAATTTTTCTGTGTCTCTTGTTTTTGTATTGTTGTATGAAATGCTGTCGAGTCGGAACCGACTCTGTATAGGATTTCCTAGGAGCAGCTGGTGAGCTTGAACTGCTGACCTTGTAGTTCAAACAGCTTTGCAGTCTGGTGAATTAATCCACAGCGCCACAACAGGTCTGTGTCCCTTAAATCCTATAAATTAGGTTGGCTGGCAATTTTGACCCTTTTCTAATTTCACAAATCCTATGACCTTGTCAGCTGTAGTTCTGTTCTAGGGTCTACCTTATTATGTGAATTTATGCTAGCCACATTCTACATAAGACAGAATTAACACATTAAACATTAATGACCAAAAAAAAAAACCAAATAAACTGTGGGACTACATCATGGATATCGCACACAAAGAGAACAAGAGTCATAAATAGAAAAGTAAGACCAAAACAAAAGACAGAAAAGACTTTGAAACATGCTCTTGAACTCAGGAGTTGCTAAGCAAATGGAAGAAATGGTGTAAAAGAGCTTAATAGAAGATTTTATACTGTGGCTGGAAAAGTCAAAGTAAAATAGTATAATGAAATGTGCAAAGTCCTGGAATTAGAAAGCCAAAAGGGAAGCACAAGCTAGGTATTCTCAACCTGCAACAAATGAATGAAGAAAAACTTCATGACTTTTGAGTTGCAATACTGAAAGATTATATTTTATACTGAATGACTTGGTAAGGATCTAAATGAATACACAGTGCCACTATAAGCAAAAATAATTGGTCAATGTTTAATCATTTTAGGATGTAGCATACGATCAAGAACCATGGTACTGAAAGAACAAAGCCAAGCTTTGTTGTACTGAAAGTCTTAGTGAAAAACATGTCTCCACTTATCTATGCCAAGAAATGTGGAAAACTGCTACCTGGCCAGCCAAATGGAAGACATTAATACATGTGTGCCTATTCCAAAGAAAGGCGATCCAATTGAGATCCAATCGAAATTATTGAATACTATTACTACTATCACATGCAAATAAAATTTTGCTGACGATAATTGAAAAATATTTATAGCATTACACTGACTGGGAACTGCCAGAAATTCAAGATGTATTCAGAAGAGGATGTGTTGTAAGGGATATCATTTCTGATGTGAGCTGGATCGTGACTGAAGGCAGAGAATACAAAAAGATGTCTCAATGTATTTTGATTATCCAAAGGTATTTGACTGTGTGGACCATAACAAACTATGTTTAACAAACATTGTAAAGAATGAGGATTCCAAAATACTTCATTGTACGCATACAGAACCTGTACGTAGACCAAGAGGCAGTCAAACAGAACAAGAGGATACTGCATGTTTTAAAATAATGCCATATGCATTCACAAACAGCTGAAACCAAACATTGACAGAAACTTCCAGAGGTTCATGTCAGATTCAGAAGAGGAATATCATTGTTGACGTCAGATGACTCTTGGCTGAAAGCAGAGAATACTGTGCTTCAATGACTACACAAAGGCTTTCAATTGTATGGATCATGACAAGCTATGGAAAATACTGTGGAGAATGAGTATTCCGGAACACCTAATTGTACTCATGAGGAACCTGTACATACACCTAGAGGCAGTTGTTCTAACAGAACAAGGGAACACTGAATGGTTTAAAATTAGGAAAGGTGTGTGCCAGGTTTGTATACTTTCTCCATACTTATTCAATCTGTATGCTGGACAAATAATTTAAGAAGTTGGATTATATGAAGAAAAACGTGGCATCAGGATCAGGAGAAGACATCAATGGCCTGCGATACGCAGATGATACAATCTATTTACTGGAAGCGAACAGGACTAAATATACTTACTAATGAAGATCTTCTGTATTGGTTGCACCTCAAAGTAAAAACAACAAAAATCCTCACCACTGGACCACTCTGATAGTCTGGAGTCCTGGTGTAGTGCCATTGGACAAGCACTCTAACCACAAAGTCAACGGTTAAAACTCTCCAGCCACTCCTCAGAAATCCTATAAAGGGTCGCTATGAGTCAAAACTGACAAGACAGGACTTAACAACAAATGGAGAAAAGACTGCAGTTGTCACAGACTATTTTGCTTGGATCAACCATCAACACTCATGGAAGTAGCAGTCAAGAAATTAAACGACAAATTGTATTGGGCAAATGTGCTACACAAGACCTCTTTAAAAGGAAGACTATATAGCATAGTGGATATGAACTGGGCTGCTAACCTCAAGGTCAGCAGTTCAAAACTATCAGCTGCTCCGCGGGAGAAAGATGAGGCTTTCTGCTCCCGTAAAGATTTACAGCCTCAGAAACCCTGTCGGAACCGACTCCATGGTACTTAACCACAACACAAAAGAAGTGATACACTTGAGTAACAGTATTTGAAGAGAATATTAAAAGTACCATGGACGGTTAAAAGAACAAACCAACCTGTGTTGGAAGAAGTACAGCCAGAATGCTCCTTGGAAGCCACAATGGCCAGACTCTGTCTCTCATACTTTGGACATATTATCAGGAGGGATTAGTTCCTGGAGAAGGCTATCAAGTTTAGTAAAGTGGAGGGTGGGAGAAAAAGAGTAAGACCCAAATGAGATGGGACAGGCCCAGTAGCAGCAGCAATAGCCTCAAATGTAGCAACAGCTGTTTAGGTTGGCCCAGGACTAGCGAGTGTTTTGTTCTGTTGTGCATAGGAGTCGCTATTGGTTGGTACCAACTAAATGACACCGAAAAACAACATACACAGATACAACCTCATATGCAGACACAACCTTTCTCACCAAAAGTGAAGACGAGTTCAAGCATTTACTGATGGACTATAGCCTTCAGTATGGATTACATAGCTCAACATAAAGAAAACAAAAATCTTCACAAATACACCAATAAACATCATGACAAGCAAAGAAAAGATGAAAGTTGTCAAGGATTTCACTTTACTAGGATCCACAATCCATGCCCATGGACTCAGTGTACAAGAAACCCAAACAACATACTACAACTAAATAATCTGCTGGAAAAGGCCTCTTTAAGTGATATAAAGTAATTTTTTGTGGCGGAGTGGAGGGAATTTAGGTGTGCCTGATCCAAGCAATGGTCATTTCAATTGCCTCATATAAATGCAAAAACTGGACAATCTATAAGAAAAAGTGTAGAATTTGTTGATGAAGAAAATAGAACATACCATGGACTGCCAGAAGAATGTACAAATCTGTCTTGTAAGAAGTACAGCCAGAATATTCCTTAGAAGCCAGGATTAAAAAAAAATTCATCGTATGCACTTTGGACATATTATCAGGAGGAACCAACCCCTGGAGAAGGTCACCAGGCCTGGTAAAATAGAGGGTCTGGGAAATAAATAGAGGAAGACCTATAACAAGATGGATTGGCACCGTGGCTGCATCAACGGATTCAAGCATGTAATTTGAAGGTGGTACAATTCAGACAGTATTTCATTCTACCCTACATGGTTTTACGTTTGCTATGAGTCAGACGCTTCTGACAGCACCAAACAACATACGTATATACATATCTCACATCTTAGAGCTAAAAAAATCTTTAATGTAACGTTCCAGTATAATTCAGCAGTTTCAAATTGCTTGCCCTTAATACTAGTATTAAATCAAAGAACTGTATACTTTACCTTTGTTGAAGATAAAATTCCAATGTGATAGACTAATGGATGAAAGTGGCCTTATCCAACCCTAAATCTGTGAGATCTGTTAATATGGTAGGTTACATGTCAGGGGACAAAAAGTACTCTGAATATGTGATTAAAGTTAAGGAGTTGGAGATGAGATTATTCTGGATTATCCATGTGTACTGAAGTTAATGACATGAGTCCTTAAAAGCAGAGAACCATTGCTTGCCCTGGTCAGAAAGAGATGTGAAAGAGTCACTGAGCCTCTTTCTTACTGACTTTGTGAAAAGAGGTGGAGGACCGTGAACCAAATCTTCTAAAGAAGATGGAAAATGCAAACAAACAGATTCGCTCATACAGCCTCCTGAAAGGGACTAGTGCCCTGCTGACACTTTGATTTTCTCCCAGTAAAATCCATGTCACACTTTTTACAGAACTATAAAATAATAAATGTGTTGTTTTAAGGCATTTTGTTTGGGGTAATTTGTTATAATAGCAACATACAACTAATACATCAGATTAAAGAAAATTGTGGAGAAAGTATGTCAGTAAAAGCAGACTTTTGTTTACAAAGACAATGTAATTTTGTGTTACCTGTGTAAGTAAAAACTTTCTTTCCCCTTTTAAACTTAAGGACCACAAGATGAAGTAATAATGCAAATTTCAAAAAAAAAGTACTACTCATAAAGTTCTTGATTATTGCATATCTGAATAGAAACAGTATTATTAATAAAATTATTTACCTACCTAATTGTTCAATAATACTCGAAACCATTCCAAGAGGCTTTAATTCAATATCTTCAGGAAGAATAATAGTGAGTTCTTCAACAGAAGGTAGTTCCTACAACATAAAATGAATGAAATACTCCAGTTTCAAGAACTAAACTTAAAACAACAACAACAACAAAAAAGGATATACCTTTCATTTCAGGAGAAGTGCTTATAGGATGTCTTTGATGATATCCTTTTTAATGATGGCATCATTTTCTGAAGCCATCTCCCCCAACCCCAACCTCTCCCCACATAAGTTATTTACTGGGTCTAGATGAATTACTGTTAAGTGCTGGTGAGTTAGTTCTGACTCTAAAGGGTTTCCAAGGTGTGACTAGTGGATTTGAACTGATGACCTTCAAGCTAACAGTCCAGTGATGATTCCACAGTACCAGGACTCCAAGGAGCTGGTAGCATAATTATTATGAATCGGGCTGCAAACCTCAAAGTCTTCAGTTCGAAACTACCAGCCGTTCTGAGGGAGAAAGGTGAGGCTTTCTGCTCCCCTAAAGATTTACAGACTTGGAAACCCTGTGCAGGGTCACTATGAGTCGGAACCGACTCCACGGTACTTAACAACAACAACAACTTCCCTGCTGGAGTTCTGGTGAGGTACTGTGGATTAATGCACTGGATTGCAAAGTTTGTTTGAATTACGAGGTTGGTGGTTCAAGTTCACCAGCTGCTCCTCGGAAACCCTATAAAGGGTCACTAAGGGTCAGAAAGACTCGAGGGCACCTAACAACAATACTGGGTCTATGAGGAGCCCTGGTAGCATAGTGGTTTGCGAACTGGGTTGCTAGCTGCAATGTCAGCAGTTCAAATCTACCAGTTGCTTCACAGGAGAAATACGATGCTTTCTGCTCCCGTAAAGATTTATAGTCTCAAAAACCCTATATAGAGTCACTATGAGCCAGAACCACCACCACTGTTTCTATATTCATGAATATATGTGTATGTATAGATAGAGAAAAGACTGAAGTTGTCAAATACTTCATTTTTCTTGGATCAACCATCAATGCTCATGGAAGCAGCAATCAAGAAATCAAACCACACATTGCATTAGGCAAAATAAGACCATTTAAAAGTGTTGAAGAGCAAAGATGTCAGCTTGAAGACTAAGACACACCTGACCCAAGCCATGGATGGTATTGTCAATAACCTCACATACATTCAAAAGTTGGACAGTGAATAAGGAAAACCATAGAACTGATGCTTTTGAGGGTCAGAGAAAAAGAGGAAGACCCCCAGTGACATGGACTGACAAAGTGGCAACATTAATGAGTTAAAGCATGGCAACAAATATGAGGTTGGCCCAGAACCAGGCAGTGTTTCGTTCTATTGTGAATGGGATCATCATGAGTCAGTACCGACTCAATGGCACCTAACAACAAGACGACAGAGGGAGAAAGGGAGAAACAAAGAATGAGAGATGGAGAGAGATCAACTCTTAAGTTGTTCTTACGTGCCATAGAGTCGGTTCTCACTCATAGTGACTCTGTATATGGTGTATTTTAATTACCAACCTCATGTTTCAGTCCAGTGCCGATCCTACAGCATCACACCAAGAATCCAATCAATACCCTAGGTGGTACAAAACTATTAACATGATTGGCACTAAAAAAAAAAAAAAACAATAATGCAGCCCTACAGGCACTCATTCATCAATGCCAAGAAATTAGAAAGACAACTACCTGACCAACTGAATGGAAGAGGTACACATATCTGCCAATTCCAAAGAGAGATGACATAAGGGAATGTGGTATTTGTTTGACAATATCATACAAAAAAATTTGCTAAGATAATTCAAACACAGTTGTGACCATAGATTGACAGGCAACTGTCAGAGGTTCAAGTCATATTCAGAAGAGGAGCTGGAATGAGGGGTATCATTGCTGACGTCAGATGAATTGTGGCTGAAAGCAGAGATTATCTGATTATTTACCTGTGCTTCAATAACTATGCAAAGGCTTTCGATTGTGTGGATCATGACAAGCTATGGACAACATTGTGGACATTAAGTATTCCAGAACACTTAACTGTACTTATGAGAAACTTGTACATACACCAAGAGGGAACAAACGGAGCAAGGGAACACCAAATGGTTTAATATTAGGAATGGTGTGTGCCATGGTTGTATTGTTTCACCATACTTATTTCAATCTGTAGGTTGAGCAATAAAGCCAAGAAGCTGGATTATATGAAGAAAAATGTGGCATCAGGATTGTAGAAAGAATACTAATTAACAACCTATGACTAGCAGATGCAAGCTTGCTTGCTGAAAGCAAAAAGGCCTGAAAATACTTACTGATGAAGATTAAAGACCACAGCCATCAGCACCTCAATGTAAAGAAAATATCATGGGGCAAATAAATAACACGAACATACATGGAGAGAAAAGATTGACACTGTCAAAGACTTCATTTTACTTGTGTCAACCATAAACACGCATGGAAGCAGAAGTCATGAAATCAAAGTATTGCATTAGGCAAATCTGCTGCACAAGACCTCTTTAAAACACTCAAGAGCAAAGATGTTAGTTTGAGGACTAAGGTACGCCTGATTCAAGCCATGGTATTTTCAGTAACCTCATGTGCATGTGAAAGTTGGACAGTGAATAAGGCAGACTGTAGAAGAATGGATACATTTGAGCTATGATGTTGGAGGAGAATATGAAAGTACCATAGACTGTTAAAAGAACAAACTAATCTATATTGGAAGAAGTAGAGCCAGAATGCTTCCTGGAAGCCAAGATAGACAGACTCCTCCTCTCATATGTTGGATATTTATTTTGTCAGGGGAGAGACCAATCCCGGGAGAAGGATGTTATGTTTGGTAAAATGGAAGATGGGAGATAAAGAAGACCTACAAGATGGATTGATTGGTCAGTGGCAACAGAGATGGGCTCAAATGTAACAACGATTGTGAGGATGACATCAAGAAAGCAAAAAGTCATTAAGAGGACAAGAAAGAAGGAAAAGGTAAAAATGGATGTCAGAAGAGACACTGAAACTGGCTCTCCAGCATAGAGATGCTAAAGCAAATGGAAGAAATGAGGAGGAATAAGAGTCTGAACAGAAAATTTCAAAGGTCAGCTCAAGAAGATAAAGCCATCACAAAAAAATGTGCAAAGATCTGGAGTCAGAAAACCAAAGGAAGAACATTCTGACATTTCTCAAGCTGGCGGAAATGAAGAACAAACCTAAGCCTCGACTTTCGTTATTGAAGGATTCTCTGGGCAAATTATTGAATGATGCAGAAAGCATGAAGAGAAGATGGAAGGGAAAAAAAAAAAGAAGATTCCCCCCTCCCCCCATGAGATGGCCTCACAAAGTGGTATCAATAATAAGCTCAAACCTAACAACAGGACAGGGCAGTGTTTTGTTCCGTTGTGCATAGACAACTATGAACCGGAACCAACTCAACAGCACCTAACAACAGTAGTTTACAAATTATGAAGGTTAAATCTATTAAGAACTGCCTACAACCATTCAATATTGTCTTTACAATGCTGTACTATATGCATATATACACAGTATTATCTTTATTGAAGTAGTATCTACTTTTAATCCCCTTAAGCATGCCCTACTGGCAAAGTGGGTTAAGCCTCGGGCTGGTAAACACAAACCTGGCTGACAGAATCCACCAGACACTCCACAGCAGAATGATGAGATAATCTGTTTCCATAAAGATTTTCAGCTTCGAACAGTAAGGGATTGTTCTATTCTGTACTACAGAGTCTTATTGAGTCAAAATCGACTTGATTTAGGTAAGTACACTACTAGTCTGTTAGTTTGTCATGTGTTGGCTTACTTATTGCTATGGTATTAGAAACTATGTCATCAGTATTTCAAAATATTAGCAGAATTACTCTTTGTAGACAAGTTTCAGTAGAACTTCAAGCCTAAGACAGACTAGAAAGGAGGAACTGGCAATCCACTCCAAAAACAAATTAGCCAATAAAAACCTTACAAACAGCAGCAAAACATTGTCTAATATAATGCCAGGAGTTGAGTCCCTTATTTTGGAAAGCACTCAAAATACAACCAGAGGAAGAGTTGCCTTCTCAAAGTACAGTTGACCTTAATGATATGGACAAAGTAAAACTTTCAGGACCTTCATTTGTTTCTGCAGCATGGCTCAAAATGACAAGCAGCAGCTGCAAATATCCATTAGTAACTGGAATGTGGAAAAAGAATGTATGAATCTAGGAAAACCAGATATTGTGGAAAATAAAAGTGAATACATAAAGACCTGTTGCTGGAGAAGGAGGATATCATGTTTGGTAAGATGCAGGGTCAGTGAAAAAGAGGAAAGGCCCCAAATGAGATGGATTGGAAAAGTGGCAGCATCAATGGGCTCAAATGTGGCAACAATTGTAAGGTTGGCCCAGGACTGGGCAGTGTTCCGTTCTATTGTGCATAGGGTTGCTACGAGTCAGTACAGACTCAATGGCAACTAACAATAAACCTGGTTTAAAATCAGGAAAGATGTGTGCCAGGCTTGTATCCTTATACCATACTTATTCAATCTGTATGCTGAGTACATAATTCAAGAAGCTGGATGATATGAAGAAGAAGGCGACCGTATGCATACACATCATACACAGATAACACAACTTTGTGTTCTGAAAGGTAAGAGGATTTGAAGCCTTGCTGATGAAGATAAAAAACTACAGCCACCAATATGAATTATACCTCAACATAAAATAACAAAAACCCTCACAAGGGGACCAGTAAGCAACATGATAAACAGAACAGAACTGACACTGTTGAGGGCTTCACTTTACTTAGATTCACAATCAACACCCAGAGAAACAGCAGTCAAAAAATAGATGACATTGTGAACTGGGTATACCAGCTGCAAAAGACTTTCTTAAGAAACAAAGATGTCTAAGGCATGCCTGACACAAGTCAGGGTATTTTCAATCACATCACATGCCAACAAATATTGGACAATGAATATGGAAGACCAAAGTATTGATGCTTTTGATATATGGTGTTGGCAAAATGTACAGAATTTACCAAGGACTGCCAGAAGAATGGTCCTTAGAAGCAAGGATGGTGAAACTTTATCTAATATATTTTGACTAGGTTAGCAGGAGGAGCCAGTCCCTGAAAAATATTATGCTTGGTAATTTTGAAAAAGAGGAAATTCCTCAACCAGATGAAGTGACACAACAAGATGGCTACAACAACAAACACAAACATAGCAATGATTGCAAGGATGCCACAGGACTGGGCAATGTTTTGTTCTGTTGCACGAAGGACTACTATGAGATGGAACTCACTAGACAGAACCTAATAATAACATATTTTAAACAGGAACTTAAGTAGAAAGGTGATCAAAATACGGGGAAGAGAGTCCACATAAGTATTTGCTAACAAGTATAATATCTGCAAAATGTCTTATTTTTTAGTAAATAATTGTTATCAGGACTGATTGTGAGGATTGGAAATGTAAAGGTAGACGTTTTATAGCAAGGTGGGGAGTGATTAACTTTTCAGTCTAGGAGCAGAGGTTCCTAGGACCATCAATGGAGAAGAGTGGAGAGCAGGACCCTACCCAGAGAAGCAGTGATGCCTGAGATGGAGGCAGAGACGATGATGTGGAGAGATGGAGCAGCTGGGGATTTGAGATCCAGAGAAGGAGAGGGGCTGTGTGATCTTTAAACTAAGACCTTAATGAAAAATATCCTGTTGTTTTTGTTGTTGTGAAGTGCCGTCAAGTCGATTCCAACCCACAGTGACCCTATATAGGGTTTCCAAGGAGCAGCTAGTGAGCTTGAACCACTGACCTTGCAGTTCAAATAACTCTGCAGTCTGACGCGTTAGCCTACAGCACCACACCAGCATCTATATAATAATTGTAATTAGTGTACCATTCAAAACATTTTTAAAGTATTAACAATAAACAGAAGCACGTGGGGAAGCATTAGACATGTGACAATACAGATTAGATTTTGAGATGAATTTCTCTTGGTTCATAAGGTTTTGACCAGAATACCATCATCTTTGTAGGTACAGTTTCTAGTCTAAAAGCAAATAAATTCACAAGAATAACCATATCAACTAAATTTATCAGTCTCAAGTTATTCTACAATAACTTTTTCTCAAAATTTAATACTGAAAGTCCAGAAAATGTTGAGTAAAAGCTCAAACAATCTAATTTCACTTTTTGCTTCTCAAAATGCAGTTAATTTTAAAAGAATGATTTCCAATACTACTGAGCACAATTTTCTGACAAAAAAGCAAGGTTGTAAACCTAAGAAATATCTTCAAGGAAAAATTAAATAATAGTAATAAACTAAAGTTAATGGTCCATCATTTGATTAATGATTTTGTGAAGGTGAGCAAAAACAATTACAAATTTTAGAGTTAGAAGTAACCTTAGAAATTATCTAGATCTTCCTTTACATTAAGAAATCCAAGGTATGTAAAAAGCATGTCCAAAAAGCAGTTAAGGAGAGAAGTGTAGAAATTTATGGATGAGGTATCAGCTAAGTTCAAGGAGCCTTGGTAGTGTAGTGAATCATGTGCTGGGCTTCTAACCACAAGGGCCAGCAGTTAGAATTGACCATGCACTTCATGAGAAACAGATGAAGCTTTTCTGCTTCTGTAAAAATCTACAGCTTTGGATCCCTATACAGAGTTTCAGGCTAGACAGCACAAAATCACCACCATCACCAAATGCAATCAATGTCAGTACCATTACATATTTTAAAACATGGATATTAAATTTAATAACTTAAGTACGTACATCAAGAAGTAACTCATCTTTTGTTTTAAGAGGAAAACTCTTATTCTCCTTCTCAACTTGTAAATTATCTTCTCCATCTGACAGCACTGGAGGAAGTGACATTCGAGAGGAAGAGGAGGATGAGGATGAGGATGAGCTTGAACTATCTGAATCTGTTTCACTGTAAGAGAAAAAAAAAATTTTTATAACGGTATTTGTTGTTAAGTGTCGTTGAGTCAGTTCCAACCCATAGAGATCCTGTATAGAGTTTCCAAGGAGCAGCTGATGAGCTTGAACCACTGACCTTGGAGTTCAAATGGCTTTGTAGTCTGCCGCATTAACCCAGAGTGCCACACCAGGACTCCGTAACGGTATTAGAAAAAGATTATCCTACCTGGAAATATTTAGCATACTAAATGTTTACTCTTGCTGGTAAAACTAGCATTTCTGAGCGATTGCAGTCCCTGAAATATTACAGTATTTGGGAAAACGTTTTAATCAACCAACAGCACTTTCAAAACTCCTGCTATAGAGCAGATTCAGAATATGTTCACATTTGACTAAAATAAAGTAGATGACTGCCAAAACCCCCGCTCCCCACAAAACTGAAACTCATAGAGAACACAAGAGCAGGCATATAAGCTTGCTGGTGACCACGTTGGTCTACTGGCAAATGGAAGAGAGGGAAAGGCAACAGTGAAGATATGGACTGAGTTTGACCATGTTCCATAGACTCCCGTAGACCTGGAAATTAGAGAGAAAAGGACTGGTTGGTCTGAAGTATGGTAAGACTGGGAAGTCCTGAGCCCATGGACATAGCCACAGAGGGCTAGAGCTGAGAGTGAAGGATCCAGCTGATATGAAGCGAGGGGAGACGTACAAGAATGCCAAAACTTGCAGGTAGTACCCATTTGACCTAGCTTCAGTGGTTTGATGATCAGAACTCAACTAGAGGAAGATAAAAAAAAGTTTAACAAAGGAAACAAGTGTAAATTGCTACAATTTGATGAACTTGGCCTACACTTATGGATGTAGTAGCTCAAAATACCAACTAAGAGGGAATGCATAGAGAGGAGATAGGAGTCTTCACATCAAATATCTATCCTATCTCCTCTCTATACAGGGTTGATAGGGACTAGTAACTTGGCTATCTAAAATAAGGGGGCTATAAAAGTACAAAATGACTGGCTTACAAATTTCCAAGAGTGAGTTTAGTTTAAGAGTGTGCCGGGGAAGGCAGAGTCCCCACTGTATAGTTTTCATCTTGCCTAGACAGGTCTAGTGAAAAGAAATGGGGATAAGATTCTTATGATTCAATATTGAGTAATTGTTATCATGACTAATTGCGACTGTCTCAATTGTAAAGGTAGACTTTTTAACAAAAAGGGGGGAGTAGTTAATCTTATAGCAACTCTTCCTAACTGAACCTGCCTCTCTCCTTGAGCATCTAGTTTATATCATTGCTAGAATCATTCTCAACAACTGCATTTTCTCCCAATCAATGATAAAGTCCTATTTTCTGACTGTCAAACTTCCATACTGTTCCATTTCTCTAATACCACTTCTATTGCTGTTGTTGTTAAGTGCCACTGAGTCGGTTCAGACCCATAGCGACCCTGAACAGGGTTTCCTAGGCTGTAAATCTTTACTGGAGCAGAAAGCCTCATCTTTCTCCCGAGGAGCAGCTGGTAGTTTCAAACTGCTGACCTTGCGATTCGCAGCCTGATTCGTAACCAGTAGACTACCAGAGCTCCTATTACTATGACCCTATTTCAGATTTCATTCTCTCAACAGTTTTTCTGTAATAGTTATATAACCGATGTCAATACTATCCTGTTTCCACAACAATCACCTCTTCATCCTGCTGCTGCTACCTTGTCATGATCTCTTCCGTGCTAATGAGTTCATTTTCTTACTTTAAAAATCTTCTATGACTACACAGTAGAGAATTAATTTTGATAACTTTAGAGAATTAATATTGATAAGTATAATAATAGTACTGTGGTTATGTAAGATACTATCCTCTTAGAAAATACATGTACTACATACTCATGTTTACATTTAAGGAAATCTAAATGACCACAAAATGTTTCAATAAAATGTTTGAATAAATTCTAAAAGGTTAGTAAGCATCAAATCTAACATTAAAAACGATTATATTGTTCACTTTGGTAATGAATAGGTGTTGTTCTATAGTCTCTATGGAGAAAATATTCAAACATATAGAAAAGTCTAAAATTTTTTCCAAATCTGTACTGTATCCTGGTGTGGCACTGTGTTTTAATGCGCTGGACTACAAAGTTGGTTTGAATCTCAAGGTCAGATATTCAAGCTCACAAGCTGCTCCTGGAAACCCCATACAGGGTCGCTATGGGTCGGAGCCAACTCAATGGCACTTAACAACAACAACAACAACAACAACAATAACTGTACACAAAATAATGGCCATGCTCCTTAGCATGAGGTCTCATGAGCTTCTGCAGTCAGTTTTCTGGTTATCTTTACAAGTCTGCCTGCTACTTCTCACACAAGAGCCTCTATCAGCCATACAAACATACTCAAATTTCCAAATCTCCTTGTACTTTCACTGGGAAAGGAATTTCATTATACTTTGTCTTCTAGAGCTACGCTTTTGAAATTTTCTTTTTAGTTTTTTTATTTCCTCATTTTTTTCCAGTTGTTTTACCTTCTCTCCACCCTAGAGCAAGTTTCAGAGTCTCTTCAGACTTTTTTTTCCCTTCTTTTCTGTTTTTTTAAGGACTTTTTGCTTTCTTCCAGGATGATGTTCTTAATGTCATTCTACAACTCTTCTGGTCTGTCTTTATTATTTTCTAATGTATCAAATCTGTTCTAGAAATGGTCTCTGAATTCAGGTGGGTGATCTGTGTGTCAATGTGCTAGACTACACAGTCATTTGAATCGCAAGTTCAAGCTCATCAGTAGCTCCTTGGAAACCCTATACAGAGTCACTATGGGTCAGAACCAACTCGACAGCACTTAACAACAACAAATATTTAAGTTCAAATTTTGTCTCATGAACCTGTTTTAATTTTTTTCAACTTCAGATTGATTGAACTTTCATACGAGCAATTGGTGGTCTGTTCCACAGTCTGCTATTGGCTTTGCTTTGACTGATATTGAACTTCTCCATTGCCTCTTCCCACACATGTAGTCAGTTCATCTCCTGGGTATTACATCTGGTGAGGTGCAGGTAGTACTTTCTTTTTATTATGTTGTTGGAAAGCTACTTACAGTGAATAAGTCCTTGTTGTTGTTGTTGTTGTCCTTAGGCTTGCCAAATTCTATCCATGGGATATTCTAGCAACATTTTTATCACCTGTTTCCAAATTTTCCATTCCAATTACCAGTAATCATCAATGCATCTTGATCACATGTTTGATCAATTTACACTTGAAGAAGTTGGCTGCTGTTGTTAAGTGCCATAGTGACCCTGTGTAGGGTTTACAAGGAGCAACTGGTGGGTTTCAACCACCAGACTTGTGGTTCACAGTCCAGTGCTGATCCTACAGCACCACATCAGGAGTCCAAAGAAGTTGGTGCTGTTGTGCAAAGCACCGTCTGTCTAGTCAGTTCCATCTCACAGCATACCTGTATAAGGTTTCTGAGGAGTGGCTGGTGAGTTTGAACCACCCACCGGACTTGTGGTTCAAATTGACTCTGAGGTCAATTGCTCACCCTTTGTGGTCATCAGGACTCCAAAAACATCGCTTTTTGTTGTTAAGTACCTTCACTCATAGCAACCCAGTATAGGGTTTCTGAGGAGCGACTGATGTGTTTGAACCACAGATTTAGAAGACAAAGTATAATGAAATGTACAAAGGGTTAGAAAACCAAAAAGGAAAAACACATTTAGCATTTCTCACGCTGAATCAAAGAATTGAAGAAAAAAATGTTCAAGCCTCAGGTTACAATATTAAAGGAACCTACAGGCAAAATCAGGATAAAGATGAGATTTTCTGCTCCTGTGAAGATTTACAGATTCAGAAACCCTTCACAGGGGGTTGCTCTAAGTTGGAACTGAGTCGACAACAAACAACCACCATAAATAAAACACTGAATGACAGAGAGCTGGCAATCTGCTTCCAAAAGGTTACAGCCTGAAACCCTATGGAACACAGTTTCTACTTTGACACACATGGTTACCATGAATCAGAATCAACTCAACAGCAACCGGCATATGCATGCGAAAGCTGGACAATGAATGAAGAAGACCATAGAAGAATTGATGCCTTTGAGTTATGGTGTTGGAGGAGAATATTGAAAGTGCCATGGGCTGCTAAAAGAACCAACAGATACCTTTTGGAAGAAGTGCAGCCAGAGTGCTCCTTGGAGGCCACGATGGCCAAACTTTGTGTCTTATACTTCAGACATATTGTCAAGAGGGACCAGTCACTGGAGAAGGATATCACGTTTGGTAAGGTGGATGGGTCAGAGAAAAAGAGGAAGACTCCCAACGAGATGGATTGGCCAAGTGGCAGCATCAATGGACTCAAGCGTGGCAACAGTAGTGAGGATGGCCCAGGATCGGGCAGTGTTTCGTTCTGCTGTGCAAAAGGTCGCTACAAGTAGGCACCTAACAACAACAAATCACAGTTATGGTAACGTAGTTGTTACGAATCGGGCTGTTGACCTCAAGGTCGGCAGTTCGAAACTACCAGCTGTTCCGCGGAAGAAAAAAAAACGAGCCTTTCTGCTCCCGTTAAGATTTACAGTCTCGGAAATCCTGTGCAGGGTCACTATGAGTCGAAACTGACTCCAAGGTACTTAACAACAACAACAACCATGGTTTCTAGGTCCTTGGGTGGTATAAATGCACTGCTTGGGGCTACTATTCTAAAGGTTGGTAGTTACAGTGAACATAAGAGGGCCCCATCAGGCAGTTCTACTCTGTAATGCATGGGTCACCCATCATGCATCAGAATCAACTTGACATCAGTAGGTTTGAGTTTTGTTTTGTTTATCACTGAGTTCACTTCCACTCGCACTGCTAATTTCATGATCAGCAGTTCAAAACCAGCAGCAGTTTCACGGGAGAAACTTGAAGCTTTCTGCTCCCGCAAAGAGTTACAGCTTTGGAAACCCTACACAAGGTCGCTGAGTCTGAACCAGCACCACAGAACACAACCAACGCCACCATGGCTTCTTTTCAGTCTTCATGGCTTTAAATATCACTATTGTACTATTTCAATTTTGTATGAATCCTAATTTAAACAATTTAAATATATCCTTTTAGACAAGTGAAGATACCTGAACACAAAATGAATCCGAATACAGTATTAAATTTATGGTTAATTTTTCTAGGTTTGATAACATCGTAGTTGTGTTAAAAAAAAAAAAAAAAAAGTTTTCTTATTAAAGTTACATAGTATATAAATTGGAGCCCTGGTGTGGTGCTGCAGGATAATGAACTGAACCCTAAGGTAGGTTTGAAGCACAAGATTGGTGGTTCAAACTCACCAACTGCTCCTCAGAAATCCTATAAACAGTTATTGTAAGTCGGAACAAATTGGACAGTACTTAACTATGCAAATTATTTATACGTAAGGTGAAATGATAGCTAAGATTTGCTTTAAACTTTCAAGTGCAAGTATTACATAAAATGAATTTAAAAAAAGATATGCAAAACACTGAACAATGTTTAATTATGCTTATGCATAAATGTGCATTCATCTTCATCGTATGACTCCATCTAACTTTTGTTCAAGTTAAAAAATGTATGCAATAAAAACAAAGTAAATTCTATCTTCAATGTTCAAATTTATATTCCTAGCTAAGAACTGTCCCCTGAACTCTAGACTTTCCTATCCTGCTGTTTACCTGGCATCTCCATTTGGCTGTCAAAAAAATCTCAAAATTAACTGTCTAGAAAGAACAAAGACCACAGCAGCCTTCGTTATGGGGTGCCCCTCAATGTCGAGAAAACAAAATTCCTCCCACTGGACCAATATAAATCATCAATATTAAATAGAGAAAAGATCAAAGTTGTCAAAGACTTCATTTTGCTTAGATAAACCAACACGATTTCATGGAAGCAACAGTTGAGAAATTAAAAGACGTATTGCATTAGGCAAATCTGCTGTACAAAACCTCTTTAAAATGTTCAAGCGCAAAGATGTCAGTTTGAGGACCAAGGTATGTCTTGATCCAAGCCAAAGTATCTTCAGTAGCCTCATATGCATATGAACATTGGACAAGAATAGGGAAAACTGTAGAAGAATTGATGCATTTGAGTTATGGTGTTGTTGTTGTCAGGTGCCATCAAGTCAGAACTGACTCATAGCGACCCCATGCACAGCAAGCAGAACGAAACAATGTCCGATCCTGGGCCAACCTCACTACTGCTGCCACACTTGAGTCCATCAATGATGCCACATGGCCAATCCATCTCGTTAGGGGTCTTCCTCTTTTTCTTTGACCCTCCACCTTACCTGACCTCCTTCTCCAGCGACTGTTCCCTCCGGACAATATGTCCAAAGTAGGAGAGACGAAGCTTAGCCATCCTGGCCTCCAAGGAGCACTCTGGCTGCACTTCCTCCAAAACAGATCTATTGGTTCTTTTGGCAGTCCATGGCACTTTCAGTATTCTTCTCCAACACCACAACTCAAAGGCATCAATTCTTCTACGATCCTCCTTATTCACTGTCCAGCTTTCACATCCATATGAGGCTATTGAAAACACAATGGCCTGGGTCAGGCGCACCTTAGTCCTCAAGCTGACCTCTCTGCTCTTCAATACTTTAAAAAGTTCCTGTTCAGCAGATTTGCCCAGTGCAATACGTCGTCTGATCTCTTGACTGCTGCTTCCGCGAGTGTTGATAGTTGATCCAAGAAGAATGAAGTCCTTGACAACTTCAATCTTTCCTCCATTGATAAGAATGTTGTTTATTGGTCCAGTGGTGAGGATTTTTGTTTTCTTGACATTGAGATGTAATCCATATTGAAGGCTGTGCTCTTTGATCTTCATAAGTAAATGTTTCAAGTCCTCTTCACTTTCAGCGATCAGGTTGTATCATCTGCATATCACAGGTTGTTAATGAATCTTCCTCCAATCCTGACGTTTTTCTTCATAGAACCCAGCTTCTCGGATTATTTGCTCAGCATACAGGTTGAATAAGTATGGTGAAAGAATACAACCCTGTCTCACACCTTTCCCAATTTTAAAACATTCAGTGTTCCCATGTTATGGTGTTAGAGGAGAACATTTAAAGTACTATAGACTAGTAAGAAGCTCTGGTAGCATAGTGGTTACAAATCAGGCTGCGAACTGCAAGGTCAGCAGTTTGAAACTACCAGCTGTTCCGCGGGTGAAAGATTAGGCTTTCTTCTCCCATAAAGATTTACAGCCTCGGAAACCCTGTACAGGGTCGCTATGAGTCAGAACCGACTCCACGGCACATAACAACAACAACAACAACAACATGGGTTGACAGAAGAACAAAGCAAGCTGTGCTGGAAGAAGTACAGTGAGAATGCTCCTTGGAAGCCGGGATGGTGAGACTTCATCTCTTTTACTGCAGACATATTATAAAGACATCATACTTGTTAAAGTGGAGGGTCATCAAAAAAGAGTAAGTCCCCCAATGAGAAAAACTGGCAGAGTGGCATCAAGCATAGCAATGACTGGTGCAGGGCTGGGCAGTGTTTCATTCTGTTATGCATAGCGTCGCTATGAGTCAGTACTGACTTGATGGCACATAACACAGCAAAAGCAACATTATTATTACCCTTCCAAATAGCACCATCATCCATCCACTTTTTACAAGCCCACTGTTGATCCATTTGCAAGTTTGATGTATGTTATTTTCAAAATAGTTAATAATCTAAGCAGGTATGCTCACTCCATGAAGTAACATTTTCCCAGCAATTTCCACACTTGCCCCATTCCACTCTTGTTTCTCTGCTTTCACTCTTTTCCCTAATTCAAATGATGCAAAGCTTATTAGAATGGTAGGAGTGTATGTCATTTGCACTTGCAGCTGCTTTTAAATCGAGTCAATTCTGACTCATAGCGACCCTGTATGGGTTTCTAAGAAGCAGCTGGTGAGCTTGGACCACGGACCTTGCAGTTCAAACGACTTTTAGCAGTCTAATGTATTAGCACACAGCGCCACACCAGAACTCCAAGTTTGCACTTATTAAAACTTTAACACATCTACAGGAGTCTCAAGAGTTCCTTCATAATTTTCACCAACTCTATCTAATTTATGAATATGTTTAGGTTTCTAATTCTTCCCTCCTTTGCATATTGAATATATGCACCACAGACACTGTATCTATCTTGCTCACATCTTCAGTAACTCACTCAAGTATTTGGAGACAATGTTCAGCGGCCTTTAATAATATTTTACATGTTGCAGTTCTCTCCCTCACAGAGGTTGTGTATTAAACACATAGGAAAATAGGGCTCTTCTAAAAGGTGTGCAAAGCACAAAGTAGTACTGAATAACAATGTTTAGCTACTTTCAAGAGCACATGCTCCCCACAAACATTCTGCGAGTTTAACAAGTAGCGCCAATTTTGAAACACACTAAAGAATCCTTTTTCTCAATCCTCAATTTGCTCGGCTCAAAAACAAGAGTATGCAATACATAAACATACACTAAGCCTAATGAAAAAATTCAGAGCAGACGAAAAACCCAGTTACAACCTGAAAAAAATACATGAAAAACAAAGATGCTATGAAGATAATCTAATATTTTAAGTATTCCATAGTCTGTCTAAAAATGGTATGGTCTTTATATTGGCCCTTTCAGATTATTTAAAGCAGCAGCATGAATTGCTTTCGAAATTAAGATGCACAACTCGACTGGAGGCGGAATGGGCGGTCCCAGCCTCAAGTCAGCACGTGCGTGGAGAGCATCAGCGCCCTCACCGCCCGCACCCGCACCTCTTACCCCAGGCTGCAGTCCCTCCCACCCAACCAGCCAGTTTCCTCCCCGCAGTCCGCAACCACCTTACCTGTCCGAGTCCGAGTCCGAGTCCGAGTCCGAATCCGAATCCGAGGACTCTAAGCAGTCTGGAGTCGGCGCCGGCTCGGCCGCGGCCAAACCCGTGACGTAGGTCCCGTCCGGTGGAGGTGCTGGAGGGGGCTGTGGGGCCGGGCTACTGCCGGCAGCGGCACTCACCCCGGGTTGGGCCGCCTGCCCAGTGTCCGGGGACGCCTCAGCCTGCTGCAACGACGGCTGTAGCTCCGGTCCTGGAGCAGAGTCCGGACGCAGAGCTTCCAAGCTTTCCCCAACCGCAAGGCCGGTGCCATTGAATTTCAGAGTCTCCAGCTGAGCGGCGGCGGCCTCCACTACCTCCATTACGTCGCGCCAGAACCGGACTTGTGCTCAAGTTTGGGCCCGCGGGCCAGCTCGCAATTTGCTCGGAAAGCGGCGATAACCTCGGCAGTGGACGCAACAACTCCAGGTCCAACTTCCCGCGTTTCTCGGATAACAACACGCGGACCAGTTGGGAGGTACGACCTCGCAGTTAGCTCCGCAACACGTCCGGGAAAGCGTGTGACGCAATGTGACGCGACGACGCTCTCCGGGGGCGGGACGGATTCGCAAGACCTCTCGAAGTCTGAGCTCACGCTTTGTTAGCACTGTTGGATCTTTCTGTTGGATCTTTCTCTTCCGACACAAGTCGGAAAACCGAGATTTCTTACTATTGAATCTAGGTCAGCGCTACTAGAAGCAGAACCATAAGGGATATAGGGCAGAGAGATGTCTCACAGGGCCAGGCTCTGTACATCGTAAACTTACTCTAAGAAGTATTTTTTTTTAAATACACTTGTATTAACGTCATTGAAGTTAAATGAAGTCAGAGCGACACAAGGATAGCAAGCACATTGGCCAACTTAAATAACTGACTAGAACTATTGCATTTACCCCCAAAACATGGTAAAGAGAGCAATAATGAATAGAATTTTGCTGGGTGTTGATGTAATGATGAGGTCTGTATTTGACATTGCTTCATAGAATGGTGAGATAAGACTAAATTGTACAACTTAAGCTGAGGAACCATTTCTCTGAATAATGAGGGCAAGAAGAAACTCTTAGGACTGAAGAAGAGATCAGAATTTTCTGACTTCCTGTAACAGCTTCAATTTGATGCATCAGCCCTTCAAATAATAATTATTATTGATGCCATTTTTAGGAATCAATCAGGAATCCTGGTGTGGCGCTGTAGAATGAACTCTGGACCTCAAAGTCAGCTTGAACCACAAGATCAAAGGTTCAAACCCACCAGCCGCTCCTCGCTATGAGTCTTAACTCAGTGGCACTTTAACAACAACAACAGTCATTTATTAAGCAGGCATGTGTGCTAGGAACTGTGCTAAAGATATAAATTATTCACTGAGAACATTTATGTATCTGCCATAGTTAATAAATCTTCACAGAAATTCAGAATGGGAGTAATACTTAATCTCTTGTTTTAACAAAGGAATCCTGGTAGTGCAGTGATTAAGCACTCAGAAGGCCTTGCTAAGCAAAAGGTCACTGGTTCCAACACAAAAGTTCCATGGGAGAAAAATATGACAGCTTTGATAAAGATTCATTATCTTGGAAACACTGTGAAGTATTGAATCAGTTCTGACTCATAGCAACCCCATGTACAACAGAATGACACACTGTCTAGTCCTGGGCCATCCTCACAGTTGTTAATATGTCTGAGTCCATCATGCAGTCACTGTGTCAATCAATTTCAGTGAGGATCTTCTTTTTCACTGACCCTTTACTTTTCCATCCTGACTTCTAAGAAGCATTCTGACTGTACTCCTTCCAACAGAGTATTGTTTGTTCTTTTGGTGGTCCATAGTACTTTTAATATTCTCCTCCAACAACATGACACAATTGCATCAATTTATCTATGGTCTTCTTTATTCATTGTCCAATTTTCACATACCATGGCTTGGGTCAGGAACACCTTAGTCCTCAAACTGGTATCTTTGCTCTTCACCATTTTAAACAGGCCTTGTGCAGTAGATTTGCCTAATGTACTACATCATTTTATTTCTTGACTGCAGCTTCTATGAGTGTTGATGGTGGAGCACAGAAAAATGAAGTTTAACAACTTCAGTCTTTTCTCCATTTGTCTTGATGTTATTTATTGGTCTAGTTGTGAAGATTTTTGCTTTCTTTATATTGAGTTGCACCCCAAATCAAAGGCTGTGGTCATTGATCCTCATCAGTAAGAATTTTAAGTCCTCTTTGCTTTCAGTGAGCTTTCAGCAAGCAAGGTTGTATCATCTGCAAGTTGCAGATTGTTAATAAGTCTTCCTCCAACGCTGATGCCATGTTTTTCTTCATATAATCCAACTTCTCTAATTATTTGCTCAGCATACAGATTGAATAATCATGGTGAAAGACTACAACTCAGATGCACACTTTTCCTAATTTACACCATTCAGTGTTCCCTTGTTCTGTTCGAACAACTGCCACTTGTTCTATGTACAGGTTCCTCATGAGCACAATTAAATGTTCAAAAATACTCATTCTCCACAATGTTGTCCATAATAAAATGTTTTTGCATAGTCAGTAAAGCACAAGTAGACATCCAGGTAGACATCGTTATGGTATTCTCTGCTTTCCACCAAAATCCATCTGATATCAGCAATGATATCCCTCATTCCACATGCTCATCTGAATCCGTTTCAAATATCTGGAAGTTCCTTGTCAATATACTGTTGCAGCCATTTTCTAATCAGCAAAATTTTACTTACATATGGTATTAGTGATACTGTCTGATGATTTCTGCATTCTGTTGGGTAGCCTCTCTTTGGAAGAGACACAAATATGGATCTCTTCCAATCTGTTGACCAGGTAACTGTCTTCCAAATTTCTTGGTATAGATGAGTGAGTGTCTCCAGTGTTACATGTTTCTTGAAATATTTCTACTTGTATCCCAGGATGGCCGGACTTCGTCTCTCATACTTTGGACAAATTATCAGGAGGAATCATTTAGGACAGCATGCTTGCTAAAAGTGAGGGGTCAGTGAAAAAGAAGAAGACCCCTCAACTGGAATGATTGGCATAATATCAGTAGCAATGGGCTCCAGTGTAACAGTAATTGTGAGGTTGGTACAGAACTGGACAATATTTTGTTGTGTTGTGCATAAGTGAGTGGGGACTGACTGGAAGGCACCTAACGACAACAACTACTTTACCAAGCATGATGTCTTTCTCTTGATAACATGAACCTCCTGATAGCATGATCAAAGTACGTGATAAAGTATCTTCATCCTATTTTCTAAGGAGCTCTGTAACACTTCAAAGAGATCTTTTGCAGCAAACAACAACAACAAAAAGGCAATTTGATATTTTTATTTTTTGACTGCTGCTTCCATGGGCATTAATTGTAGGTTTAAATAAAATGAAATCCTTGACAACCTCAATCTTTTCTTCAAATAATACAATGTCATTTATTGGTGCATTTGTGAAAGTTTTTGTTTCCTTTATGTTGAGGTGTAATCCATATTAATCTTGTTCTTGATCAGTATGTGCCTCAAGTCATCTTACCTTTTTGGAAGCAGGGTTGTCCCATGTGCATATTGCTATTAATGAATCTTCTTCCAATCTTGATGCTGTGTTCTTTTTCATATAATCTCGTTATCAGATATCTAGTTTCTCAACATAAAGATTGAATAAGTATGGTGAAAGGATACAACCATGGTACACACCCTCCCTGATTTTAATCCACGCAGTATTACCTTGTTCTGTTTGAATGAGTTCCTCTTGTTCTATGATCTGCATGAACACAAATAAGTGTTTTGGAATTCACAGCCTTCTCAATGTTAACCTTAATTCATGATCTGCCCAGTCAAATGTCTTTACATAGTAAAGAAATTACAGGTAAATATCTTATAGTATTGTCTTCTTTCAGAAAATATTCATCTCACGTTATCAATGATATTACTTGTTTCATATCCTCTTCTGAATCCAGCTTGAATTTCTAGCAATTAACTATGTGTGGTACAATAAATTTACTTGAATAAAGAAGACCACAGAAGAATTGATGCTTTTGAGCTATGGTGTTAGAGAAGAATACTAAAAGTGGCATGGACTGCCAGAAGAACAAACAAATCTGTGTTGGAAGAAATACAGCCAGAATGCTCCTTAAAAGCCAGATAGCCATACTTCTTCTTCCATACTTCATACATGTCATCAAGAGGGACCAGTCCTCATAGAAGGACATCATGCTTGGTAAAATTGAGGATCAGCAAAAAGAGAACACTGTCCAGTGAGATAGATTGGCAGCAGCAACGTGCTGAAATGTAGCAACATTTGTTAGATTGACACAGTGTTTCGTTCTGTTGTGCATAATGTTCCTATGAGTTGGTGCCACCTCCACAGCACTCAACAACAAAAAAACAGCAAAGTGTAAGGGGACTTAAAAAGTTTGTGGGAAAAAGGAATTAAAGGATGATGGAAAATGTTCATAAACTTTTTGAAGAGCTTATTTAAGGTCTTTTTCCCTCCCTATCTTCCCCCTACCATTATCCTCTTACCCCTCTGCCCCTGTACCAAAAGCCATTGCTTTCTGGTCGAATGCAACTCATAGCAACCCTAAACGACACAGTAGAAGTATTCCCACAGGCTTTCCAAGGCTTTAATCTTTATGGAAGCAGACTGCCACTTCTTTCTCCCACAGAGCAGCTGGTGGATTGGAACAGCTGAGCTTTCTAAGTAGCAGTCAAACACTTAATCACTGTGCCACCAGGTAGGGTGTATCATGAAGAACTTTAATGAAATGTTACTCAAAAATACAATAAACAGATCTCAAAGTTCCCAGCTAAACAAACCTGTGTTCAAATCTCTACTGTTTCCTTTTTGCTGTAACATGTGACCTTGGGCAGGTAACCTAACATACCTGGTCACATTTTCCTTATTTGTAAAACAGGGATTAAAATATTACCTGATTTCAATATAACCATTAACTGAGGTTTTCTACAGTGTAAGAAAGGAGCTCTGGTAGCATAGTGGTTATGAATCGGGCTGCTAATCTCACTCTCAGCAGTTCAAAACTACCAGCTGTTCTGCGGGAGAAAGCTGAGGCATTCTGCTCTTGTAAAAATTACAGCCTAGGAGGAACCCCTGTGCAGGGTCACTATGAGTTGGAACATACTCCACAGCACATAACAACATCAACAATAGTATAAGAATGCTAGAATGCAACAATGCATGAGCATACAAATAAAACCTCAGTGACAGTGCTCTTGTAGACATATGCACTATGAATTTGAGGAGGTAAGAAATTTCAGTCAGAATAATCCTTCAGAACAGAGGTCGGTGGTATTTTCCTGTGAGTTAGGAAATAAAAGCCTGAAGTCTGAAAAGGGGATAAATTCAATGAAGTAGATTGAAGGAAATCCCAGCATCAGGAGAACTATCAAAGTACTCTAAGATTTTGTACCTAGAAAAACAGAAACATGCTGATAGTAACAATTAAAATGAAAATGTGGGAAGATAAATTAATCTGTGATGTTAAGTTTAAGAAAAATTTGAAAAGTCAATTGAAAATGTCAGTACAAAGCTGAGCCAAATAGTAACTTAGTCAGACATACCATGCCACTTTCTAACAGCAAAGAGCCAAGAAACCAAGTGAAACCAATCCAGATGACAATCTTAGAACCCTGACTAGTAAATGTAAGGATGAAGAATTAGACCAAACACTGAATGAAAGGAGAAACTGAATGAAAACAGTGAATGAGGAGATCCACAGATCATAGGCATCCTGCCAGCCAGTCCAACACAGCATGGCCAACCTGAGACAAAGTAAGCAGTCTTGGCTAGTAGTCATAGATAGGAAAGAAACCTAATGAAGTTCCTAGTAGATACCATGTAGACAAACCCAGCATGAACCAAGGTGTACAGATCATAAACTAGATCTAAGTAGAGAAAGTGCAGAAAGAGTATTAGTGATCCATGTAGTCACAGAGCAGGATGGGAACTAGAAAACAGGTAGAGAACTACTTACCAGGAGCAGTCCCTGATCACTTGGATGAGTGGTAACCACAGAGTGGAGAATGTATAGATTGACAGGTGGAAACCCCCACACAACCATACTCTAAACAACAACGATGTGTCACATTCTCACATGGTCAGGACCATATGCTGATCACTAGCTACACTCTACAGGGACAAGTGTTTGGGTGCCAGGGCCAGTGACCAAAGGAGCACAATCCTTACCATCCCCCTTGACCTCCCTAGCCAGCAATGTACCCTTTCACACCCCACCCAACCTGCAATGGGTGACACAAGCATTCTCCCAGCAACCTGCAGCAAATGTCTCATCACTGTCGCCCAGTTAACAGTTCTTCCTACCCCATACCCACACTTCCTCACCCATTCAACAGCCAGTTGTGTGTACTCTTTCACTACCCTTCTTGTGACGGGGTGGTACACTTGCCCCACCACCACCACCCATCCAACAGCTAGCAGCGGTAAAACATCCATATCAGCCATTTGGTTACTGGTGACTCATACACCACTGCCATGTTATGAAAAACTTCCTAAAGGAAGTTCTGTGGACTGAGAACCAATAAGAACAGACAACTAAAGAATGACATACGTGGCAGCATCACCCTGAACACAATTGACAAATGGAAGAGTCAAGAACAGAATAAAATTATAAGAACAGAGGATCTGGGAGGTCAAAACAATTACAATTTGAAAGAAAGTAAACACAGAGGAACAGAGATCCAGGTGGTGGGAAGGTCAGGTAGATTACAGGATAAAATAGACTGCCTTAAATGGAGGGAAGGAATATAAAGTAACCAAAACAAAAAAGGAATATAAGGTAACCACAACAATGGGGTTGGGCTGGAGGTTTAGTTTGGGTGTGGGAGAGGGCAATACAAGAAGGAGGAGGAGGCAGAAGAACAAGATAGATAGGGGAACACGGAGACAGGTCTGCATGACCTAAGTGGGACAGAGGTAAATAGTGATGCATGCTCAACCTTGGAACAACAGGGCTCTGGGATACAGGAATCTAGATATAGCTTGAAGAGGGGAAATAATACTAAAATGCTTGACTATCTTATGAATATTGTTTTCCCTTGCCTACTATTGTAAAATAGACACTTGAGTGG
>NW_006408720.1:2915560-2930028 GCF_000296735.1 Chrysochloris asiatica | reverse complement strand
TGATGAACCTGACCTATATTCAGAGAGGTTTTTACTCTAAATACCAACAGAGAGGAAAGGAGTCTTCACATCAAGTATCAGTGCTATCCCCTGTGTACACAGGGTAGATAGGGACGGGCAACTTAGACATTGGCTACCTAAAATCAGGGAGCAATAAAGGCACGAAGTGATTGGCTTACAAGGTTTCAAGAGGGAGTTTAGTTTAAGAGCATAGGGGGAAAGAAAGAGTTCCCACAGAATAGATTTCGTCTTGTCTAGATGGGTCTGGTGAAAAGAGATGGGAATAAGATTTGTATGATTCAATAGTGAATAATTGTTATCATGACTAATTGCGTTGTCACAATTGTAGAGGTAGAAGTTTTGTAACAAAAACAGGAGAGTGGTTAATCTTACAGTCCAGTAACAGAGGACCCTAGAACTATCAAAGGAGAAGTGCACAAGCAGAATGCAGGACCTCATCCAGAGAAGCAGCAGTACCAGAAACCGAGGCAGAGGTGGGGGCATGGAGACGGGGAGCGGCTGAGGACTCTATATTCATAGGAAGAGAGGGACTAAGAGCTGGTGGCCAAGAGGTGGACTTCCAGAATGTGTCATTTAGAGATGTAAATTATTATGTATGACTGAGTGGCTTTTTTATTTTTATTTTTTAAAAAAGCTAAAGTGGATAGATGAGTGGAACCGACTCCACGGCACATCATAACAACAACAAAAGTGGATAGAGACAAATACTGTTAACTGATGGTACATGGGGGGGGGGAGTATAATCATTGTAATGAAACAAGGTGATTTGTTGAATATAAAACTGAGGATATGCGCTGTAAACTTTCACTCAATCCACAATAAAACCTTTAAAAAAAAAAAAAAAGACTACTATACACCTGAATCTCTCCAGATGAAATACACAGAAATCAAATTGACTAATCTGTGGAAAGAGATGATAGAAAATCTCCATTTCTAAATCCAAAACAATGCCAGGGGAAGACTGTGGAACACACCTTCAGTTGCTCATATGCAAGTTCAGGCTGAAGCTGAAGAAAATTGAAAGTAGACCACAAGAGCTAAACTATGATCCTGAACATATCCCACCTGAATTTAGTGGTCATCTGAAGAACAGATTTGATGCATTAGGCATTAAAATCCAAAGACAAGGAGAATTTTGGGACAACATCAAGAAGATTATACAGGACAAAAGCAAAAGGTGATTAAGAAGACAAGAAGGAAGGAAAAGACCAAAATAGATGTCAGAAGAGACTCTGAAACTTGCTCTTCAGCATAGAGAAGCTAAAGCAAATGGAAGAAATGAGGAGGTAGATGAGCTGAATAGAAAATTTGAAAGGTCAGCTAGGGAAGACAAAGTCAAGTATTATGATGAAATGTGCAAAGACCTGGAGTTAGAAAAGGGAAGAATTTCTCAAGCTAAGGGAACTAAAGAAAAAATCAAGCCTTGGCTTGAAATATTGAATGATTCTATGGACGAAATATTGAATGACACAGAAAGCATCAAAAGAAGATGGAAGGAATACACAGAGTCACTGTACCTAAAAGAAATGGTCAATGTTCAACTATTTCCAGAGATATCATATGATTACTAATCAATTATACTGAAGAGGGACGTCCAAGGTGCATTGAAGGCATTGTCAAAGAATAAGGCTCAAGGAACTGACAGAATATAAAATGAAATCTTTCAACAGACCGATGCAGCACTGGAGGCACTCACTCATTTATGCCAAGAAATTTGGAAGACAAATACCTGGCCAACTGCCTTGAAGAGATCAATATTTGTGTCCATTCCAAAGAGAGGTGACCCAACGGAATGCAGAAATCATCAGACAACATTATTTTTATCCCATGCAAGTAAAGTTTTACTAAAGCTAATACAAAACTGTATGCACCCATACATTGACAGAGAACTTACAGATGTTCAAGCCAGTTCCAGAATGAGGGATATCATTGCTAACGTCAGATGGATATTGGCTGAAAGCAGAGAATACCAGAGTGATGTTTACCTATGCTTTATTGACTATGAAAAGACTTTCGACTATGTGAATCATGACAAACTATCGACAACAGGAGTATTCTGGAACGCTTAATTGTGCTTATGAGGAACCTGTAAATAGACCAACAGGCAGTTGTTTAAACAGAACAAGGGAACACTGAATGGTTTAAAATTAGCTAAGGTGTGCACGAGGGTTGTATTCTTTGAGCATATATATTCAATCTGTATGCTGAGCAAATAATCTGAGAAGCTTGATTCTATCAAGAAAAACATGGCATCAGGATTGAAGGAAGACTCATTAACAACTTGCAATATGCAGATGATACAACCTTGCTTTATGAAACCAAATAGGACTTAAAATACTTACTGATAAAGATCAGAGACCACAGTTTTATCTCAATGTAAAGAAAACAAAAGTCATGGAAGCAGCAGCCGAGAAATCAAATGATGTACTGTATTTGACAAATCTATAAAATACTCACAAGCAAAAAAGAGTTTGAGGACTAAGGTACAACTGAACCCAAGCCATGATATTTTCAATAACATCATATGCTTGTGAAAGTTGGACAGTGAATAAGGAAGACTGTAGAAGAGTTGATGCATTTGAGTTATGGTGTTGGAGGAGAATATTAAAAGTATCTTGCACTGCCAAAAGAATAAGTCAGTCTGTGTTGGAAGAAGTACAGCCAGATGTTCCTTAGAAGCCAGGCTAGTCAGACTTTGTCTCTCACACTTCAGACATATTATCAGAAGGGACCAGTCCCTGGAGAAGGATATCAAGTTTAGTAAAGTGGAGGGTCCACAAAAAGTAGCAAGACCCCCAAGGAGATGGATTGACACAGTGGTAGCAGCAAAGGTCTCAAGCGCAGCAACAATTGTGAGGTTGGCACAGGTCCAGGTAGTGTTTTGTTCTGCTGTGCATAATATCATTCTGGGTTGTTACTGACTTAATGTCACTTAACAATGAACAACAACAGAATTCAACTGCATGTTGAAAATAGTACATTATTATATTCAGGAACTCAAGACTGGTTCCACAATAGAAAAACCATATAAGTGTAATTCACCACATAAATAAAACAAATTAAAAGAATCAGATGATCATCTCAATCAATGCAGAGAAGGCAATGGATAAAATACAACTCCCTTTACTTATAAAATCCTCATGGTAGACAAATTCCTCAGCACAATTAAGAGCATATTTGAAAAACCAACAGTCAACATTATACTCAATGAAGAAAGATTCAGATCCTTCCCTTTAAGAACGACAGTAAGAAAGAGATGACTGCCTTGTCCACTGTTATTCAATATTGCTCTTGAAATCCTAGTCAGATCTACATTGCCAGAAGAGAAAATAAAGAGTATCCACAGTTGAAAGGAAGAAGCAAACTATCCTTATTTGCAGATAACAAAATCCTATAAATAGAAAATCCCAGAGACTCCACAAGAAAGTTACTGGAACTAATATAAGAGGTCAGCAAAGTGACAGAGTACAAATCAACATAAAAATTTTTATTGGGTTCTTCTACACTAACAAGAACTCTGAAAAGGAATTTAATAAAACAGTACCATTTATAATAGCATCCAGAAGGATAAAATTCCAAGGAATAAACCTAACAGTCTTTTTTTTGGTAAAAGATTTATACAAGAAAAACTATAAAACTACTGTAAGTATCCAAAATAGGGTGAATCCCTTCTAAATAGAAACACTTCTTATTTTTGGTGGTGGGAAAGACAATACCAAATATGCGTGAAGCCTACACATGACCAAGAATACAAGGCAAAGGGACAATTTTGGTAACTATTATAACATATATCTACAAGTTGTCATATTGTAGTGGTGTGCATTGCTGTGTTGTTGGGCCGTGCCACCAGCATTTCAAATACCAGTCTGGTCATCCATGGTGGTTAATTTCTGCAAAATTTCCAAACTAAGACAAAGTAGGAAGAAGGAAGATACAGACCACTTCTGAAAATGTAGTCACTGAGAATCATCTGAGTAGCCATGAAGCAGTGCTTATATAGTGCAGGAATATAAATCCCTGAGGTTGAAAGGCATTCAAAATATAACAGGGGAAGAGCTGCTATTAAAAGTAGAGTTGACCTTAATGACATAGTTGGAGCAAAATCTGATGAGGCACAACTCAAAATGAGAAGAAACAGCTGTAAACATCCATTAGTAACCAGAATTTGTAATGTTGTTGTTGTTACGTGCCATTGAGTCGGTACTGGCCCGTAGCGACCCTATGCACAGCAAAATGAAACACTGCCCGATCCTGGGCCAACCTCACTACTGTTGCCATGCTTCAGTCCATCGATGCTGCCACTTGGCCAATCCATCTTGTTGGGGGTCTTCCTCTTTTTCTCTGACCCTCCACCTTACCAAGCATGATATCCTTCTCCAGCAACTGGTCCCTCCTGACAATATGTCTGAAGTATGAGAGACAAAGTTTGGTCACCCTGACCTCCAAGGAGCACTCTGGCTGCACTTCTTCCAACATGGATCTGTTGGTTCTTTTGGCAGCCCATGGCACTTTCAATATTCTTCTCCAACACCATAACTCAAAAGCATCAAGTCTTCTATGGTCTTCCTTATTCACTGTCCAGCTTTTACATGCATATGAGGTTATTGAAAATGTACAAAGTATGAATTTAGAAAAATTAGAATTCATCAAATATGAAATTAAACTCATAAAGAAAAATATCCTAGGCATGGATATTGGCCATTTTGAATCTGACAGTCATATGAATTATTATCCCAGGAGTGACAAATTGAGGAGGAATGAAGTTATATTCATCATCAAAAAGAACATTTCAAGATCTGTCCTTAAATACAATGTTGCCTACAAGGAGACCAATTAAGATGATTATTATTCAAATTTGCTCACCAACCACTAAAGCCAAAGATGAAGAAATTGAAGAATTCTACCAACTTCTTTAGTCTGAAATTGATTAAATACACAACCAAGATGCATTGAAATTTACTGGTGGTTGGAGTGAGACAGTTGGAAACAAAGACAAAGGAAACAAAGTCTTTAGAAAATATGACTTTGGTTATAGAAGGATATAGAAACAAAGCCTGGGATCACCCAGTAGAATTTTGCAATACTAATGTCTTCCTCTTTGCAAATACCTTTTTTCAACAACATAAATGGCAACTATACACATGAACCTTGCCAGATGGAATGCATAGGAATCAACCCAACTACATCTGTGAAAAGGGATGATGAAGAAGCTCAATATCATCAGCTAGAACTAGGCCAGAGGCTGACTGTGGAACAGCCCATCAATTGCTTATATGCAAGTTTAGGTTGAAGCTGAAGAAAGTTAAAAACAATTCATGAGAGTCAAAATACAATCTTCAATATATTCTCTCCTTAATTGCTATACCATCTTAAGATATATTTGACACAATTAGCAATAATAATCAAAGATTAGACAAGCTGTAGGATGGATTAAGAGCATCATGCATGAAGAAAGGAAAAGGTAATTAAAAAGACAAGAAAAAAAGGAAAGACCAAAATCTATATGATAGGATAAACTGAAACTTGCTCTTGAGTGTGGAATAACTAAAGTAATTGGAAGAAATGATGAAGTAAAATTTGAACAGAAAATTCCAAAGGGCAGTTCAAAATAAAGTATTATAATGAAATGTGTGTAGAACTATATTTAGAAACGTACACAGGAAGAATGTGCTGTCATTTGTTAAACTGAAATAACTGAAGAAAAAATGGAAGCCTCACTTGTGGTATTGAAGGATTCTATTGAATGATACAAGAAGCATCAAAAGAAGTTGGAAGGAATACATAGTCACTGTGCAAAAAGAATCAGTCTACATTCGACCATTTCAGAAGGTCGCGAAAAAAGAAATTCAAGATGCACTGAAGGCATTGACAAAAAAAGAAGGCTCCAGGATTATCGAATACAAATTGAAATGTTTCAGAAAATTATTGCAGCCCTGGATGTACTCACTCATCTATGTAAAGAAATTGGTACTCAGCTAACTGGCCAACCAACTAAAAGAGATCCATTTTTGTGCCCATTTCAAAGAAAGATGACCCAACAGGATATAGAAATTATTGAGCATAGCGTAGTGGTTACGAATTGGGCTGCGAACCTTAAGGCCAGCAGTTCGAAACTACCAGCTGTTCCGCGGGAGAAAGATGAGGCGTTCTCCTCCCGTAAAGATGTACAGCCTCGGAAACCCTGTACAGGGTCGCTATAGGTCGGAAACGACTCGACGGCACTTAACAACAACAACAACAATCATTAATATTGGGAGTCCTGGTGTGGCGCTGTGGGTTAATGTGCCAGACGCAAAGCTGTTTGAACTGCAAGGTCGGCAATTCAAGCTCACTAGCTGCTCCTTGGAAACCCTATACAGGGTCGCTATGGGTCGGAACCGATTCGACGGCACTTCACAACAACAACAACATCATTAATATCACATAAAAGTTAAATTTTGCTGAAGATAATAATGCAACAATGCTTCAGTACAGCAACATGGAACTGCCAGAAATTCAAGCTGGATTCATAATAGAAGGTGAAATGAAAGATGTCATTGCTGAGATCAGATGAATGTTAGATTAAAGCAGAGAATACAGAAAGATGTTTATTTATATTTAATTTATTTTGCAGAGGCATTTGACTGTGTGGAACATAACAAACTAGGATAACATTGTAATAAATGGGAATTCCAGAACACCTCTTTGTGCTAATGTGGAATCTGTACAGAGACCAAGAGACAATTGTCCAAACAGAACAAGAGGCTACTGTGTAGTTTAAAATCAGAAAAGGTGTGTGTCACCATTGCATCCTGTTCAAATGTTCCATCCTAGAGAGGACTTGGAATCTCTGGGTGGTGCAATTAGTATGCTCATCTGGTAACTGAAAGATTAGAATTTTCAGTCTACACAGAGATAACTCAGAACAAATGCCTGGGAATCTATTTCAGAAAAATCAACCACTGAATACCCTGAAGAGTACAGTTCTACACTGACACGCACAGGCTCCCCATGAGTCAGAATTAACTTGATGCAAACTGGTTTTGAAAGAGAACTTCCCAAACCACCCTAAGTTGCTATTGTGTGCCATAGGGTTGTTGTTATTATGTGCCGTGGAGTCGATTCCGACTCATAGCGAAGATTCCAATTAATAGTGATCCTATAAGACAGAGTAGAACTGCTCCATAGGGTTCTCTAAGGGAGCAGATCCCTAGGTTTTTTTCTCCCATAGATTGGCTGGTAGATTCAAATCTCTGCCCTTTCAGTTAGCAAGCAAGCGCTCAACTGTGGTGCCACCATTGCTCCTTCTACTATATAAAAGTGTTCCCAATACCTCTGTCTAGCTCATTTCTTATTTTTTAAAATAGTATTTATCTTCTTGGAATTACTATATTATTTTCTTACTTTATCATGTTTTCCTATAAAATTAAGTCTCATGAACCTAGGATCTTCATTTAATTCACAGCTGTCTCGCCAGTGCTCAGAAACATAACATATCCTATAAATAATTTTTGAATGAAAGAAAGACAACAATTAAGAGAGCTTTGTGGAACAACCATGGTGAAGGGAATGATTAATAGATAAAAGTGCAGATGATATCTAAGTTATTCATTCAATTTAAGATGAATCTGATGATATTGAAGAAAGGACTGGTTTCAAACAAAATCTATTTTTGTGTGCAGCCTGGGGATGGTCTGTATGTTTCAGGAAAACAATAGTTTTATCTCTCTGGTTAGCTTTGATCACTGTTTTGCAATTCGTACTTATTTGTAATTGCTTGAATACTTCAAAATGCCCTGAATTTACCTAATTTCAGCCTTCCTCTTTCCTGTATTATTTCTAATAGCTGCTAAACATAGCCTGAAGTCTTTAGTCTGAGGTAGAACCACAGAAAAAAATCCCTGAAAGACTACATAGCTCCGAGGATCATTATTAAAACCAAGAGAGTTTTCCTTGGCAAATTAAAGCTCTAATGCATGTGAAAGGAAACATTTAAAACCTAAGCATAGTAAAAGTCCAAAAGCAAAGTTTGTGAAGAGGAATTTATTTGAAAAATTAAAAGACTTTGACAAGTTCATCATTCTGTATTTAGTGTAAGGATTATGAAGTTTTACGAAGAATAAGAAAAAAATCAAACTGCTAACAATATATTGCTATTCAAAATGCAATAGTGGACAACAGAATCTCAGCCCCTATCCCAGAAGCTGCATTTTATAAAAATTCTCCAGGCTGTTGTATGCACATTGAAGTTTATGAAATGCTGCCTTAGTGTCCAAGAAAGTAGGAAATAGCAGAGTACTTCAGTGTTAAGTGAATGAATAAAGTCTACAAAAGAATAGGTGATAACGGGACCTGAGACTAAACTGAATACTGTTAGTCTAGGACTTCGATAGAGTTTTGTGCTGACTACTCCAGTACTTTTCATTATTACCTTTTATTATCAATATCTTTATAGCTTCAATCGTTAAAACACATGGGAGTGATATGTAAGAATGATGTTGTTGATGTTAAGTGCTGTTGAGGCAGTTCCAACTCATAGCAAGCAACCCCTGTCGAGGATTTCTGAGGCTATCAGAAAATTATGAGTTGCAGTGTTGTAAGTAGTAGATGTACATTACCAAGAATAACTTACTGCTGTAGAGTTAATTCTGACTCATAGCAACCTCTATACAGGATTTCTTAGACCGGTAAATCTTTTTGGAAGCAGACAGCCTCATATTTCTATTGCAAAGTTTCTGGTGGATTTGAACCACCAAACTTGCTATTAACATTCCAGTGTGTAACAAATACTAAGGATGTTGTTGTTGTTAAGTGCCTTCAAATTGGTTCCAACTCATAGCAATCCTACATAGGGTTTGTCGTTATAAAGTGCCATCAAGTCGGTTCCAGCTCATAACAACACTATACAGAGTTTCTGAGGAGTTGCTGGTGAGTTTGAACCACTGACCTTGTGGAACTGACCTTGCAGTCCAATGCTTATCCTATAGTGCCACACCAGGACTCCATATAGAATTTATTGTTGTTAAGTGCTGTTTAGTCGGTTCCAACTCAAAGAGACTGTGTATACGGTTTCCAAGGAGCAGCTGGTGAGTTTGAATTGCCTATCATGTAGTTCAAATCGACCTTGTGATTCAGTGCTTTATCCACAACACCACACCAGGACAAGGCTATATATAAATCCTTATGGGAACACAAAGCATCATGTTTCTCCCGCAGAGAGGCTGGAGGGCTTGAACTGCCTGCAATGTGATTAGCATCCAGTGCTTATCCTACAGAACCACCACAATCCATTATTAAGGATGTTTGTTTCTTAAGTGCCTACAAGCCTTCCTACTAATAGCTATATAGGGTTTCTAGAAGCAGCTGTGGGTTTGAACTTTTGACCTTGTGGTTAACAGTCTAGTGCTTATCTGACAGCACCAAATGATCCAGTTAAAAATGGACAGAGGACAGGAACAGAACCTTCAACAAAGAAGACATTCAGAGTTCTGGATGAGCTGGGCTTGTGAGACAATCAACATGGCTTTGGATAGAGATTTACTACATCTGTCCTTGGAAGAGTAAAAGAAAAAGCATAAAAAGAAATGACGACTTAAAGCCACAATTCTTATTTTATAGATGTAAAATGTCCAGGTTTCTACAAGATTACCACAATTTTCAACCATGCTCAGACCATGGATCTTTGTGTAGATCGTTTAACAGTGCTATGCCAGCCTACAGGAGGAAAAGCCAGATTTACAGAAGTTTGTTCATTTATAAGAAAGCAACACTAATATTCCATACAACTTCCTGAATTTCTTTACATCACAGAAAGTCTTGTCAGTTCAGTAATTCCAGCTAATCTAGCAAGAAAATGTAACCAACGTTTATGTTTTTGTAAAGTGTAGGGCAGTGATCTCATTTTGATGCCATTTTTTTCAATAAAGTTGATTATGGGGGGAAAAAAAGACAATTAGGTGGCCAACAAATATATGAAGAAATGCTCTAGGTCATTAGCCCTTAGAGAAATGCAAATCAAACAGCAATAAGATATTATCTCATCCCAGAATTAATAGCAAAGTTCCAAAAACCAGAAAATAATAAATGCTGGCGAGGTATAAAGAGACTGGAACCATCATACACTGCTGGTTCCTGTTGGCAAAGGGAATGTTTTCTGACTGAAGATCCCAGAATTTTCTCAACTTTAGGTCTGAAATCTGCCCTGATTTTTCTTTTCATTGTGTTTGCTAGTTTATTTTTTATTCCTCTTTTTCTCTCCCTTGCTTTCTGTCTTTTCTATCTCCACTTTCATTTTTTCTTCTTTTTTCTACTTTTCTTTCCCAATTGCTGCTTATATTTCTTTTTCCTTCTTTCTGCCTTCCTTCATTCCTTTGTTTCTTCCCTGTGTTTTTTTCTTTACTACTATCTGATCTCTTTCCCTTTTATTAATTCCTATCTCTAATTGTGTTTATTTAGTTTAGTTCTCTTTCTTTCTTTTTATTTTCTATCTTTCCTTTTTTCCTTTTTATTTTTCTCTCTGTGTTTTCTAATTGTTTTTTTTAAATTTTTATTCTAGCAGTTGCCTACCTTTTTTTTTTTAACACTATTTTCTTTTTGTTATTTTTGCTTGCTTGTTTGCTTTCTTCTTTTCTTGTTGTGAGTATTCTCTTCTTGACTCACAAGACAAGAGATAGAAACCATGTCCCTAAAACCCAGCCACAACTGTACCCTCTAAACCCCACACAATAGGCAAGAGCTAATACCAACTGCTATGTGCAGGATCAACTACAACAACCAACATTAGATGAATCCATCATAAACTGAACTGCATGAACAGCGAACAGAGAATGGTGCACAAGCTCATCCCCTAATCACACCCACCAACAGGTAGTAGGTTAAGTGCCTACTAATATACCAGTATACAAATGCAACAACATTATTATGTCTTGAAAGCAGCAGACAATTTCTGTTTACATGAAGAAGCAACACAGAATGGTCCAAACAAGTGACCAGGAGGCAGAGCTAAGAAACATTTTTGAGGGGCAAAAAAGGCATTGGAACAACCTAAAAAAGAACTCAAGAGAATGATATTTAGGTACATACAAATGACTGATAGAAAGGTTAAGGAAAACTAGGAAGAATTCAGGAAAACACTACAAGAATAATCAAACAAAATACATGGAGGATTGGCAACAATATAAAACCTTCAAACAGAAATTCAGAAGTAAAATTTCAGAAATGGACAATGCATTGAAAGAGCAAAGGAATAGATTTGAACCAAGGCCAAATTTTGTTAGCTGCAAGATAAATCTCTCAATGCTACTAAGCTACAAGTAGAATCAGAAATTAGAATGAAAAACTCTGAAGAAAGCTTAAGATTCATTTGGCACAACGTGAAGATGAATAACTTATGGGTGACCAGAATTCTAGAACATGAAAAGACAAAGAAAAGATAGTTGAAGAACTGTTGGAAGAAAAGTTCTCTAATATCATGAAAGACAAGAAGACAAGCATTCAAGAAGCTGAAAAGACATCAGATAGAATAGACTCCAAAAGAAAGTCACCAAAACATATCATAATAAAACTCCCCAAAATCAAGCACAAGGAAAGAATCCTAAGAGCAGCTCAGGAAAAACAAAAGTTAACTACAAAAGAGAATCAGTAATATTCTGCTCTGATTTCCTAGCAGAAGTCATGCAGGCCAGAAGGCCATGGAAAAGCATATACAAATCTCTAAAAGAAAAATATACCAACCAAGAATCATACACCCAGAAAAACTATCTTACAAATATGACAAACAAAAATTAAAGGACTTTGTAAAAACCAAATTTACATAGTAACACTAACAGGAGTTCTTTGGACTAAGAACCAACAACAGCAGACAACAACTGAAACTGACATGGAAAAACCACCCAGAAGTATCCATAGTAAAACAATACTGCAAAATTGAAAATAGGCAACCAGAGATAGCAATTTATAATCAAGATGACTAGAAAGCAAAATTAGGAAAAATTGTAATTCCAGAAATTTCAAATGACAAAGATATCAGATATATCTAAAGATAAAGCCAACTGCTTTAAACTGAAGAAGAAATTAATAAATTACTGGCTAGCCTAAAAGCAAACCATCACTTCAAATCAAGAAAAGGGAAAACCATGAAATTTAGCAAATATTAAAACAACAGCAATGAAGAAATTGACAAGAAAATGTACAAACTGAATGCATCACAGAAAATTATGCAAAACAAAGAAACCAGTAACACCACATAAAAAAAAAAAAAAAAACCACACAGAAAAATTACTGCAATCCATTCACACCTATCTACGATTACACCGACATCAATGGATTAAATGTACAAATCCAGAGACTAAGAATGGCAAAATGGAAAAGAAAACAGGACAGTTCAATAGACTGTCTACAAGACACACACTTTACACACAAAGATAAAAATAGATTATTAATCAAAGGATGGAAAAACACATCAAGCTAATAGCAATAAAAAAATGAGTAGGAGTAGTAATATTAAAAATACATAAATCAAATTGTGATAGAACTAAAGAAAAAAAAGACAATTCTACAACTTTCTTTTTCACTATTCTACAATAGTAGTAGGAGATTTTAATACCACACTATCAGTTAAGGACATAACAACCAGAAAGAAACTCAACAAAGACGCAGAAAAATGAAACATAATCAACCAACTTGACCTCATACTTTTATACGGAGCATTACACATTCTTTTCCAGTGCAAATGGAACATTCTCCAGAATAGGCCATATGTTAGGCCACAAAGCAATTCTCAATAAATTAAAAAAATATCAAAATACTACAAAACATCTTTTCAGAACACATTGCTATAAAATTAGAAATCTACAATCGGAAGATAAAGAAAAAAATCAAATACATGCAAATTGAGTAACACTCTGCTTAAAAATTACTGGGTTACAGAACAAATGATAAATGTAATTTTAAAAATTTCATTGGATAAAATGAGAGTGAAACACAGCTGACCAAAACCTTTGAGACACAGAAAAACAGTGCTGAGAGGCCGAATTATAATAACAAATGCACACATGCAAAATGATGAAAGAACCAAAATCAATACCTTAATGCATCATCTTCAATAATTAGAAAAGGAAAGCAAAGCAGGCCTACAGTCACCAGAAGAAAAGAGATAAAAAAGATTAGAGCAGAAATAAATGTATTAGAAAACAGAAAACCAAGAGAAAGTAACAAGACAAGAAGTTGGTTCTTGAAAGCATCAATGAAATTGACAAATCATTGGCAAATCTAACAAAAGATAAGAAGGAAATAACATAGGAAATATTATGGATGATGTCACAAAAGAATCAACTCAAATGAAAAGATAATAGCAGAATACTATAAAGAATTGTACTTCAACAAATTTGAATATCTAGAAGAAATGGACAATTTCAAGAAACACACGATTTACATAAACTAACACAGAAGCAAGTAGAAAACTTGAACAGACCTATAACAAAAGAAGAAATTTATCATGTCATTAAAAAAACTCCCAACAACAAAAATATGGACCCCAGATATCTTTAATGGTGAATTCTACCAAACATTCAGAGAAGAGATGATACCATTTATACTCAACTATTCCAGAGCATGAAAAGTGATAGAAAACCCCAGAATGCATTTTATGAAACAGGCGTAACCTTCATACCAAAACCAGGCAAAGACAACAGTAAAATGGAAAATTATAGGCAATATCCCTTAAGAGAGTCCTGATGTGGCGCTGTGGGTTATTGTATCAGACTGCAAAGCCATTTGAACTGTAAGGTTCACTAGGGGTCACTATGGGTCAGAACCAACTTGATGGCACTTAACAACAACAACAAACCCTCAAGAACATAGATGCATTTTTGTAGTCAATAAATCACAGGTAAACATCTTTCTGGTATTACCGGCTTTCAGCCAAGATCCATCTTGGCTTGGTATCCCTTGTTCCATGAACTCTTCTGAATCTGGCTTAAATCTCGGTCAATTCCCTGTCAATGTACTGTTGCAGCCATTTTTAAATTATCTTTAGCAAAACTTTACTTGCATGCCGTATTAATGATATTATCAGATGATTTCTGCATTCTGTTGGGTCACCACTCTGGAATTGGCAAAAATATGGATTCTAGTCAGTTGGCCAGGTAGCTGTCTTTCAAATTTCTTGGCATAGATGAATGACTACCTCCAGTGCTACATTGGTTTCTTGAAAATTTCAATTTCTTTACCATCAATTCCCAGAGCCTTGTTCTTTGCTAATGCCTTCAGTCATGTTAGACTTTTCCATTCAGTGTAAATGGCTCTGAATATTATGCTATTTCTTGAAATGATGAACATGTTGTTGTTCTTGTTAGGTGCCATTGAGTTGGTACTGACTCGTAGCGACCCTATGCACAACAGATCAAAACACTGCCTGGTCATGGGCCAACTTCACAATTGTTTCCATGTTTGAGCCCATTGATGTTGCC
>NW_006408720.1:2895375-2914525 GCF_000296735.1 Chrysochloris asiatica | reverse complement strand
AAGTGTTCAGGAATACTCATACTTCGCAATGTTATCCTTAGCTTGTCATAATCCGCACAATTGAAAGCCTTTGCTTAGTCAATAAAGCACATGTAAACATCTTTCTGGTATTCTGTGCTTTCAGCCAAGATCCATCAGACAACGGCAAAGATATCCCTTGTTCCACGGCCTCTTCTGAATCTGTCTTGAACTTCTGGAATTTCTCTGTCAAAGTATGCTTGCAGCTGTTTCTGTATTACCTTTAATAAAACTTTACTCGCATGGGATATCAAAATATTGTCCAATGTTTTCTGCATTCCGTTGGGTCCCCTCTCTTTGGAATGAGCACAAATACAGATCTATTCCAATCAGTCAGCCAGATAGTTGTCTTCCAAATTTCTTGGCATAGATGAGTGAGTGCCTCCAGTGCCATCTCACTTTCTTGAAAGATTTGAATTTTTATTCCATCAATTATTGGTGCCTTATTATTTGCCAATTCCTTCACTGTACCTTAGACTTATTCCTTTAGTATTATTGGCTCTTGATCATATGCTACCTCTTGAAATGGTTGAACATCAACCATTTCTATTTGGTACAGTGACTCTTCGTATTCCTTCCAACTTATTTTGATGCTTTCTGCATCATTCAATAATTTGCCCAGAGAACCCTTCAATAATGAAAGTCGAGGCTTGAATTTTTTCTTTCGTTTCCCTAGCATGAGAAATGCTGAGCATGTTCTTCCTTTTTGGTTTTTGACTTCAGATCATTGGACATTTCATTGTAATATTTGACTTTATCTTCTCGAGCTGATCTTTGAAATTTTCTGTTCAGCTCTAGGACCTCCTCATTTCTTCCATTTGCTTTAGCATGTCCTTACTGGAGAGCAAGTTCCAGTGTCTCTTCTGACATCTATTTTGACCTGTTCCTTCTTCTTTTTTTTTTCTTAAATACTTTTTGCTTTCTTCCTGTATGATGTTCTTGATGTCATCCCACAACTCTTCTGGTTTTCGGTCTTTAGTGTTTAATGTATCAAATCTGTTCTTCTGATGATCTCTAAATTCAGGTGGGATATATTCAAGGTCATATTTGGCTCTCATGAACTTGTTTTCATTTTCTTCCGTTTCAGTTTGAATTTGCATATGAGCAATTGATGGTCTGTTCCACAATCTGCCCTGGCCTTGTTTTGACTGATGATATGGAGCTTTTCTTTCATTTCTTTCTTCAGTTGTAGTCAATTTGATTTCTATTTATTCCATCTAGTGAGGTCCATGTGTATAATCATCTCTTATGCTGTCTAAAGTAGATATACAAAATGAACAAATCATTGATTTTGCAGAAATATATCAGGTGATCTCCAGCATCATTTCTATCACCAAGACCATATTTTCCAACTATTGATCACTCCTGTTGTTCCCTACCTTTGTATTCCAATCACCAGTAATGATCAATACATCTTGAATGCATGTTTGATCAATTTCAGATTGAAGTTGTTAGAATTCTTCTGTTCCATTCTTACTGGCTTTAGTGGTCCATGCATAAACTTGAATAATAGTTGTATAAACTGGTCTTCCCTGTAGGCACATGGATATTATCCTATCACAAACAGCATTGTACCTCATACTGATCTGGATATGTTCTTTTTGACAATGAATGCAACACCATTCTTCTACCATTTGTCATTCCTGGCTTAAAAACTACTGGGCAATGTGGTGGTTAAGTGGTGGTTATGTGCTGTGGTGTCGATTCTGACTCATAGCGACCATGTATAGGGTTTCTGAAGTTGTAAATCTTTATGGGAACAGAAGTTTCATCTCTCTCCAGTTGAGCAGTTGGTAGATTTGAACTGATGACTTTGTGGTTAGTTGCCCATAATAGAGCAAATAAAAATGAAATAAAAAATTCATAGAAACAAATGAGTATGAAGACACAACTTACTAAAACCTTTGGGACACATCATAAGCGATGCTGAGAGGGCAATTTATAGCAATAAATGTACTCATGCAAAAAAAGAAAGAACCAAAATTAACACATTAACAAAACATCTCCAACAAATAGAATAAAACCAGGAAAGCAAGTCTATAGTTATCAGAAGAAAAGAAATAATAGCAATTAGAACAAAATAAATGAAATACAGAATAGAGAAACTATAGGAAGAATCAACAAGACAAGAAGCTGGTACTTTGAAATGATTAATAAAATCGACAAACCATTGACAAATCTAGCAAATGAAAAGAGGGAAAAATCACAAAAAACATGCATAAGAAACCATTTGGGTGATATCATAATGGAACCAATTGAATTTAAAAGGATAATAACAATATTATTGTACTCCAACAAATTTGAAAATCTAGAGGAAATGGATACATTTTTAGAAAAACACAACCTACTTTAACTAATACAAAGTGAAGTAGAAAACTTAAACAGACCTGTAACAAAGAATAAATTCATCAAGTTATGAAAAAAAATCCCCAACCAATAAGCATAGGCCCAGATGGCTTTATTGGTGAATTTTGCCAAACATTCAGAGAAGAGCTGACACTAATTTTACTCAAACTGTTTCAGAATATAGCAAAGGATAGAAACCTTCCTAATATATTTATTTATATTTGTTATTTTTATGTTTCTAGCCTTTAATTGAGGAGCTCTGGTAGCGTAGTGGTTACGACTCGGGCTGTGAACCGCAAGGTCAGCAGTTCGAAACTACCAGCTGCTCCGCGGGAGAAAGATGAGGCTTTCTACTCCCGTAAAGATTTACACCCTCGGAAACCCTGTACAGGGTCGCTATGAGTCGGTTCCGACTCCACGGCACATAACAACAACAACAACAACAGCCTTTAATTGAGCACTGAATAGTCTTGGTATTCAGATATTTTATTATTATTATTTTCTTCTCCCACACACGCTTAAACTAAACTCCCCCTTAAAACTTTGTAAGCCAGTCACTTCGTGCCTTTATTGCCCCCTCATTTTAGGTAGCCAATGTTTAAGTTGCCTGTCCCTATCTACACTGTGTAAAGAAGGGATAGCATTTATACTTGATCTGAAGATTCCTTCCCTCTCTATTGGTATTTAGAGTTACTACCTCCATGAGTATAGTAGGTTCATCAAATTGTAGCATAAAAGTTCATCAAATTGTAGCAATTTACTCTTGCTTCCTTTATCAAAAAAAATTTTTTTTTTTTTGGTTTGTAATCTTCCTCTAGTCAAGTTCTGATTATCAAGCCACCGAGGCTAGGTCAAGTAGGTACTGTCTGCAAGTTTGGGTACTCTTGTGCGTCTCCCCTCACTTCATATCAGCTGGATGTTTCACTCTCAGCTCTAGCCCTCTGTGGCTATGTCCTTGTCCATGGGCTAAAGTGTCCCAGGTCTCACCACACTTTGGAGCAACCAGCCCTTCCTCTTCTCTCTCTCATGTCCAGGTCAGTGGAAGTCTGTGGAACGTGGTTGAACTCAACCAATTTCTTCATTGCTGCCTTTCCCCATCTTCCACTCACCAGTAGACCAATGTGGTCGCCAGCAAGTTTACATGCTTGTTTGTGTAATCCCTTTGAGTTTCAGTCTTAGAATGGGGTTTGTTCTGAAAGAACTTGATTGCTTGCCTTGATGGCTTCCTGGTGAATAACTTGCTTATTGTAGTAGCCAGTCATACCGACATTTTTGTTTTGGGTTTTTCCTGATGATCTTTCTTTGAAGATGTATCTTCTTTTACTCTAGTTGTTCCAAGTTAGTCTACTTGTTCTTTCTAGTGAGAATGTCCTACCTCAGAAGGTTCTGGATGGGGCTCAAGTTCCACTTAAGGCCCTATACGCTGCAAAGGCTCCAAAAGAGGCCTATTTCACTGGGCAAATTGTAGAACCCATTTTAGGTATTCCAACCAGTTATAGGCTGAAGACAGGCTTACAAGTTTTCTGTAATCATGTTTCCTGACATTCCTTTCTATCCCACTCAAGTGTCTATTTTACAATGGTAGGCAAGGGAAACCAATAATCATAAGACAATCTAGCATCTTAGTATTATTTCCCTTCTTCAAACTATGCCTAGATCCCTGTATCACAGAGCTCTGTTTCAAGGTTAAGCATACATCATTATTTACCTCTGTCCCACTTAGGCCATGCAAAACTGTCTCAGTGTTCCCCTATCTACTGTGTTCTTCCACCCCTCCCCACTTCTTGTGTACTGCCCTCCCCAACACCGAACTGTGATATGTCTGCCCTCTACCCTGTGGTCTACCGTCACCTCCCTCTACCTCCTCCAAATCCCCCACCCCAGCCCCACCAGTAACCAAATACATTATTGAAGTGAGCCTAATCCTCATACAAAAAACAGGTGAGGACATCACTAAGAAAGAAACTTCTAAACCAATACCTCATGAACATAGATGTTCTCAACAAAATCCTAGACAATATCATTCTACAACATATGGCAAAAAACAAAAACAAAAACAAAACCAACCTTCATGACCAAGCAGGATTCATACCAGGGATGCAAGGATGGTTCAATATCAGAAAAATAACCAACATTTAAATGAATACATATTTTTTGTTTTATACGTGTATATCAAATATTTTTGCTTTTTTCATTTGTGCAATATAAGATGTAAAAGGGAAGCCACAGGGAGGAAGTACGGTAACAGTTGTTACAAGGAGAGGATTGTTGTCATTCAGATGAAACAAAGTGTATAATTCGTGAAGCTGGTGATCTTGTCTGAAAACTTTCACTCATTTCACAAAAAGTTAAATAAATAAATAAACTGTGAGAATTTTTTAAACTACTGTCACACAGAGTGAATATAATCCATTGAACAAATTTCTTATACCTTGTTCTTTATTATTTTCAGTGTTGTCTAAAGCCAGAATCCATTTTTCTCTTTTTTTGAATTTTTGTTTACAATCTTATTTAGCATATATTTCTATTTGTTGCTCATAATTCAATCTTGAAGTTACTAAAATATTTTTAATTTCTCAGTAGGAAATAGTTTCTATTTAATAACCCAATGTAAATGTTAAACAGAGGTCAGTTGGTAGTTGAATAGTTTAATGAAATAACCAATTAAAATATAACAGCTGCCACCACTTCCAAATTGGAAAAGAAGCAATACAAATGGATGTTATATGGTTTGCTTGCTTGGTAGGAGAAAATTATTATTTTCACATTGCCTGAGGGAGATACACTAATGACAGGGGGAAATTTCCTGTAAGAAATACTTTATTTTCTTCTAGATTTTTAATTCAGACATTTTGGAGTCATTCCTTATCAAATTCTCTGAATTTAATAATGATGAAAATCAGTGGACTGTTGAATGACTATACCATGGGAAAGGTGATATTTTCTAGAATGAGGAAAAGATACTTTAGTCTAACTGGCTCAGGAGTATTTTGTCAGGTATTTGTTCTCAGCTTAAAGTAGGCCAGAGCATTTCAGTATTTTTAAAGAATCAGGTGATTCATTCACTTCTCAGCACTTGTGAATCATAGCTAAAGATAAACGTAGTGGTCCTACTATTTCAATGTATTCTTCATTTCTCATCGGGAAGTGTTAATTTAAAGAATATTTATTTACTTCTTTGCTTATTTATTATCGCAAACAACATAACCCAACAATGTGATTAGCTTCTCCATGTTGTGGTGAGTTTAAAACAATATTGAAATATTCCTAGAAGAGTTTGAGAAAATATTGAAGAAAACTGTTCAATTGACATAGGAAGTGAGCTATATGAAATTTTAGAGCAGTGATCTCCAATTTTTGCTTTTATTTTTTATTGTGCACCTCATCAGAAAATGTCTTGGGGTATGTTCCCTCTCCCCAAGTGCATGTTGATTCATTAAAATCATTAATAGTATATTGAGTGTATTAAAATTTACAGCCAAATAAAAATTGTTGTTCTTGGTTGCTGTTGGGTTGATTCCAAATCATAGTAACCCTGTATAGGGCTTCTTAGGAGAAGCTACTGAGTTTGAACCACCTACCATGTAGTTTGAAGTGCAGGGATGATTCTACAGCACCATACCAGGAGTCCATTAGAAAGCAAGAATTTTAAGATGAAACTTTGGATAACATAAAAATATCATTGAAACAGTTCAATTTTAAGGCAATGTGAACTTTTAAGCTAATTATTCAAAAGGTTTTGATTTTTGGGACACATCAGTTTTGTCCTTTTTTTAAACTTTTTATTGTGGTTTCAGTGAAAGTTTACAGACAAATTGGTTTTCCATTCAACAATTCATACACATTTTGTTTTGTGGTATTGATTGCAATCTCTGCAATGTAACAGCTCTTTCCCTACTTCCTCCCTGCATTTATTTCCATTTGTCCTTCTTTACTATCCCTTCCTGCCTTTGAGGTTTATCCCTGGGCAAATGCTGCCATTTTGATCTCATATGGTTGATTGTTATAAGGAGTGCATTCCTCCCTGATGTTATTATTCACTTTACAATCCTATCATTTGGCTGAAAGTTGAGCCATAGAGTCAAGTTCATTTACAGGCTTGAAGGGTGACTAAGGGCCAGTCTTGGGATTGACCTATCAGATCAGTTGTTGTTGTTGTTGTTAAGTGCTGTTGAGTCAGTTCTGACTCATAACGATCCTGCATAAGGTATCCTAGGATCGGCTGGTAAGCCTGAACTGCCGGCCTTGTGGCTCATACCAACTTTGCAGTCCAACACATTAACCTGCCGGGCCACACCAGGTAAGCCTAGTCTTTGTTATGATTTTGAGTTTTGCATCACATTATCCTCTCACTCTATCCAGGACCTTTTATCCTGATCTGTTGTAGAGCAGTTGTTGTAGTTGTTGTTTAGTACTGTGGAGTTGGTTCTGACTCATGTGACCCTGCCCAGGGTTTCTGAGACTATAAATTTTTATGGGAGCAGGAAGCCTTATCTTTCTCCCACGGAATGGCTGGTAGTTTCGGACTGCCAACCTTGAGGTTAGCAGCCTGATTCGTAACCACTATGCAGTAGATCGTGGTAAAAGGTCACCATCTAGTTCTGCGGGTCCTAGAGTCAAGGAGTCTGAGGTTTGAGTGGTTCATTAGTCCTTTGGATTATTTGTTTCTAGGCATCTTTGATTTTCTTCCCAGTTCTTTGCTCCAAACAGGGAGATACCAATGGTTGCCTGAGCTTTTAAGACCTTAGTCACTACATATAACAATAGGATGTAGAATAGTGTTTCTGTGAACAATTGATTTAACTGTCCCCTGAGACTATGGTCCTAAATCTTCAAGCCCAGGAAGTGATGTCCTCAAGGTGTTTGGCTGTGGTTAAGAAGTTTTCATTGAACAGGAAAAAATCACTGCCCTCTCCAGCCCAGGAGGCAAGCTAAAATGCTAACCAGGTCACCAAATGGGACAATTCCCCCCCCTAGTTTCCCCCTGCCCTCAAACAGGTATGCAGCCTGGCCCCTCCCCAGACTCTGACCCCATATAGGCCCCTGTTGCCCTCCATTGGGGCTCAGAATCTGGAGAAATTAGTTCCTCTGAGTCAGCCGGTTTAATAAAATCTGAAACTCTACTTCACCTCTCCAAGTGGCCTCGGTTTCTTCTACCACGAATCTAAAACTGCTGTAATATTTGGTTCCCTGACCGGGAAACCCACTGTGCTGGCCCCTTGAGCCACCGGATCAGAGTCTGGGAATGACTAATGGTGAGCTCCCCTCAGCGGATGAGATGGCGCGCCATCGCCACTTTTGACGGTCCCTCCTCCTCTAGTAACGTAGTGGTTAAAAATCGGGCTGTGAACTGCAAGGTCAACAGTTCGAAGCTACCAGCTGTTCTGCGGGAGAAAGATGAGGCTTTCTACTCCCGTAAAGATTTACAGCCTCGAAAACCCTGTACAGAGTCGCTATGACTCGGAACCGACTCCACACCACATAATCACCACCACCTCCTCCGAGTGGGGGCACCCACCTCTCCCAACGGACTCAAAAGGAGAAGTAGAAGCAGAGAAACCAGCCAAGACTTCTGGAACAGGTATGCCCCGGGGGCACCAGTTAAACCCAGTCAGGCCTTTCCCTGTGGACAGAAGTGGGAGGAGATCAGCCTCACCTGGAGGCCTCAGTCAGGGACTCCACAAAAGGCAGGGTGGAACTGCCATAAACGCTGTGTGACTGGTTGAATGCAAGTGTGCATGTAACCAAAGCGCAGCTTGTCCCGCCCAGTCTGTATGGTTTCACGGCTGTGGCAATGGAATCTGAGTGGGCCGTAGAGCACTACATACACAGAAGTACAATGGGAATTCTCATGGTGAGCCCGCAGACTTGGGATGTATGCTGACTGATAAAAAAAAAATGGGAATTATGATTATGGAAAGTTTGTAAACTGGCCTTGGGCCTATACTTGATTGGATTCATTAGGACTTTGAGGTGCTATCTTGGGCCAGAAACTGAGTTGAGACATTTGCATTTGAAAAGATGCACACCCACCCAGAACCGGGTGAATGGGGATAGTCTAGGGTGGGGGGAACTTAATTAAGTGTTTTAAAGGTTAATGTGCTTGATTACCTTATGGATATTGGCTTCTGTTAATTATTGTCAAATGTGTAATAGGGTTGATTATTGGGAATTATGATTATGGAAAGTTTATAAGCTGGCCGTTGGACTATACTTGATTGGATTCATTAGAACTCTGAGGTGGTATCTTGAGCCAGAACCTAAGTTGACACATTTGCATTTGAAAAGATAAGCATGCCAGCCCAGAATGAAGCAGCAAAGTCTGGATGTGTCGAATATTTTCTTGGGAGTCTTCAGCCCTGTGTCTCCTGCACTCACCTCCACCTTCACTTTGAGACCCCTTTTGCCTTATTCTGGGTGCACACATCAGGGCATGGTTGTTGTTGTTAAGTACTGTGGAGTCGGTTCCGACTCGTAGTGACCCTACGCAGGGTTTCTGAGGCTGCAGATCTTTGTGGAAGCAGAGGGCTTCATCTTTCTTCTACAGAACAACTAGAGGTTGGCAGCCCAATTTGTAGCTAGTACTCTATCAGGGCATGGTAGACAGGGAGCAATTTCCTAAAAGTGCCCCCGTCTGTTTCTGTTAAAGTTAACCTCTGTATCTAAAATAAATATAAGCCTCAATCTGAAAGAAAAGCACTGCAAAGCGTAATTCTAACTGGTTTCTATATGGGTACCCTCCTATGACATCAAAGGAAATGGTGTTTTACTGTAATACAGCTTGGCCAATGTACTATCTAGATGATGGGAAAAATAACCTTTGAATGGATCCATAAATTATTATACCATCTTACAGTTTGAATTGTTAAACCACTGTGTCAGATTGTCTATTTGTTTGTAAAATTATTATGTTTTTGTCCTTTATTTATTTTTAAGAAACTGAAAACAACCTGGAATTCCAAGAATAAGTAAGTTACATAGTGTATATATATACTATAATGCACTTATACCGCTCATATGAAAGCCAGGCGGAGGAAAAATGAATACAGATGAATTTTAGGTAAAAACAGGTTTAAGCAGGCCTGTACATGAATATACAAAGAGATACAAGTAGTTACTTTTTGTGAAATATAACTTATGATTGTAATCTTGTCTTATTACAACCTTTGATACCCCAGCAACTGCCATTAGCGAAAATGATAACTTGACCTAGTGAACCTGCCCAGCCACATTCAGCCACTGAGGAAAGCAGTTTGGAAATGATTTTTCTATACCATACCCTTATAGGAACCCATTTCAGTTGAGGGCTACCTGGAACAGAGTCAAGGCAATACTCCCTCTGCAGATGCCCACAGAATTAAATACGGAAGAGCAAGCTGCAGGGTATTACTGGGCACATACTTCTTTCTCTATCTTGGACATGTTAAATAGGAAAAAATTCAAATCCTTCTTATTGAGATGTTGCTGTTCAGTGCTGCTGGCTCGGTTCTGACTCATGGTGACCCTGTATGAGTTTTCTGAGGAGTGGCTGGTGGACTTGAACCGCTGACCTTATGATTCGGATGGACTTGATGGACCAGCTCATTGACTCACAATGCCATACTAGGATGACCTAACCAAAATAACAAATTTAATAACCACTATTTTTGTTACCCATCATGCTAATTGGGCAGATATTCAGGCTGTTAACAATGCTCTTGACCAGGGATGAAAAGGTTGGTCTGATATAAGGCATGGGATGATATAGCACACATCCAAAAAAAACTGAACAGGATGCTTGCCCCCAGTAAGGCAATTCCTCTAGCTGACACAAATTAAAATCTAGATGGGCCTGCCACGACTGGTGGTGGTGATGGTTGTGTTCTGTGGAGTTGGTTCCGACTCGTGACCACCCTGTACAGGGTTTACGAGGCTGTAAATTTGTACTGGAGTAGAAGGCCTCATCCTTCTCCTGTGGAACAGTTGGCGGTTTTGAACCGCTGGCCTTGCAGTTCTCAGCCCAATTCATAACCTCTAGGCTACACTGGAGCTCTATACAAGGTATATCCTCAGAGGACTGAAAAAGGGAATTCCTAAACCAAAAAACTTGAACATGGTACAAGCAATTCAGCAGAAGTCAACTGAGGACCCCTTTGAATTCTTTAAATGAATCTATCCAGCTTACTGTAAGTACACAGATCTTGATCCTGAGAACTCAGCAAATATCTAAATGGTTAACAAGATTTTTTATCTCCCAAAGCACCCAGGATTTTAGAAAGAAATGGCAGAAATTTGACAGGGCAATTGGCATGAATCCATCCCAAGTGGTAGACATCACCTTCAAGGTATTTAAGAAACGAGGGCATGAGTAATCTTAGGCTGTAACTATCCTCCTAAAAGACCACTAGAGGTAAGCCTGTGGGGCCCCAGGGAGGACCCCGGAAAGGAACAAGGGCCTTAATCAAGGATCGATGTGCTTATGCAAAAACCTGGACACTGAAAAAAATAAATGCCCAAATCTCAGGGGAAGATCTAGTAGAAAAAGCCATCAAACTCAACAGATGGTTGGACAAGTTTTATTGTCTGCAGAAGACTAGCGCTGTCAGGGGGTAAGGGGCCCAGCATGATTTGGCATCAACCTCTGCCACCCCTATTGCCCCTGCCCATGGGACCTCAGCTGAAAATACTAATGGGGACAGTGATGGTGACTGAGACCTCAGGGAAGCCTGAGGACCAGTTCTTCCCGAAATCCCTGAATTGCTTCATTGGGGAAGAGAAAATAACTGACTGGTCCCCTTACTGGGCCAGGACCTGCTTCCAGGGTTGCATGTTCAAACAGCTTTCTGAAACCAAACGTCTGCAGATGGAGGTCCCTCATGAACATGCCTGGCAATTACTGATTCAGACTCAGGAAACCAGTCACATTAGCCTGAGGAGACTGGCAATCAGGTAAAACCCCTGTGTGGACTAGCAGAACTCCAGGGAGAGCCAACAAGCATCCCCTGTTGAGGTCTGATTGAAGCCTGGAAACTGACCATCCCACAGAAACCAATATCCTCTCAGAAAAGAGGCTGAGAAATTAATTCTGGCCAGCTCATCCCTGTCGCCATCAAGCCATCTCCCTGCTGCTAAAGAAGGGAAGCCTATGGCTAACAACAGGACGAATAGGCAATACCAGGTTATTTTACTGGACAATCTGAATATTACCCTGTGAATTATGGGGCAACTAAACCTGCCATCCTCCCCTTATGTTGCAAATGGAGGGTTAAACCATGATTGTATAGAAATCATTGACCACGTATTTTTTAGCCAGCTTGACCTGTTTAACTGTATCTGGTCGACAAGACGTTATTTGTGAACAGAAGTAGTTACATGGAAAAAGGGACTCAGATAGCCGGATGTGTAATAGTAATCTTACAAGACTGGGTAGAGGCAATAGTCCTCCTGCTGGGGATCTCAGCTAAAAAAAAAAAAAAAGAAAAAGCTGAACTGATTGCACTGATGAGGGCATTAGAAATGTTGGCAAGAAAGACTGAATGTGTACCCAGAGGACGTTTAGTAGAACTGAGGTGGAAGGATTGGAGAGAGGCATTAAAGAATGAAAAGTAGGTGACAATGGAATTGTTCCGGTTCTGATGTTATGGCCAGAATTCAGGGTCCCCAAAGACCACCAAGGAGCCGTCGCCAATGCAAATACACAAGGGTTGTTTATTCAAGCTCGAGCCTGGGCCTTCTCCGTATCCGGCACAGCGGACTTGGGAAAAGGCCCTGAGCTCTTTGTTAGCGGAGTCTTTATAGAGTTTTCAAACAAGCTTAGGTTTTCAGCTTTACAATATTTGGATTGGTTGACATTTGGCAAAGTATGAGATGTTACAGTTTAATTGGTCAGTAATGGTGGTCTTTTGTTCTTAGGCTAGGATAAGGAAAACATCTGGCACCTGGCCTTGGGTTGTCTTGTCTATTACTTATCTAGTTCTTGCTGTTGCTAGGGGTGAAAGGATATTCTAAGGCAGCATGAGCTGATTTAGCACGTTCCTGGAACAGGAGGACGTGTTCAGGCTAATGTACAGAATGGAGTTTTCTTCTTGGTCCTACACTGAGAAGTTAAAAGCTAAAAAGTAAATGTTTTTTTTTTTTTTTTTTTTTAATAGAATGGTGCTGATTATGTGAAAATTAGCACCTGCTCTTCTTAAATGAGTTCATGAGATGACCCACTACATGAAAAAGACCCTGACTTGGTTCATTAGGCCCTGGCACTAGAACAAGAAATTTAAAAAATAAATCATTCAGGAGGTTAGCTCTGACTGTTATCTGACTCAAGAACAATCCCAAAATAGGCTGTTCTGCACCAATGCCAAGGCAAACAACCCCCTGAAAATTAACAGGTTGACTTCATGCAGATGCCCCAAGCTGGGAAATAAAATATTCTCTGGTTTTATTTTTGTAGACACCTTTTCTAGTTGGGTAGAGGTTTTCCCCTAGCACTAAGAACTTCAGAAATAATGAAAATCCTCTTGAAGGAGATTACCTCCAAGTTTGGACTTCCAGAGTATCCAAAGTGACAACAGAGTTGCAAGCCATCTACAAATTAAATGGAGATTGCATTCAACGTGGAGGTTCGAGAAAATGAACCATACTCTAAAAAGAAACAAATGACAAAACTGTCAGGAAATGTATCTACATTGGGACCAGGTGTTGCCTTAGCCCTGTTTCAAATAGCCCCCAGAATTGAGCCCTTATAAAGTTGTATACCGTAAACCGTCCCAGGCAGCCTCCTCAATCCTCTACCTGACCTCAGCCAAGGTTTAAAGGTGCAGTGGTATGCACAACATCTCCACCACACACTTTCTATTATTTGTAAAATTGCTCTTCCCATGCTACTTCCTTCCCTACATGAAAACTTATCCCTTCCAGGCTGGAGATCATATTCTGCTCAGAACATGGAGAGACGGATCAGAAAACCAGTTAGAAAAAAGTGGACTGGACCCTGGGAAGTCCTTCTAGCCACCCCGTCAGCTGTCAAGTTAGTCCGACTCAACTTGGACACAACGGGACTCTCAAAAGACATTAATTATTACTTTCAACAGGATGAAAAACATTTGGGCCTACTTAGCTCAGAGTGTAATAAATGTATCTGATTTGTTTTTCCTTTCCAGAGGGCATCCAGAAGCATCTGCAAAGATTGCTGAGGGCTGGAACAAGAAATTATCCCAAACCCAGCAGCCAACATAGAAGGAGTCCCCACCTGGGTTTATCACAGCAGGCAGAAGAAAGCCTTGTCTCCATGAGAAGCTGAAACTGACCCTACCAACCCTCGTAACGTACATCTGTACAACCGGTCCTGCTTCAGCCACAAACTGGGAGCTGGCTGATCTACGCACGGCCGAAGCGAGGATGTCTACTGTGCGACTCATTTTAATTAGACTTTGGGGTGTGGGAAAGGGAGAAATCTGTGTAATCTATACATCCACATCACCAAGGTGGGCCAAACAGTAACCACGCTGCTTTTCTATTGTTGTTGCTGTGTGCCGTGGAGTTGGTTCCGACTCATAGGGACTCTGTATAGGGTTTCCGAGGCTGTAAATCTTTACGGGAGCAGAAAGCCTCATCTTTCTCCTGCGTAACAGCTGGTAGTTTCGAACTGCTGACCTTGCGGTTCTCAGCCCAATTTGTAAACACTACGCTACCAGAGCTCCTTCTATAGTTGCTATAAAAGAAAGGGCACCCTCCTAGGTAACTGAATCTATAACCAATGGAACTGAGGTGGCCCTAACCCGCCTTGCACATCAACAGACCCAGATACTAAATGTCATCTATCAAAATAGATTAACCCTAAACTACTTACTGTGTGCGGAGGGAGGAGGGGTATGTGAGAAGGTTAATTTTGCTAACTGCTGCATACAAGTAGATGACCACAATCTGGCAGTAGACGACCCTGTAAAAATGCAGAAAGTTGCCCATGTCCCTGTGCAAACCTTGAGTGGGTGGAACCCACAGAGTCTATGGGGAGGGTAGTTCTTCACCTTTACAGGGTTCAAGACCCTCTTGGGTGGGGTCCTGTTTTATTCGGAATTTACTTAATCAGTCTATGCTTCCTCCCACTAGCAATCAGAGCCATGGGAACTGCCATTAAAACTAGTCAATCAAAAAGGGTACCAACAATCCAAATCAATACCAAAATACCATTCCTTACATAGATGATGCCCCTGGGAAAAAGGTCCCAAAGGGCATCAAAGGGGGGAATGAACAGGAAAAGGTAAAATCATTCACTACCCTCTCCTGCCCAGGAGGCAAGCAAAAATGCTAATCAGGTCACCAAATGGGACCAATCCCCCCCCACCCCTAGTTTTCCCCCTGCCCTCAAACAGGTATGCATCCTGGCCCCTCCTCAGACTCTGACCCCATATAGGCCAGTGTTGCCCTCCATTCGGGACTCAGAATCTGAAGAAATTAGCTCCTCTGAATCAGCTGGCTTAATAAAATCTGAAACTGCTTCACCTCTCCGAGTGGTCTCAGTTTCTTTGACCACGAAATCTAAAACTGCTGTAACATCTTAACATTGCCCCTTGATCTTTTTTCCTTTAGTAGTACTATGTTGTTGTTTTTGTGAGGTGCTATTGAGTCAGTTCCGACTCATAGAGGCCTTATTTATGCACAGCAGAATGAAACACTGCCCAGTATCCCACCATACTCCAAATTGTTACACTTGAACCCATTACTGCTGCCACTGTGTCAATCTATCTCCTTGGGAGTCTTCCTCCTTTTCACCGACCCTCCACTTTACCAAGTATGATGTTCTTCTCCAGAGATTGGTCCCGTATAATTACATGCAAAAAGTATAAGAGATGAAGTCTCACTTTCTGGTTTCTGAATTCTGGCTGTCTTCTTCCAACACAGATGTTTTTGTTCTTTGGCAATACCTGGTACTTTTAATATTCTTTTCCAACACCATAATTCAAATGCACAACATTGTAGAATAAAAATGTTTTCTTTTTACTATTGTATCTTAAACCTATCCACAGATGTTGAGTCAATTCTAACTCATTGTGACCCTATAGAACAAAATAGAACTATTCCATAGGATTTTCAAAACTGTAAATTTTGTGAAAGCAAATGCCTCATTTTCTTCTTCAAAGTCACTGGTGGGTTTGAACTGCCAACCTTATGGTTAGCAGCCCAATGCTTAACCCACTGTGCCACCAGGATGCCTTTCTGTTTCTTGTTTTTGTGTGATGCTTCTGACTAATAATGACCCTACCAACCTTTACGTTGCCAGTTCAGTGCTTATCCTAGAGTATGACACCAGAGCCCTTCTGTTTCAAAGTGCTTTGAAATTTCAGTCCCATAGCAATTAAAGTATCACATAATGTCTGTCTGGTCCAGAAGTAGATTTCATTTCTGTTTTTTGACAGAATACTAGGGATTTAAATCAGATACATTTTATAATATGTTGTTTAAAATTTCACCAAAAATCCCTTGTCAGTGCAATATGTACAGATTTTCTTTTTGTAATTTTCTTTGCAGTCACCACTTCAGGCTAACCTGTGAACTTTTATATAGCTCTTTGAGAAATTTGTAGTTAAGCAAACTCTACAGATGACAATTTAAGACTCTGAAGCTAGTTTGTTCAATTTCATGATCATGCAAATGTTGGTAATAGCTTTAATGATCTTACATATTTTAGTCATTACCCCAGAAGAAAATGAGCAAGTTTACCAAAGTTGCTTTGCCTAGATTCCAAAATCCTAAGAAGGATTTTTGTAGCAAGCCCGAACCGCAAGGTCAGCAGTGCAAAATTACCAGCTGTTCCGCGGGAGAAAGATGAGGCTTTCTGCTCCCGTGAAGATTTACAGCCTCAGAAACCTTGTACAGGGTCACTATGGGTTGGAACTGATTCCACGGCACATAACAACAACAACAACAACAAGGATTTATTTCTGAACTCCTCCTCACCTTGACTACTTGCTTTTTATTCTCCTTAGACCATGGCATGAAGCCCTGATGATGTAATGGGCTAAGCATTGGGCTGCCAACCACAAGGTTAGTGGTTCAAGTCCATCAACCACTCCACAGGAGAAAGATGAACCTTTCTAGTCATGTAAATATTTATAGTTCTGGAAAACATGGGGAGCAGGTCTACTCTGTCCTATAGGATTTCTATGAGTTCCAATTGGTATTGACTCAACGGTAGTGAGAGGGCTCAGACCATACCATAAATTCCATAAATATCTGAAGCATGCATGAGTGAATGGATGAATGAAAACGGGGAAAAACAAAAAACAAAAAAATGCAAAATGCCAGTGTACTGAAGAAATATAGCCAGAATGCTCCAGAGAAGGCAATATTGTAAGATTTGTCTCTCATACTGCTAAAATTCTGAGATATTTGTAATTGGAAGAGAGTACCAAAAAGTACAACATCAACAATGCAAATAATATAGTGGTGATGTTGGTGGTTATGTGCCATGGAGTCGGTTCTGACTCATAGAGACCCTGTGCAGGGTTTTCAAGGCTGTAAATCTTTACAGGAGCAGAAAGCCTCATCTTTCTCTCGCAGAACAGTTGGTAGTTTCAAACTGCTGACTTTGCAGTTAGCAGCCCGATTCATAACCACTATGCTACCAGAGCTCCTTAAATAGTATAGTAGCTCATGCTTAATAAGAAGCTAATTGCTTGTGGTTCAGGCAATCATGTACCTTAAAGGATGAAAATAATTTCTGAAGGCTTATATATCTTAAATCTGTATCAAATTAAGTTTATTTTATTTCTAAAGATATTTTTCTAGAGATTTATTCTCATGTACATTTAAAGACATGTGCTTTACAAATATGCTTTGTATATTTTAAATTTTTATTGTGAATTGAGTAAAGATTTACAAACAAGATCATTAGCTTTCCATTCAACAAATCATACATTTTGTTTCATCTCCATATTTACAGTCCCCTCCATGCAACAACAATCCAGCTTCCTCCCTATGGTTCCTATTTGCGTTCCACCCACTCTTCTATTGTTTCTCAAAATTGTCCTTATAAAAATGTTGCCTCTTTGATTTCAAATGATTAACCATTCTATGGTGAGTATACCTTACTAGTGTAGTTGCCCCCCTTTATAAAACTATCTATGCTTGGCTGAAAATTGGGCCAGGATGGTGAGTTCCTTTCTAGACTTATAGGATCATCAAGGACCTTAGTCGCGGGTTCCTCCAGTCTCTTTTGACTGGTAAACTTATTTTTTTTGTTTGCTTGTTTTTATTAAATAATTTTGATGGTTTTTAAAAACTTTTATTGTGAATTATGTGATAGTTTACATGGGAGAACATTAGCTTTACATTCATCCTATTGTATATCGTTACATTGCCATGATTACAGTCTCCTCCATGCATCATCAACCAACCAAAGGGTATACCGTGCAAGCCTGCCCCTTGGTCATCAGCACACAGCCTCTCTCCTTCTCTGGGTCTGGAGTTCCCAGGTGCTCCATCTCTCCACGTCATTGTTTCTGCCTCCATCTCAGGCATCACTGCTTCTCTGGGTAGGGTCCCGCACTCCGCTCTTCTCCCTTGATGGTCCCAGGGACCTCTGCTCCTATACTGCAAAGTCAACCATTCCCCTCCTTTTGCTACAAACCGTCTGCTTTGACATTTCCAACCCTCATTGTCAGTCCTGATAACAATTATTCACTATTGTACCACATGAGTGCTATCCCCATCTCCTTTTAACAGTCCCGCCCAGACAGATTGGATACTACTCAGTGGAGATTCTACCTCCTTCATGTCCTGTGGATCTACTCTCCCTCTTGAAAACTTGTAAGCCAGTCACTTCTTGCCTTTGTAGCCCCCCCCCCATTTTGGGTAGCCAATGTTCAAGTAGCCCATCACTGTCTACTCTGTGTATCGAGGGGGTGGGAATGATCCTCGCTGTAGAGATTTATTCCCTCTTTTGAGCTACTGTATCCATAGGTGTAGGTCAAGTTTATCAAATTGTATCTGATTACTCATTTTTCCTGTTCTTTCTTCTTCTAGTTGAGTTCTGATCATCCATCCAGCCTTTGAAGCCAGGTCAAGTGGGTTTATCTACAAGTGTGGGTGTTCTTGTGCATATGCCCTCTCTTCTTATCAGCTGGATGCTTCATTTTACACTCTAGTCCTCTGTGGCTATATCACTGACTCCAGGCCCAGAAGTCCTCAGGTCTTACCAAACTGCTGGCCAACCAGGTCTTCACCCAGGTTCACAGGAGTGTATGAATGTGGTTGGACTTAGCTAGCAGCTTCATTGCTGTTTTTCCCTCACTTCCCCTTATCAGTGACCAGTGTGGTCACCAGTCAGAGCACGTGTCTGCTCATGTATTCCCATTCAGTCTAAGTCTTGGGAGGGGTTTTGCCCTGAATAATTTTGAGTTTTGCTCCAAATATTCTCCCATTATATGTGGAACCCTTTAGTGTGACCCCTTTCAGGGCAATTGGTAGTGATAACTGGGCACCATCCAGTTTTTCTTGTCTCAGAGTCATGGAGACTGATATTCACATGTCACAATAGTTAATTGGATTAATTGATTCCAAGCCTCTTTGATTCTTATCACTCAATAGCTGTACATTAGACAGCCATACACAAGCTTTCAAATCCTAGACACTACTTACCCAAGCAGGATGTAGAATATTGTCTCTGTGGACTATGTTATACCAGTTGACCATGGTGTCCCATAAAACTATGGTGCTGAGCCCCCCAGACCCAGGAACTCATTGCCTTAAGATGTTTGATAATATTTAGGAATTTTTCATAATTTTTCCTGCTAGGAGCTCCACCACATTA